>NW_027362773.1:75258307-75740761 GCF_046119375.1 Phyllobates terribilis | reverse complement strand
TTGGCTGAAAACGACTAAATATGAAGGACTCATCGGGCGAATCACTCTGGAACTGAAATCGGAACGCTCACTGACATTTCCCCTATCTGAAAGTCTGATAAATGCTGAAAAAATGACTAAGTCCAAAAAAAAAATTTTTTTCACCTTTTTTCAATTTTACCCCCGTGGGATATATATTCTACCCACACACATTTGGAACTCTCCTGGGGTACCCTCACACATATTATTCCCTCATTTAGTGGATATTTTCACAAAAAAGTGAAATTTTCAAAAATTCAGAAAATTGGCTGAAAACGACTAAATATGAAGGACTCATCGGGCGAATCGCTCTGGAACTTAAATCGGAACGCTCACTGACATTTCCCCTATCTGAAAGTCTGATAAATGCTGAAAAATGACTAAGTCCAAAAAAAAAAATTTTTCACCTTTTTTCAATTTTACCCCCGTGTGATATATATTCTACCCACACACATTTGGAACTCTCCTGGGGTACCCTCACACATATTATTCCCTCATTTAGTGGATATTTTCACAAAAAAGTGAAATTTTCTAAAGTTCAGAAAATTGGCTGAAATCGACTAAATATGAAGGACTCATCGGGCGAATCGCTCTGGAACTGAAATCGGAACGCTCACTGACATTTCCCCTATCTGAAAGTCTGATAAATGCTGAAAAATGACTAAGTCCAAAAAAAAAATTTTTTTCACCTTTTTTCAATTTTACCCCCGTGGGATATATATTCTACCCACACACATTTGGAACTCTCCTGGGGTACCCTCACACATATTATTCCCTCATTTAGTGGATATTTTCACAAAAAAGTGAAATTTTCAAAAATTCAGAAAGTTGGCTGAAAACGACTAAATATGAAGGACTCATCGGGTGAATCGCTCTGGAACTGAAATCGGAACGCTCACTGACATTTCCCCTATCTGAAAGTCTGATAAATGCTGAAAAAATGACAGTCCAAAAAAAAAAATTTTTTCACCTTTTTTCAATTTTACCCCCGTGTGATATATATTCTACCCACACACATTTGGAACTCTCCTGGGGTACCCTCACACATATTATTCCCTCATTTAGTGGATATTTTCACAAAAAAGTGAAATTTTCAAAAATTCAGAAAATTGGCTGAAAACGACTAAATATGAAGGACTCATCGGGCGAATCGCTCTGGAACTTAAATCGGAACGCTCACTGACATTTCGCCTATCTGAAAGTCTGATAAATGCTGAAAAATGACTAAGTCCAAAAAAAAAAATTTTTTTCACCTTTTTTCAATTTTACCCCCGTGTGATATATATTCTACCCACACACATTTGGAACTCTCCTGGGGTACCCTCACACATATTATTCCCTCATTTAGTGGATATTTTCACAAAAAAGTGAAATTTTCTAAAATTCAGAAAATTGGCTGAAATCGACTAAATATGAAGGACTCATCGGGCGAATCGCTCTGGAACTGAAATCGGAACGCTCACTGACATTTCCCCTATCTGAAAGTCTGATAAATGCTGAAAAATGACTAAGTCCAAAAAAAAAATTTTTTTCACCTTTTTTCAATTTTACCCCCGTGGGATATATATTCTACCCACACACATTTGGAACTCTCCTGGGGTACCCTCACACATATTATTCCCTCATTTAGTGGATATTTTCACAAAAAAGTGAAATTTTCAAAAATTCAGAAAGTTGGCTGAAAACGACTAAATATGAAGGACTCATCGGGTGAATCGCTCTGGAACTGAAATCGGAACGCTCACTGACATTTCCCCTATCTGAAAGTCTGATAAATGCTGAAAAAATGACAGTCCAAAAAAAAAAATTTTTTTCACCTTTTTTCAATTTTACCCCCGTGGGATATATATTCTACCCACACACATTTGGAACTCTCCTGGGGTACCCTCACACATATTATTCCCTCATTTAGTGGATATTTTCACAAAAAAGTGAAATTTTCAAAAATTCAGAAAGTTGGCTGAAAACGACTAAATATGAAGGACTCATCGGGTGAATCGCTCTGGAACTGAAATCGGAACGTTCACTGACATTTCCCCTATCTGAAAGTCTGATAAATGCTGAAAAATGACTAAGTCCAAAAAAAAAATTTTTTTCACCTTTTTTCAATTTTACCCCCGTGGGATATATATTCTACCCACACACATTTGGAACTCTCCTGGGGTACCCTCACACATATTATTCCCTCATTTAGTGGATATTTTCACAAAAAAGTGAAATTTTCAAAAATTCAGAAATTTGGCTGAAAACAACTAAATATTAAGGACTCATCGGGCGAATCGCTCTGGAACTGAAATCAGAACGCTCACTGACATTTCCCCTATCTGAAAGTCTGATAAACGCTGAAAAAATGACTAAGTCCAAAAAAAAAAATTTTTCACCTTTTTTCAATTTTACCCCCGTGTGATATATATTCTACCCACACACATTTGGAACTCTCCTGGGGTACCCTCACACATATTATTCCCTCATTTAGTGGATATTTTCACAAAAAAGTGAAATTTTCAAAAATTCAGAAAATTGGCTGAAAACGACTAAATATGAAGGACTCATCGGGCGAATCACTCTGGAACTGAAATCGGAACGCTCACTGACATTTCCCCTATCTGAAAGTCTGATAAATGCTGAAAAAATGACTAAGTCCAAAAAAAAAAATTTTTTCACCTTTTTTCAATTTTACCCCCGTGGGATATATATTCTACCCACACACATTTGGAACTCTCCTGGGGTACCCTCACACATATTATTCCCTCATTTAGTGGATATTTTCACAAAAAAGTGAAATTTTCAAAAATTCAGAAAATTGGCTGAAAACGACTAAATATGAAGGACTCATCGGGCGAATCGCTCTGGAACTTAAATCGGAACGCTCACTGACATTTCCCCTATCTGAAAGTCTGATAAATGCTGAAAAATGACTAAGTCCAAAAAAAAAAATTTTTCACCTTTTTTCAATTTTACCCCCGTGTGATATATATTCTACCCACACACATTTGGAACTCTCCTGGGGTACCCTCACACATATTATTCCCTCATTTAGTGGATATTTTCACAAAAAAGTGAAATTTTCTAAAGTTCAGAAAATTGGCTGAAATCGACTAAATATGAAGGACTCATCGGGCGAATCGCTCTGGAACTGAAATCGGAACGCTCACTGACATTTCCCCTATCTGAAAGTCTGATAAATGCTGAAAAAATGACAGTCCAAAAAAAAAAATTTTTTCACCTTTTTTCAATTTTACCCCCGTGTGATATATATTCTACCCACACACATTTGGAACTCTCCTGGGGTACCCTCACACATATTATTCCCTCATTTAGTGGATATTTTCACGAAAAAGTGAAATTTTCAAAAATTCAGAAAATTGGCTGAAAACGACTAAATATGAAGGACTCATCGGGCGAATCGCTCTGGAACTGAAATCGGAACGCTCACTGACATTTCCCCTATCTGAAAGTCTGATAAATGCTGAAAAATGACTAAGTCCAAAAAAAAAATTTTTTTCACCTTTTTTCAATTTTACCCCCGTGGGATATATATTCTACCCACACACATTTGGAACTCTCCTGGGGTACCCTCACACATATTATTCCCTCATTTAGTGGATATTTTCACAAAAAAGTGAAATTTTCAAAAATTCAGAAAGTTGGCTGAAAACGACTAAATATGAAGGACTCATCGGGTGAATCGCTCTGGAACTGAAATCGGAACGCTCACTGACATTTCCCCTATCTGAAAGTCTGATAAATGCTGAAAAAATGACAGTCCAAAAAAAAAAATTTTTTCACCTTTTTTCAATTTTACCCCCGTGTGATATATATTCTACCCACACACATTTGGAACTCTCCTGGGGTACCCTCACACATATTATTCCCTCATTTAGTGGATATTTTCACGAAAAAGTGAAATTTTCAAAAATTCAGAAAATTGGCTGAAAACGACTAAATATGAAGGACTCATCGGGCGAATCGCTCTGGAACTGAAATCGGAACGCTCACTGACATTTCCCCTATCTGAAAGTCTGATAAATGCTGAAAAATGACTAAGTCCAAAAAAAAAATTTTTTTCACCTTTTTTCAATTTTACCCCCGTGGGATATATATTCTACCCACACACATTTGGAACTCTCCTGGGGTACCCTCACACATATTATTCCCTCATTTAGTGGATATTTTCACAAAAAAGTGAAATTTTCAAAAATTCAGAAAGTTGGCTGAAAACGACTAAATATGAAGGACTCATCGGGTGAATCGCTCTGGAACTGAAATCGGAACGCTCACTGACATTTCCCCTATCTGAAAGTCTGATAAATGCTGAAAAAATGACAGTCCAAAAAAAAAAATTTTTTCACCTTTTTTCAATTTTACCCCCGTGGGATATATATTCTACCCACACACATTTGGAACTCTCCTGGGGTACCCTCACACATATTATTCCCTCATTTAGTGGATATTTTCACAAAAAAGTGAAATTTTCAAAAATTCAGAAAGTTGGCTGAAAACGACTAAATATGAAGGACTCATCGGGTGAATCGCTCTGGAACTGAAATCGGAACGCTCACTGACATTTCCCCTATCTGAAAGTCTGATAAATGCTGAAAAAATGACAGTCCAAAAAAAAAAATTTTTTCACCTTTTTTCAATTTTACCCCCGTGTGATATATATTCTACCCACACACATTTGGAACTCTCCTGGGGTACCCTCACACATATTATTCCCTCATTTAGTGGATATTTTCACAAAAAAGTGAAATTTTCAAAAATTCAGAAAATTGGCTGAAAACGACTAAATATGAAGGACTCATCGGGCGAATCGCTCTGGAACTTAAATCGGAACGCTCACTGACATTTCCCCTATCTGAAAGTCTGATAAATGCTGAAAAATGACTAAGTCCAAAAAAAAAAATTTTTCACCTTTTTTCAATTTTACCCCCGTGTGATATATATTCTACCCACACACATTTGGAACTCTCCTGGGGTACCCTCACACATATTATTCCCTCATTTAGTGGATATTTTCACAAAAAAGTGAAATTTTCTAAAATTCAGAAAATTGGCTGAAATCGACTAAATATGAAGGACTCATCGGGCGAATCGCTCTGGAACTGAAATCGGAACGCTCACTGACATTTCCCCTATCTGAAAGTCTGATAAATGCTGAAAAATGACTAAGTCCAAAAAAAAAATTTTTTTCACCTTTTTTCAATTTTACCCCCGTGGGATATATATTCTACCCACACACATTTGGAACTCTCCTGGGGTACCCTCACACATATTATTCCCTCATTTAGTGGATATTTTCACAAAAAAGTGAAATTTTCAAAAATTCAGAAAGTTGGCTGAAAACGACTAAATATGAAGGACTCATCAGGTGAATCGCTCTGGAACTGAAATCGGAACGCTCACTGACATTTCCCCTATCTGAAAGTCTGATAAATGCTGAAAAAATGACAGTCCAAAAAAAAAAATTTTTTCACCTTTTTTCAATTTTACCCCCGTGTGATATATATTCTACCCACACACATTTGGAACTCTCCTGGGGTACCCTCACACATATTATTCCCTCATTTAGTGGATATTTTCACGAAAAAGTGAAATTTTCAAAAATTCAGAAAATTGGCTGAAAACGACTAAATATGAAGGACTCATCGGGCGAATCGCTCTGGAACTGAAATCGGAACGCTCACTGACATTTCCCCTATCTGAAAGTCTGATAAATGCTGAAAAATGACTAAGTCCAAAAAAAAAAATTTTTCACCTTTTTTCAATTTTACCCCCGTGTGATATATATTCTACCCACACACATTTGGAACTCTCCTGGGGTACCCTCACACATATTATTCCCTCATTTAGTGGATATTTTCACAAAAAAGTGAAATTTTCTAAAGTTCAGAAAATTGGCTGAAATCGACTAAATATGAAGGACTCATCGGGCGAATCGCTCTGGAACTGAAATCGGAACGCTCACTGACATTTCCCCTATCTGAAAGTCTGATAAATGCTGAAAAAATGACAGTCCAAAAAAAAAAATTTTTTCACCTTTTTTCAATTTTACCCCCGTGTGATATATATTCTACCCACACACATTTGGAACTCTCCTGGGGTACCCTCACACATATTATTCCCTCATTTAGTGGATATTTTCACGAAAAAGTGAAATTTTCAAAAATTCAGAAAATTGGCTGAAAACGACTAAATATGAAGGACTCATCGGGCGAATCGCTCTGGAACTGAAATCGGAACGCTCACTGACATTTCCCCTATCTGAAAGTCTGATAAATGCTGAAAAATGACTAAGTCCAAAAAAAAAATTTTTTTCACCTTTTTTCAATTTTACCCCCGTGGGATATATATTCTACCCACACACATTTGGAACTCTCCTGGGGTACCCTCACACATATTATTCCCTCATTTAGTGGATATTTTCACAAAAAAGTGAAATTTTCAAAAATTCAGAAAGTTGGCTGAAAACGACTAAATATGAAGGACTCATCGGGTGAATCGCTCTGGAACTGAAATCGGAACGCTCACTGACATTTCCCCTATCTGAAAGTCTGATAAATGCTGAAAAAATGACAGTCCAAAAAAAAAAATTTTTTCACCTTTTTTCAATTTTACCCCCGTGTGATATATATTCTACCCACACACATTTGGAACTCTCCTGGGGTACCCTCACACATATTATTCCCTCATTTAGTGGATATTTTCACGAAAAAGTGAAATTTTCAAAAATTCAGAAAATTGGCTGAAAACGACTAAATATGAAGGACTCATCGGGCGAATCGCTCTGGAACTGAAATCGGAACGCTCACTGACATTTCCCCTATCTGAAAGTCTGATAAATGCTGAAAAATGACTAAGTCCAAAAAAAAAATTTTTTTCACCTTTTTTCAATTTTACCCCCGTGGGATATATATTCTACCCACACACATTTGGAACTCTCCTGGGGTACCCTCACACATATTATTCCCTCATTTAGTGGATATTTTCACAAAAAAGTGAAATTTTCAAAAATTCAGAAAGTTGGCTGAAAACGACTAAATATGAAGGACTCATCGGGTGAATCGCTCTGGAACTGAAATCGGAACGCTCACTGACATTTCCCCTATCTGAAAGTCTGATAAATGCTGAAAAAATGACAGTCCAAAAAAAAAAATTTTTTCACCTTTTTTCAATTTTACCCCCGTGGGATATATATTCTACCCACACACATTTGGAACTCTCCTGGGGTACCCTCACACATATTATTCCCTCATTTAGTGGATATTTTCACAAAAAAGTGAAATTTTCAAAAATTCAGAAAGTTGGCTGAAAACGACTAAATATGAAGGACTCATCGGGTGAATCGCTCTGGAACTGAAATCGGAACGCTCACTGACATTTCCCCTATCTGAAAGTCTGATAAATGCTGAAAAAATGACAGTCCAAAAAAAAAAATTTTTTCACCTTTTTTCAATTTTACCCCCGTGTGATATATATTCTACCCACACACATTTGGAACTCTCCTGGGGTACCCTCACACATATTATTCCCTCATTTAGTGGATATTTTCACAAAAAAGTGAAATTTTCAAAAATTCAGAAAATTGGCTGAAAACGACTAAATATGAAGGACTCATCGGGCGAATCGCTCTGGAACTTAAATCGGAACGCTCACTGACATTTCCCCTATCTGAAAGTCTGATAAATGCTGAAAAATGACTAAGTCCAAAAAAAAAAATTTTTCACCTTTTTTCAATTTTACCCCCGTGTGATATATATTCTACCCACACACATTTGGAACTCTCCTGGGGTACCCTCACACATATTATTCCCTCATTTAGTGGATATTTTCACAAAAAAGTGAAATTTTCTAAAATTCAGAAAATTGGCTGAAATCGACTAAATATGAAGGACTCATCGGGCGAATCGCTCTGGAACTGAAATCGGAACGCTCACTGACATTTCCCCTATCTGAAAGTCTGATAAATGCTGAAAAATGACTAAGTCCAAAAAAAAAATTTTTTTCACCTTTTTTCAATTTTACCCCCGTGGGATATATATTCTACCCACACACATTTGGAACTCTCCTGGGGTACCCTCACACATATTATTCCCTCATTTAGTGGATATTTTCACAAAAAAGTGAAATTTTCAAAAATTCAGAAAGTTGGCTGAAAACGACTAAATATGAAGGACTCATCAGGTGAATCGCTCTGGAACTGAAATCGGAACGCTCACTGACATTTCCCCTATCTGAAAGTCTGATAAATGCTGAAAAAATGACAGTCCAAAAAAAAAAATTTTTTCACCTTTTTTCAATTTTACCCCCGTGTGATATATATTCTACCCACACACATTTGGAACTCTCCTGGGGTACCCTCACACATATTATTCCCTCATTTAGTGGATATTTTCACGAAAAAGTGAAATTTTCAAAAATTCAGAAAATTGGCTGAAAACGACTAAATATGAAGGACTCATCGGGCGAATCGCTCTGGAACTGAAATCGGAACGCTCACTGACATTTCCCCTATCTGAAAGTCTGATAAATGCTGAAAAATGACTAAGTCCAAAAAAAAAATTTTTTTCACCTTTTTTCAATTTTACCCCCGTGGGATATATATTCTACCCACACACATTTGGAACTCTCCTGGGGTACCCTCACACATATTATTCCCTCATTTAGTGGATATTTTCACAAAAAAGTGAAATTTTCAAAAATTCAGAAAGTTGGCTGAAAACGACTAAATATGAAGGACTCATCGGGTGAATCGCTCTGGAACTGAAATCGGAACGCTCACTGACATTTCCCCTATCTGAAAGTCTGATAAATGCTGAAAAAATGACAGTCCAAAAAAAAAAATTTTTTCACCTTTTTTCAATTTTACCCCCGTGGGATATATATTCTACCCACACACATTTGGAACTCTCCTGGGGTACCCTCACACATATTATTCCCTCATTTAGTGGATATTTTCACAAAAAAGTGAAATTTTCAAAAATTCAGAAAGTTGGCTGAAAACGACTAAATATGAAGGACTCATCGGGTGAATCGCTCTGGAACTGAAATCGGAACGCTCACTGACATTTCCCCTATCTGAAAGTCTGATAAATGCTGAAAAAATGACTAAGTCCAAAAAAAAAAATTTTTTCACCTTTTTTCAATTTTACCCCCGTGGGATATATATTCTACCCACACACATTTGGAACTCTCCTGGGGTACCCTCACACATATTATTCCCTCATTTAGTGGATATTTTCACGAAAAAGTGAAATTTTCAAAAATTCAGAAAATTGGCTGAAAACGACTAAATATGAAGGACTCATCGGGCGAATCGCTCTGGAACTGAAATCGGAACGCTCACTGACATTTCCCCTATCTGAAAGTCTGATAAATGCTGAAAAATGACTAAGTCCAAAAAAAAAATTTTTTTCACCTTTTTTCAATTTTACCCCCGTGGGATATATATTCTACCCACACACATTTGGAACTCTCCTGGGGTACCCTCACACATATTATTCCCTCATTTAGTGGATATTTTCACAAAAAAGTGAAATTTTCAAAAATTCAGAAAGTTGGCTGAAAACGACTAAATATGAAGGACTCATCGGGTGAATCGCTCTGGAACTGAAATCGGAACGCTCACTGACATTTCCCCTATCTGAAAGTCTGATAAATGCTGAAAAAATGACTAAGTCCAAAAAAAAAAATTTTTTCACCTTTTTTTTAATTTTACCCCCGTGGGATATATATTCTACCCACACACATTTGGAACTCTCCTGGGGTACCCTCACACATATTATTCCCTCATTTAGTGGATATTTTCACAAAAAAGTGAAATTTTCAAAAATTCAGAAAATTGGCTGAAAACGACTAAATATGAAGGACTCATCGGGCGAATCGCTCTGGAACTTAAATCGGAACGCTCACTGACATTTCCCCTATCTGAAAGTCTGATAAATGCTGAAAAATGACTAAGTCCAAAAAAAAAATTTTTTTCACCTTTTTTCAATTTTACCCCCGTGGGATATATATTCTACCCACACACATTTGGAACTCTCCTGGGGTACCCTCACACATATTATTCCCTCATTTAGTGGATATTTTCACAAAAAAGTGAAATTTTCAAAAATTCAGAAAGTTGGCTGAAAACGACTAAATATGAAGGACTCATCGGGTGAATCGCTCTGGAACTGAAATCGGAACGCTCACTGACATTTCCCCTATCTGAAAGTCTGATAAATGCTGAAAAAATGACTAAGTCCAAAAAAAAAAATGTTTTCACCTTTTTTCAATTTTACCCCCGTGGGATATATATTCTACCCACACACATTTGGAACTCTCCTGGGGTACCCTCACACATATTATTCCCTCATTTAGTGGATATTTTCACAAAAAAGTGAAATTTTCAAAAATTCAGAAAATTGGCTGAAAACGACTAAATATGAAGGACTCATCAGGCGAATCGCTCTGGAACTTAAATCGGAACGCTCACTGACATTTCCCCTATCTGAAAGTCTGATAAATGCTGAAAAATGACTAAGTACAAAAAAAATTTTTTTTCACCTTTTTTCAATTTTACCCCCGTGGGATATATATTCTACCCACACACATTTGGAACTCTCCTGGGGTACCCTCACACATATTATTCCCTCATTTAGTGGATATTTTCACAAAAAAGTGAAATTTTCAAAAATTCTGAAATTTGGCTGAAAACAACTAAATATTAAGGACTCATCAGGCGAATCGCTCTGGAACTGAAATCAGAACGCTCACTGACATTTCCCCTATCTGAAAGTCTGATAAACGCTGAAAAAATGACTAAGTCCAAAAAAAAAAATTTTTCACCTTTTTTCAATTTTACCCCCGTGTGATATATATTCTACCCACACACATTTGGAACTCTCCTGGGGTACCCTCACACATATTATTCCCTCATTTAGTGGATATTTTCACAAAAAAGTGAAATTTTCAAAAATTCAGAAAATTGGCTGAAAACGACTAAATATGAAGGACTCATCGGGCGAATCACTCTGGAACTGAAATCGGAATGCTCACTGACATTTCGCCTATCTGAAAGTCTGATAAATGCTGAAAAAATGACTAAGTCCAAAAAAAAAAATTTTTTCACCTTTTTTCAATTTTATCCCCGTGGGATATATATTCTACCCACACACATTTGGAACTCTCCTGGGGTACCCTCACACATATTATTCCCTCATTTAGTGGATATTTTCACAAAAAAGTGAAATTTTTAAAAATTCTGAAATTTGGCTGAAAACAACTAAATATTAAGGACTCATCGGGCGAATCGCTCTGGAACTGAAATCGGAATGCTCACTGACATTTCCGCTATCTGAAAGTCTGATAAATGCTGAAAAATGACTAAGTCCAAAAAAAAAATTTTTTTCACCTTTTTTCAATTTTACCCCCGTGGGATATATATTCTACCCACACACATTTGGAACTCTACTGGGGTACCCTCACACATATTATTCCCTCATTTAGTGGATATTTTCACAAAAAAGTGAAATTTTCAAAAATTCTGAAATTTGGCTGAAAACAACTAAATATTAAGGACTCATCGGGCGAATCGCTCTGGAACTGAAATCAGAACGCTCACTGACATTTCCCCTATCTGAAAGTCTGATAAACGCTGAAAAAATGACTAAGTCCAAAAAAAAAAATGTTTCACCTTTTTTCAATTTTACCCCCGTGTGATATATATTCTACCCACACACATTTGGAACTCTCCTGGGGTACCCTCACACATATTATTCCCTCATTTAGTGGATATTTTCACAAAAAAGTGAAATTTTCAAAAATTCAGAAAATTGGCTGAAAACGACTAAATATGAAGGACTCATCGGGCGAATCGCTCTGGAACTTAAATCGGAACGCTCACTGACATTTCCCCTATCTGAAAGTCTGATAAATGCTGAAAAATGACTAAGTCCAAAAAAAAAAATTTTTCACCTTTTTTCAATTTTACCCCCGTGTGATATATATTCTACCCACACACATTTGGAACTCTCCTGGGGTACCCTCACACATATTATTCCCTCATTTAGTGGATATTTTCACAAAAAAGTGAAATTTTCTAAAGTTCAGAAAATTGGCTGAAATCGACTAAATATGAAGGACTCATCGGGCGAATCGCTCTGGAACTGAAATTGGAACGCTCACTGACATTTCCCCTATCTGAAAGTCTGATAAATGCTGAAAAATGACTAAGTCCAAAAAAAAATTTTTTTTCACCTTTTTTCAATTTTACCCCCGTGGGATATATATTCTACCCACACACATTTGGAACTCTCCTGGGGTACCCTCACACATATTATTCCCTCATTTAGTGGATATTTTCACAAAAAAGTGAAATTTTCAAAAATTCAGAAAGTTGGCTGAAAACGACTAAATATGAAGGACTCATCGGGTGAATCGCTCTGGAACTGAAATCGGAACGCTCACTGACATTTCCCCTATCTGAAAGTCTGATAAATGCTGAAAAAATGACAGTCCAAAAAAAAAAATTTTTTCACCTTTTTTCAATTTTACCCCCGTGTGATATATATTCTACCCACACACATTTGGAACTCTCCTGGGGTACCCTCACACATATTATTCCCTCATTTAGTGGATTTTTTCACAAAAAAGTGAAATTTTCAAAAATTCAGAAAATTGGCTGAAAACGACTAAATATGAAGGACTCATCGGGCGAATCGCTCTGGAACTGAAATCGGAACGCTCACTGACATTTCCCCTATCTGAAAGTCTGATAAATGCTGAAAAAATGACAGTCCAAAAAAAAAAATTTTTTCACCTTTTTTCAATTTTACCCCCGTGTGATATATATTCTACCCACACACATTTGGAACTCTCCTGGGGTACCCTCACACATATTATTCCCTCATTTAGTGGATATTTTCACAAAAAAGTGAAATTTTCAAAAATTCAGAAAATTGGCTGAAAACGACTAAATATGAAGGACTCATCGGGTGAATCGCTCTGGAACTGAAATCGGAACGCTCACTGACATTTCCCCTATCTGAAAGTCTGATAAATGCTGAAAAATGACTAAGTCCAAAAAAAAAATTTTTTTCACCTTTTTTCAATTTTACCCCCGTGGGATATATATTCTACCCACACACATTTGGAACTCTCCTGGGGTACCCTCACACATATTATTCCCTCATTTAGTGGATATTTTCACAAAAAAGTGAAATTTTCAAAAATTCAGAAAGTTGGCTGAAAACGACTAAATATGAAGGACTCATCGGGTGAATCGCTCTGGAACTGAAATCGGAACGCTCACTGACATTTCCCCTATCTGAAAGTCTGATAAATGCTGAAAAAATGACAGTCCAAAAAAAAAAATTTTTTTCACCTTTTTTCAATTTTACCCCCGTGGGATATATATTCTACCCACACACATTTGGAACTCTCCTGGGGTACCCTCACACATATTATTCCCTCATTTAGTGGATATTTTCACAAAAAAGTGAAATTTTCAAAAATTCAGAAAGTTGGCTGAAAACGACTAAATATGAAGGACTCATCGGGTGAATCGCTCTGGAACTGAAATCGGAACGTTCACTGACATTTCCCCTATCTGAAAGTCTGATAAATGCTGAAAAATGACTAAGTCCAAAAAAAAAATTTTTTTCACCTTTTTTCAATTTTACCCCCGTGGGATATATATTCTACCCACACACATTTGGAACTCTCCTGGGGTACCCTCACACATATTATTCCCTCATTTAGTGGATATTTTCACAAAAAAGTGAAATTTTCAAAAATTCTGAAATTTGGCTGAAAACAACTAAATATTAAGGACTCATCGGGCGAATCGCTCTGGAACTGAAATCAGAACGCTCACTGACATTTCCCCTATCTGAAAGTCTGATAAACGCTGAAAAAATGACTAAGTCCAAAAAAAAAAATGTTTCACCTTTTTTCAATTTTACCCCCGTGTGATATATATTCTACCCACACACATTTGGAACTCTCCTGGGGTACCCTCACACATATTATTCCCTCATTTAGTGGATATTTTCACAAAAAAGTGAAATTTTCAAAAATTCAGAAAATTGGCTGAAAACGACTAAATATGAAGGACTCATCGGGCGAATCGCTCTGGAACTTAAATCGGAACGCTCACTGACATTTCCCCTATCTGAAAGTCTGATAAATGCTGAAAAATGACTAAGTCCAAAAAAAAAAATTTTTCACCTTTTTTCAATTTTACCCCCGTGTGATATATATTCTACCCACACACATTTGGAACTCTCCTGGGGTACCCTCACACATATTATTCCCTCATTTAGTGGATATTTTCACAAAAAAGTGAAATTTTCTAAAGTTCAGAAAATTGGCTGAAATCGACTAAATATGAAGGACTCATCGGGCGAATCGCTCTGGAACTGAAATCGGAACGCTCACTGACATTTCCCCTATCTGAAAGTCTGATAAATGCTGAAAAATGACTAAGTCCAAAAAAAAAATTTTTTTCACCTTTTTTCAATTTTACCCCCGTGGGATATATATTCTACCCACACACATTTGGAACTCTCCTGGGGTACCCTCACACATATTATTCCCTCATTTAGTGGATATTTTCACAAAAAAGTGAAATTTTCAAAAATTCAGAAAGTTGGCTGAAAACGACTAAATATGAAGGACTCATCGGGTGAATCGCTCTGGAACTGAAATCGGAACGCTCACTGACATTTCCCCTATCTGAAAGTCTGATAAATGCTGAAAAAATGACAGTCCAAAAAAAAAAATTTTTTCACCTTTTTTCAATTTTACCCCCGTGTGATATATATTCTACCCACACACATTTGGAACTCTCCTGGGGTACCCTCACACATATTATTCCCTCATTTAGTGGATATTTTCACAAAAAAGTGAAATTTTCAAAAATTCAGAAAATTGGCTGAAAACGACTAAATATGAAGGACTCATCGGGCGAATCGCTCTGGAACTGAAATCGGAACGCTCACTGACATTTCCCCTATCTGAAAGTCTGATAAATGCTGAAAAATGACTAAGTCCAAAAAAAAAATTTTTTTCACCTTTTTTCAATTTTACCCCCGTGGGATATATATTCTACCCACACACATTTGGAACTCTCCTGGGGTACCCTCACACATATTATTCCCTCAATTAGTGGATATTTTCACAAAAAAGTGAAATTTTCAAAAATTCAGAAAGTTGGCTGAAAACGACTAAATATGAAGGACTCATCGGGTGAATCGCTCTGGAACTGAAATCGGAACGCTCACTGACATTTCCCCTATCTGAAAGTCTGATAAATGCTGAAAAAATGACAGTCCAAAAAAAAAAATTTTTTCACCTTTTTTCAATTTTACCCCCGTGTGATATATATTCTACCCACACACATTTGGAACTCTCCTGGAGTACCCTCACACATATTATTCCCTCATTTAGTGGATATTTTCACAAAAAAGTGAAATTTTCAAAAATTCAGAAAATTGGCTGAAAACGACTAAATATGAAGGACTCATCGGGCGAATCGCTCTGGAACTGAAATCGGAACGCTCACTGACATTTCCCCTATCTGAAAGTCTGATAAATGCTGAAAAATGACTAAGTCCAAAAAAAAAATTTTTTTCACCTTTTTTCAATTTTACCCCCGTGGGATATATATTCTACCCACACACATTTGGAACTCTCCTGGGGTACCCTCACACATATTATTCCCTCATTTAGTGGATATTTTCACAAAAAAGTGAAATTTTCAAAAATTCAGAAAGTTGGCTGAAAACGACTAAATATGAAGGACTCATCGGGCGAATCGCTCTGGAACTGAAATCGGAACGCTCACTGACATTTCCCCTATCTGAAAGTCTGATAAATGCTGAAAAATGACTAAGTCCAAAAAAAAAATTTTTTTCACCTTTTTTCAATTTTACCCCCGTGGGATATATATTCTACCCACACACATTTGGAACTCTCCTGGGGTACCCTCACACATATTATTCCCTCATTTAGTGGATATTTTCACAAAAAAGTGAAATTTTCAAAAATTCAGAAAGTTGGCTGAAAACGACTAAATATGAAGGACTCATCAGGTGAATCGCTCTGGAACTGAAATCGGAACGCTCACTGACATTTCCCCTATCTGAAAGTCTGATAAATGCTGAAAAAATGACAGTCCAAAAAAAAAAATTTTTTCACCTTTTTTCAATTTTACCCCCGTGTGATATATATTCTACCCACACACATTTGGAACTCTCCTGGGGTACCCTCACACATATTATTCCCTCATTTAGTGGATATTTTCACGAAAAAGTGAAATTTTCAAAAATTCAGAAAATTGGCTGAAAACGACTAAATATGAAGGACTCATCGGGCGAATCGCTCTGGAACTGAAATCGGAACGCTCACTGACATTTCCCCTATCTGAAAGTCTGATAAATGCTGAAAAATGACTAAGTCCAAAAAAAAAATTTTTTTCACCTTTTTTCAATTTTACCCCCGTGGGATATATATTCTACCCACACACATTTGGAACTCTCCTGGGGTACCCTCACACATATTATTCCCTCATTTAGTGGATATTTTCACAAAAAAGTGAAATTTTCAAAAATTCAGAAAGTTGGCTGAAAACGACTAAATATGAAGGACTCATCGGGTGAATCGCTCTGGAACTGAAATCGGAACGCTCACTGACATTTCCCCTATCTGAAAGTCTGATAAATGCTGAAAAAATGACAGTCCAAAAAAAAAAATTTTTTCACCTTTTTTCAATTTTACCCCCGTGGGATATATATTCTACCCACACACATTTGGAACTCTCCTGGGGTACCCTCACACATATTATTCCCTCATTTAGTGGATATTTTCACAAAAAAGTGAAATTTTCAAAAATTCAGAAAGTTGGCTGAAAACGACTAAATATGAAGGACTCATCGGGTGAATCGCTCTGGAACTGAAATCGGAACGCTCACTGACATTTCCCCTATCTGAAAGTCTGATAAATGCTGAAAAAATGACTAAGTCCAAAAAAAAAAATTTTTTCACCTTTTTTCAATTTTACCCCCGTGGGATATATATTCTACCCACACACATTTGGAACTCTCCTGGGGTACCCTCACACATATTATTCCCTCATTTAGTGGATATTTTCACGAAAAAGTGAAATTTTCAAAAATTCAGAAAATTGGCTGAAAACGACTAAATATGAAGGACTCATCGGGCGAATCGCTCTGGAACTGAAATCGGAACGCTCACTGACATTTCCCCTATCTGAAAGTCTGATAAATGCTGAAAAATGACTAAGTCCAAAAAAAAAATTTTTTTCACCTTTTTTCAATTTTACCCCCGTGGGATATATATTCTACCCACACACATTTGGAACTCTCCTGGGGTACCCTCACACATATTATTCCCTCATTTAGTGGATATTTTCACAAAAAAGTGAAATTTTCAAAAATTCAGAAAGTTGGCTGAAAACGACTAAATATGAAGGACTCATCGGGTGAATCGCTCTGGAACTGAAATCGGAACGCTCACTGACATTTCCCCTATCTGAAAGTCTGATAAATGCTGAAAAAATGACTAAGTCCAAAAAAAAAAATTTTTTCACCTTTTTTTTAATTTTACCCCCGTGGGATATATATTCTACCCACACACATTTGGAACTCTCCTGGGGTACCCTCACACATATTATTCCCTCATTTAGTGGATATTTTCACAAAAAAGTGAAATTTTCAAAAATTCAGAAAATTGGCTGAAAACGACTAAATATGAAGGACTCATCGGGCGAATCGCTCTGGAACTTAAATCGGAACGCTCACTGACATTTCCCCTATCTGAAAGTCTGATAAATGCTGAAAAATGACTAAGTCCAAAAAAAAAATTTTTTTCACCTTTTTTCAATTTTACCCCCGTGGGATATATATTCTACCCACACACATTTGGAACTCTCCTGGGGTACCCTCACACATATTATTCCCTCATTTAGTGGATATTTTCACAAAAAAGTGAAATTTTCAAAAATTCAGAAAGTTGGCTGAAAACGACTAAATATGAAGGACTCATCGGGTGAATCGCTCTGGAACTGAAATCGGAACGCTCACTGACATTTCCCCTATCTGAAAGTCTGATAAATGCTGAAAAAATGACTAAGTCCAAAAAAAAAAATGTTTTCACCTTTTTTCAATTTTACCCCCGTGGGATATATATTCTACCCACACACATTTGGAACTCTCCTGGGGTACCCTCACACATATTATTCCCTCATTTAGTGGATATTTTCACAAAAAAGTGAAATTTTCAAAAATTCAGAAAATTGGCTGAAAACGACTAAATATGAAGGACTCATCAGGCGAATCGCTCTGGAACTTAAATCGGAACGCTCACTGACATTTCCCCTATCTGAAAGTCTGATAAATGCTGAAAAATGACTAAGTACAAAAAAAATTTTTTTTCACCTTTTTTCAATTTTACCCCCGTGGGATATATATTCTACCCACACACATTTGGAACTCTCCTGGGGTACCCTCACACATATTATTCCCTCATTTAGTGGATATTTTCACAAAAAAGTGAAATTTTCAAAAATTCTGAAATTTGGCTGAAAACAACTAAATATTAAGGACTCATCAGGCGAATCGCTCTGGAACTGAAATCAGAACGCTCACTGACATTTCCCCTATCTGAAAGTCTGATAAACGCTGAAAAAATGACTAAGTCCAAAAAAAAAAATTTTTCACCTTTTTTCAATTTTACCCCCGTGTGATATATATTCTACCCACACACATTTGGAACTCTCCTGGGGTACCCTCACACATATTATTCCCTCATTTAGTGGATATTTTCACAAAAAAGTGAAATTTTCAAAAATTCAGAAAATTGGCTGAAAACGACTAAATATGAAGGACTCATCGGGCGAATCACTCTGGAACTGAAATCGGAATGCTCACTGACATTTCGCCTATCTGAAAGTCTGATAAATGCTGAAAAAATGACTAAGTCCAAAAAAAAAAATTTTTTCACCTTTTTTCAATTTTATCCCCGTGGGATATATATTCTACCCACACACATTTGGAACTCTCCTGGGGTACCCTCACACATATTATTCCCTCATTTAGTGGATATTTTCACAAAAAAGTGAAATTTTTAAAAATTCTGAAATTTGGCTGAAAACAACTAAATATTAAGGACTCATCGGGCGAATCGCTCTGGAACTGAAATCGGAATGCTCACTGACATTTCCGCTATCTGAAAGTCTGATAAATGCTGAAAAATGACTAAGTCCAAAAAAAAAATTTTTTTCACCTTTTTTCAATTTTACCCCCGTGGGATATATATTCTACCCACACACATTTGGAACTCTACTGGGGTACCCTCACACATATTATTCCCTCATTTAGTGGATATTTTCACAAAAAAGTGAAATTTTCAAAAATTCTGAAATTTGGCTGAAAACAACTAAATATTAAGGACTCATCGGGCGAATCGCTCTGGAACTGAAATCAGAACGCTCACTGACATTTCCCCTATCTGAAAGTCTGATAAACGCTGAAAAAATGACTAAGTCCAAAAAAAAAAATGTTTCACCTTTTTTCAATTTTACCCCCGTGTGATATATATTCTACCCACACACATTTGGAACTCTCCTGGGGTACCCTCACACATATTATTCCCTCATTTAGTGGATATTTTCACAAAAAAGTGAAATTTTCAAAAATTCAGAAAATTGGCTGAAAACGACTAAATATGAAGGACTCATCGGGCGAATCGCTCTGGAACTTAAATCGGAACGCTCACTGACATTTCCCCTATCTGAAAGTCTGATAAATGCTGAAAAATGACTAAGTCCAAAAAAAAAAATTTTTCACCTTTTTTCAATTTTACCCCCGTGTGATATATATTCTACCCACACACATTTGGAACTCTCCTGGGGTACCCTCACACATATTATTCCCTCATTTAGTGGATATTTTCACAAAAAAGTGAAATTTTCTAAAGTTCAGAAAATTGGCTGAAATCGACTAAATATGAAGGACTCATCGGGCGAATCGCTCTGGAACTGAAATTGGAACGCTCACTGACATTTCCCCTATCTGAAAGTCTGATAAATGCTGAAAAATGACTAAGTCCAAAAAAAAATTTTTTTTCACCTTTTTTCAATTTTACCCCCGTGGGATATATATTCTACCCACACACATTTGGAACTCTCCTGGGGTACCCTCACACATATTATTCCCTCATTTAGTGGATATTTTCACAAAAAAGTGAAATTTTCAAAAATTCAGAAAGTTGGCTGAAAACGACTAAATATGAAGGACTCATCGGGTGAATCGCTCTGGAACTGAAATCGGAACGCTCACTGACATTTCCCCTATCTGAAAGTCTGATAAATGCTGAAAAAATGACAGTCCAAAAAAAAAAATTTTTTCACCTTTTTTCAATTTTACCCCCGTGTGATATATATTCTACCCACACACATTTGGAACTCTCCTGGGGTACCCTCACACATATTATTCCCTCATTTAGTGGATTTTTTCACAAAAAAGTGAAATTTTCAAAAATTCAGAAAATTGGCTGAAAACGACTAAATATGAAGGACTCATCGGGCGAATCGCTCTGGAACTGAAATCGGAACGCTCACTGACATTTCCCCTATCTGAAAGTCTGATAAATGCTGAAAAAATGACAGTCCAAAAAAAAAAATTTTTTCACCTTTTTTCAATTTTACCCCCGTGTGATATATATTCTACCCACACACATTTGGAACTCTCCTGGGGTACCCTCACACATATTATTCCCTCATTTAGTGGATATTTTCACAAAAAAGTGAAATTTTCAAAAATTCAGAAAATTGGCTGAAAACGACTAAATATGAAGGACTCATCGGGCGAATCGCTCTGGAACTGAAATCGGAACGCTCACTGACATTTCCCCTATCTGAAAGTCTGATAAATGCTGAAAAATGACTAAGTCCAAAAAAAAAATTTTTTTCACCTTTTTTCAATTTTACCCCCGTGGGATATATATTCTACCCACACACATTTGGAACTCTCCTGGGGTACCCTCACACATATTATTCCCTCATTTAGTGGATATTTTCACAAAAAAGTGAAATTTTCAAAAATTCAGAAAGTTGGCTGAAAACGACTAAATATGAAGGACTCATCGGGTGAATCGCTCTGGAACTGAAATCGGAACGCTCACTGACATTTCCCCTATCTGAAAGTCTGATAAATGCTGAAAAAATGACAGTCCAAAAAAAAAAATTTTTTTCACCTTTTTTCAATTTTACCCCCGTGGGATATATATTCTACCCACACACATTTGGAACTCTCCTGGGGTACCCTCACACATATTATTCCCTCATTTAGTGGATATT
Organism: Phyllobates terribilis; assembly: GCF_046119375.1. Lineage (NCBI taxonomy): Eukaryota > Metazoa > Chordata > Amphibia > Anura > Dendrobatidae > Phyllobates > Phyllobates terribilis. Next base: position 75,719,382 of record NW_027362773.1, on the reverse strand, counting down.
TTCACAAAAAAGTGAAATTTTCAAAAATTCAGAAAGTTGGCTGAAAACGACTAAATATGAAGGACTCATCGGGTGAATCGCTCTGGAACTGAAATCGGAACGTTCACTGACATTTCCCCTATCTGAAAGTCTGATAAATGCTGAAAAATGACTAAGTCCAAAAAAAAAATTTTTTTCACCTTTTTTCAATTTTACCCCCGTGGGATATATATTCTACCCACACACATTTGGAACTCTCCTGGGGTACCCTCACACATATTATTCCCTCATTTAGTGGATATTTTCACAAAAAAGTGAAATTTTCAAAAATTCTGAAATTTGGCTGAAAACAACTAAATATTAAGGACTCATCGGGCGAATCGCTCTGGAACTGAAATCAGAACGCTCACTGACATTTCCCCTATCTGAAAGTCTGATAAACGCTGAAAAAATGACTAAGTCCAAAAAAAAAAATGTTTCACCTTTTTTCAATTTTACCCCCGTGTGATATATATTCTACCCACACACATTTGGAACTCTCCTGGGGTACCCTCACACATATTATTCCCTCATTTAGTGGATATTTTCACAAAAAAGTGAAATTTTCAAAAATTCAGAAAATTGGCTGAAAACGACTAAATATGAAGGACTCATCGGGCGAATCGCTCTGGAACTTAAATCGGAACGCTCACTGACATTTCCCCTATCTGAAAGTCTGATAAATGCTGAAAAATGACTAAGTCCAAAAAAAAAAATTTTTCACCTTTTTTCAATTTTACCCCCGTGTGATATATATTCTACCCACACACATTTGGAACTCTCCTGGGGTACCCTCACACATATTATTCCCTCATTTAGTGGATATTTTCACAAAAAAGTGAAATTTTCTAAAGTTCAGAAAATTGGCTGAAATCGACTAAATATGAAGGACTCATCGGGCGAATCGCTCTGGAACTGAAATCGGAACGCTCACTGACATTTCCCCTATCTGAAAGTCTGATAAATGCTGAAAAATGACTAAGTCCAAAAAAAAAATTTTTTTCACCTTTTTTCAATTTTACCCCCGTGGGATATATATTCTACCCACACACATTTGGAACTCTCCTGGGGTACCCTCACACATATTATTCCCTCATTTAGTGGATATTTTCACAAAAAAGTGAAATTTTCAAAAATTCAGAAAGTTGGCTGAAAACGACTAAATATGAAGGACTCATCGGGTGAATCGCTCTGGAACTGAAATCGGAACGCTCACTGACATTTCCCCTATCTGAAAGTCTGATAAATGCTGAAAAAATGACAGTCCAAAAAAAAAAATTTTTTCACCTTTTTTCAATTTTACCCCCGTGTGATATATATTCTACCCACACACATTTGGAACTCTCCTGGGGTACCCTCACACATATTATTCCCTCATTTAGTGGATATTTTCACAAAAAAGTGAAATTTTCAAAAATTCAGAAAATTGGCTGAAAACGACTAAATATGAAGGACTCATCGGGCGAATCGCTCTGGAACTGAAATCGGAACGCTCACTGACATTTCCCCTATCTGAAAGTCTGATAAATGCTGAAAAATGACTAAGTCCAAAAAAAAAATTTTTTTCACCTTTTTTCAATTTTACCCCCGTGGGATATATATTCTACCCACACACATTTGGAACTCTCCTGGGGTACCCTCACACATATTATTCCCTCAATTAGTGGATATTTTCACAAAAAAGTGAAATTTTCAAAAATTCAGAAAGTTGGCTGAAAACGACTAAATATGAAGGACTCATCGGGTGAATCGCTCTGGAACTGAAATCGGAACGCTCACTGACATTTCCCCTATCTGAAAGTCTGATAAATGCTGAAAAAATGACAGTCCAAAAAAAAAAATTTTTTCACCTTTTTTCAATTTTACCCCCGTGTGATATATATTCTACCCACACACATTTGGAACTCTCCTGGAGTACCCTCACACATATTATTCCCTCATTTAGTGGATATTTTCACAAAAAAGTGAAATTTTCAAAAATTCAGAAAATTGGCTGAAAACGACTAAATATGAAGGACTCATCGGGCGAATCGCTCTGGAACTGAAATCGGAACGCTCACTGACATTTCCCCTATCTGAAAGTCTGATAAATGCTGAAAAATGACTAAGTCCAAAAAAAAAATTTTTTTCACCTTTTTTCAATTTTACCCCCGTGGGATATATATTCTACCCACACACATTTGGAACTCTCCTGGGGTACCCTCACACATATTATTCCCTCATTTAGTGGATATTTTCACAAAAAAGTGAAATTTTCAAAAATTCAGAAAGTTGGCTGAAAACGACTAAATATGAAGGACTCATCGGGTGAATCGCTCTGGAACTGAAATCAGAACGCTCACTGACATTTCCCCTATCTGAAAGTCTGATAAATGCTGAAAAAATGACAGTCCAAAAAAAAAATTTTTTTCACCTTTTTTCAATTTTACCCCCGTGGGATATATATTCTACCCACACACATTTGGAACTCTCCTGGGGTACCCTCACACATATTATTCCCTCATTTAGTGGATATTTTCACAAAAAAGTGAAATTTTCAAAAATTCAGAAAGTTGGCTGAAAACGACTAAATATGAAGGACTCATCGGGTGAATCGCTCTGGAACTGAAATCGGAACGTTCACTGACATTTCCCCTATCTGAAAGTCTGATAAATGCTGAAAAATGACTAAGTCCAAAAAAAAAATTTTTTTCACCTTTTTTCAATTTTACCCCCGTGGGATATATATTCTACCCACACACATTTGGAACTCTCCTGGGGTACCCTCACACATATTATTCCCTCATTTAGTGGATATTTTCACAAAAAAGTGAAATTTTCAAAAATTCTGAAATTTGGCTGAAAACAACTAAATATTAAGGACTCATCGGGCGAATCGCTCTGGAACTGAAATCAGAACGCTCACTGACATTTCCCCTATCTGAAAGTCTGATAAACGCTGAAAAAATGACTAAGTCCAAAAAAAAAATTTTTTCACCTTTTTTCAATTTTACCCCCGTGTGATATATATTCTACCCACACACATTTGGAACTCTCCTGGGGTACCCTCACACATATTATTCCCTCATTTAGTGGATATTTTCACAAAAAAGTGAAATTTTCAAAAATTCAGAAAATTGGCTGAAAACGACTAAATATGAAGGACTCATCGGGCGAATCACTCTGGAACTGAAATCGGAACGCTCACTGACATTTCCCCTATCTGAAAGTCTGATAAATGCTGAAAAATGACTAAGTCCAAAAAAAAAATTTTTTTCACCTTTTTTCAATTTTACCCCCGTGGGATATATATTCTACCCACACACATTTGGAACTCTCCTGGGGTACCCTCACACATATTATTCCCTCATTTAGTGGATATTTTCACAAAAAAGTGAAATTTTCAAAAATTCTGAAATTTGGCTGAAAACAACTAAATATGAAGGACTCATCAGGCGAATCGCTCTGGAACTTAAATCGGAACGCTCACTGACATTTCCCCTATCTGAAAGTCTGATAAATGCTGAAAAATGACTAAGTACAAAAAAAAAATTTTTTCACCTTTTTTCAATTTTACCCCCGTGGGATATATATTCTACCCACACACATTTGGAACTCTCCTGGGGTACCCTCACACATATTATTCCCTCATTTAGTGGATATTTTCACAAAAAAGTGAAAGTTTCAAAAATTCTGAAATTTGGCTGAAAACAACTAAATATTAAGGACTCATCAGGCGAATCGCTCTGGAACTGAAATCAGAATGCTCACTGACATTTCCCCTATCTGAAAGTCTGATAAACGCTGAAAAAATGACTAAGTCCAAAAAAAAAAATTTTTCACCTTTTTTCAATTTTACCCCCGTGTGATATATATTCTACCCACACACATTTGGAACTCTCCTGGGGTACCCTCACACATATTATTCCCTCATTTAGTGGATATTTTCACAAAAAAGTGAAATTTTCAAAAATTCAGAAAATTGGCTGAAAACGACTAAATATGAAGGACTCATTGGGCGAATCGCTCTGGAACTGAAATCGGAACGCTCACTGACATTTCCCCTATCTGAAAGTCTGATAAATGCTGAAAAATGACTAAGTCCAAAAAAAAAATTTTTTTCACCTTTTTTCAATTTTACCCCCGTGGGATATATATTCTACCCACACACATTTGGAACTCTCCTGGGGTACCCTCACACATATTATTCCCTCATTTAGTGGATATTTTCACAAAAAAGTGAAATTTTTAAAAATTCTGAAATTTGGCTGAAAACAACTAAATATTAAGGACTCATCGGGCGAATCGCTCTGGAACTGAAATCGGAATGCTCACTGACATTTCCCCTATCTGAAAGTCTGATAAATGCTGAAAAATGACTAAGTCCAAAAAAAAAATTTTTTTCACCTTTTTTCAATTTTACCCCCGTGTGATATATATTCTACCCACACACATTTGGAACTCTCCTGGGGTACCCTCACACATATTATTCCCTCATTTAGTGGATATTTTCACAAAAAAGTGAAATTTTCAAAAATTCTGAAATTTGGCTGAAAACAACTAAATATTAAGGACTCATCGGGCGAATCGCTCTGGAACTGAAATCAGAACGCTCACTGACATTTCCCCTATCTGAAAGTCTGATAAACGCTGAAAAAATGACTAAGTCCAAAAAAAAAAATGTTTCACCTTTTTTCAATTTTACCCCCGTGTGATATATATTCTACCCACACACATTTGGAACTCTCCTGGGGTACCCTCACACATATTATTCCCTCATTTAGTGGATATTTTCACAAAAAAGTGAAATTTTCAAAAATTCAGAAAATTGGCTGAAAACAACTAAATATTAAGGACTCATCGGGCGAATCGCTCTGGAACTGAAATCAGAATGCTCACTGACATTTCCCCTATCTGAAAGTCTGATAAACACTGAAAAAATGACTAAGTCCAAAAAAAAAAATTTTTCACCTTTTTTCAATTTTACCCCCGTGTGATATATATTCTACCCACACACATTTGGATCTCTCCTGGGGTACCCTCACACATATTATTCCCTCATTTAGTGGATATTTTCACAAAAAAGTGAAATTTTCAAAAATTCAGAAAATTGGCTGAAAACGACTAAATATGAAGGACTCATCGGGCGAATCACTCTGGAACTGAAATCGGAACGCTCACTGACATTTCCCCTATCTGAAAGTCTGATAAATGCTGAAAAAATGACTAAGTCCAAAACAAAAAATTTTTTCACCTTTTTTCAATTTTACCCCCGTGGGATATATATTCTACCCACACACATTTGGAACTCTCCTGGGGTACCCTCACACATATTATTCCCTCATTTAGTGGATATTTTCACAAAAAAGTGAAATTTTTAAAAATTCTGAAATTTGGCTGAAAACAACTAAATATTAAGGACTCATCGGGCGAATCGCTCTGGAACTGAAATCGGAATGCTCACTGACATTTCCCCTATCTGAAAGTCTGATAAATGCTGAAAAATGACTAAGTCCAAAAAAAAAATTTTTTTCACCTTTTTTCAATTTTACCCCCGTGTGATATATATTCTACCCACACACATTTGGAACTCTCCTGGGGTACCCTCACACATATTATTCCCTCATTTAGTGGATATTTTCACAAAAAAGTGAAATTTTCAAAAATTCTGAAATTTGGCTGAAAACAACTAAATATTAAGGACTCATCGGGCGAATCGCTCTGGAACTGAAATCAGAACGCTCACTGACATTTCCCCTATCTGAAAGTCTGATAAACGCTGAAAAAATGACTAAGTCCAAAAAAAAAAATGTTTCACCTTTTTTCAATTTTACCCCCGTGTGATATATATTCTACCCACACACATTTGGAACTCTCCTGGGGTACCCTCACACATATTATTCCCTCATTTAGTGGATATTTTCACAAAAAAGTGAAATTTTCAAAAATTCAGAAAATTGGCTGAAAACGACTAAATATGAAGGACTCATCGGGCGAATCGCTCTGGAACTTAAATCGGAACGCTCACTGACATTTCCCCTATCTGAAAGTCTGATAAATGCTGAAAAATGACTAAGTCCAAAAAAAAAATTTTTTTCACCTTTTTTCAATTTTACCCCCGTGGGATATATATTCTACCCACACACATTTGGAACTCTCTTGGGGTACCCTCACACATATTATTCCCTCATTTAGTGGATATTTTCACAAAAAAGTGAAATTTTCAAAAATTCAGAAATTTGGCTGAAAACAACTAAATATTAAGGACTCATCGGGCGAATCGCTCTGGAACTGAAATCAGAATGCTCACTGACATTTCCCCTATCTGAAAGTCTGATAAACACTGAAAAAATGACTAAGTCCAAAAAAAAAAATTTTTCACCTTTTTTCAATTTTACCCCCGTGTGATATATATTCTACCCACACACATTTGGATCTCTCCTGGGGTACCCTCACACATATTATTCGATCATTTAGTGGATATTTTCACAAAAAAGTGAAATTTTCAAAAATTCAGAAAATTGGCTGAAAACGACTAAATATGAAGGACTCATCGGGCGAATCACTCTGGAACTGAAATCGGAACGCTCACTGACATTTCCCCTATCTGAAAGTCTGATAAATGCTGAAAAAATGACTAAGTCCAAAAAAAAAAATTTTTTCACCTTTTTTCAATTTTACCCCCGTGGGATATATATTCTACCCACACACATTTGGAACTCTCCTGGGGTACCCTCACACATATTATTCCCTCATTTAGTGGATATTTTCACAAAAAAGTGAAATTTTTAAAAATTCTGAAATTTGGCTGAAAACAACTAAATATTAAGGACTCATCGGGCGAATCGCTCTGGAACTGAAATCGGAATGCTCACTGACATTTCCCCTATCTGAAAGTCTGATAAATGCTGAAAAATGACTAAGTCCAAAAAAAAAATTTTTTTCACCTTTTTTCAATTTTACCCCCGTGTGATATATATTCTACCCACACACATTTGGAACTCTCCTGGGGTACCCTCACACATATTATTCCCTCATTTAGTGGATATTTTCACAAAAAAGTGAAATTTTCAAAAATTCTGAAATTTGGCTGAAAACAACTAAATATTAAGGACTCATCGGGCGAATCGCTCTGGAACTGAAATCAGAACGCTCACTGACATTTCCCCTATCTGAAAGTCTGATAAACGCTGAAAAAATGACTAAGTCCAAAAAAAAAAATGTTTCACCTTTTTTCAATTTTACCCCCGTGTGATATATATTCTACCCACACACATTTGGAACTCTCCTGGGGTACCCTCACACATATTATTCCCTCATTTAGTGGATATTTTCACGAAAAAGTGAAATTTTCAAAAATTCAGAAAATTGGCTGAAAACGACTAAATATGAAGGACTCATCGGGCGAATCGCTCTGGAACTGAAATCGGAACGCTCACTGACATTTCCCCTATCTGAAAGTCTGATAAATGCTGAAAAATGACTAAGTCCAAAAAAAAAATTTTTTTCACCTTTTTTCAATTTTACCCCCGTGGGATATATATTCTACCCACACACATTTGGAACTCTCCTGGGGTACCCTCACACATATTATTCCCTCATTTAGTGGATATTTTCACAAAAAAGTGAAATTTTCAAAAATTCAGAAAGTTGGCTGAAAACGACTAAATATGAAGGACTCATCGGGTGAATCGCTCTGGAACTGAAATCGGAACGCTCACTGACATTTCCCCTATCTGAAAGTCTGATAAATGCTGAAAAAATGACAGTCCAAAAAAAAAAATTTTTTCACCTTTTTTCAATTTTACCCCCGTGGGATATATATTCTACCCACACACATTTGGAACTCTCCTGGGGTACCCTCACACATATTATTCCCTCATTTAGTGGATATTTTCACAAAAAAGTGAAATTTTCAAAAATTCAGAAAGTTGGCTGAAAACGACTAAATATGAAGGACTCATCGGGTGAATCGCTCTGGAACTGAAATCGGAACGCTCACTGACATTTCCCCTATCTGAAAGTCTGATAAATGCTGAAAAAATGACTAAGTCCAAAAAAAAAAATTTTTTCACCTTTTTTCAATTTTACCCCCGTGGGATATATATTCTACCCACACACATTTGGAACTCTCCTGGGGTACCCTCACACATATTATTCCCTCATTTAGTGGATATTTTCACAAAAAAGTGAAATTTTCAAAAATTCAGAAAATTGGCTGAAAACGACTAAATATGAAGGACTCATCAGGCGAATCGCTCTGGAACTTAAATCGGAACGCTCACTGACATTTCCCCTATCTGAAAGTCTGATAAATGCTGAAAAATGACTAAGTACAAAAAAAATTTTTTTTCACCTTTTTTCAATTTTACCCCCGTGGGATATATATTCTACCCACACACATTTGGAACTCTCCTGGGGTACCCTCACACATATTATTCCCTCATTTAGTGGATATTTTCACAAAAAAGTGAAATTTTCAAAAATTCTGAAATTTGGCTGAAAACAACTAAATATTAAGGACTCATCAGGCGAATCGCTCTGGAACTGAAATCAGAACGCTCACTGACATTTCCCCTATCTGAAAGTCTGATAAACGCTGAAAAAATGACTAAGTCCAAAAAAAAAAATTTTTCACCTTTTTTCAATTTTACCCCCGTGTGATATATATTCTACCCACACACATTTGGAACTCTCCTGGGGTACCCTCACACATATTATTCCCTCATTTAGTGGATATTTTCACAAAAAAGTGAAATTTTCAAAAATTCAGAAAGTTGGCTGAAAACGACTAAATATGAAGGACTCATCGGGTGAATCGCTCTGGAACTGAAATCGGAACGCTCACTGACATTTCCCCTATCTGAAAGTCTGATAAATGCTGAAAAAATGACAGTCCAAAAAAAAAAATTTTTTCACCTTTTTTCAATTTTACCCCCGTGTGATATATATTCTACCCACACACATTTGGAACTCTCCTGGGGTACCCTCACACATATTATTCCCTCATTTAGTGGATATTTTCACAAAAAAGTGAAATTTTCAAAAATTCAGAAAATTGGCTGAAAACGACTAAATATGAAGGACTCATCAGGCGAATCACTCTGGAACTTAAATCGGAACGCTCACTGACATTTCCCCTATCTGAAAGTCTGATAAATGCTGAAAAATGACTAAGTACAAAAAAAAATTTTTTTCACCTTTTTTCAATTTTACCCCCGTGGGATATATATTCTACCCACACACATTTGGAACTCTCCTGGGGTACCCTCACACATATTATTCCCTCATTTAGTGGATATTTTCACAAAAAAGTGAAATTTTCAAAAATTCTGAAATTTGGCTGAAAACAACTAAATATTAAGGACTCATCAGGCGAATCGCTCTGGAACTGAAATCAGAACGCTCACTGACATTTCCCCTATCTGAAAGTCTGATAAACGCTGAAAAAATGACTAAGTCCAAAAAAAAATATTTTTCACCTTTTTTCAATTTTACCCCCGTGTGATATATATTCTACCCACACACATTTGGAACTCTCCTGGGGTACCCTCACACATATTATTCCCTCATTTAGTGGATATTTTCACAAAAAAGTGAAATTTTCAAAAATTCAGAAAGTTGGCTGAAAACGACTAAATATGAAGGACTCATCGGGTGAATCGCTCTGGAACTGAAATCGGAACGTTCACTGACATTTCCCCTATCTGAAAGTCTGATAAATGCTGAAAAATGACTAAGTCCAAAAAAAAAATTTTTTTCACCTTTTTTCAATTTTACCCCCGTGGGATATATATTCTACCCACACACATTTGGAACTCTCCTGGGGTACCCTCACACATATTATTCCCTCATTTAGTGTATATTTTCACAAAAAAGTGAAATTTTCAAAAATTCAGAAAATTGGCTGAAAACGACTAAATATGAAGGACTCATCGGGCGAATCACTCTGGAACTGAAATCGGAACGCTCACTGACATTTCCCCTATCTGAAAGTCTGATAAATGCTGAAAAATGACTAAGTCCAAAAAAAAAATTTTTTTCACCTTTTTTCAATTTTACCCCCGTGGGATATATATTCTACCCACACACATTTGGAACTCTCCTGGGATACCCTCACACATATTATTCCCTCATTTAGTGGATATTTTCACAAAAAAGTGAAATTTTCAAAAATTCAGAAATTTGGCTGAAAACAACTAAATATTAAGGACTCATCGGGCGAATCGCTCTGGAACTGAAATCAGAACGCTCACTGACATTTCCCCTATCTGAAAGTCTGATAAACGCTGAAAAAATGACTAAGTCCAAAAAAAAAAATGTTTCACCTTTTTTCAATTTTACCCCCGTGTGATATATATTCTACCCACACACATTTGGAACTCTCCTGGGGTACCCTCACACATATTATTCCCTCATTTAGTGGATATTTTCACAAAAAAGTGAAATTTTCAAAAATTCAGAAAATTGGCTGAAAACGACTAAATATGAAGGACTCATCGGGCGAATCGCTCTGGAACTTAAATCGGAACGCTCACTGACATTTCCCCTATCTGAAAGTCTGATAAATGCTGAAAAATGACTAAGTCCAAAAAAAAAAATTTTTCACCTTTTTTCAATTTTACCCCCGTGTGATATATATTCTACCCACACACATTTGGAACTCTCCTGGGGTACCCTCACACATATTATTCCCTCATTTAGTGGATATTTTCACAAAAAAGTGACATTTTCTAAAGTTCAGAAAATTGGCTGAAAACGACTAAATATGAAGGACTCATCGGGCGAATCGCTCTGGAACTGAAATCGGAACGCTCACTGACATTTCCCCTATCTGAAAGTCTGATAAATGCTGAAAAATGACTAAGTCCAAAAAAAAAATTTTTTTCACCTTTTTTCAATTTTACCCCCGTGGGATATATATTCTACCCACACACATTTGGAACTCTCCTGGGGTACCCTCACACATATTATTCCCTCATTTAGTGGATATTTTCACAAAAAAGTGAAATTTTCAAAAATTCAGAAAGTTGGCTGAAAACGACTAAATATGAAGGACTCATCGGGTGAATCGCTCTGGAACTGAAATCGGAACGCTCACTGACATTTCCCCTATCTGAAAGTCTGATAAATGCTGAAAAAATGACAGTCCAAAAAAAAAAATTTTTTCACCTTTTTTCAATTTTACCCCCGTGTGATATATATTCTACCCACACACATTTGGAACTCTCCTGGGGTACCCTCACACATATTATTCCCTCATTTAGTGGATATTTTCACAAAAAAGTGAAATTTTCAAAAATTCAGAAAATTGGCTGAAAACGACTAAATATGAAGGACTCATCGGGCGAATCGCTCTGGAACTGAAATCGGAACGCTCACTGACATTTCCCCTATCTGAAAGTCTGATAAATGCTGAAAAATGACTAAGTCCAAAAAAAAAATTTTTTTCACCTTTTTTCAATTTTACCCCCGTGGGATATATATTCTACCCACACACATTTGGAACTCTCCTGGGGTACCCTCACACATATTATTCCCTCATTTAGTGGATATTTTCACAAAAAAGTGAAATTTTCAAAAATTCAGAAAGTTGGCTGAAAACGACTAAATATGAAGGACTCATCGGGTGAATCGCTCTGGAACTGAAATCGGAACGCTCACTGACATTTCCCCTATCTGAAAGTCTGATAAATGCTGAAAAAATGACTAAGTCCAAAAAAAAAAATTTTTTCACCTTTTTTCAATTTTACCCCCGTGGGATATATATTCTACCCACACACATTTGGAACTCTCCTGGGGTACCCTCACACATATTATTCCCTCATTTAGTGGATATTTTCACAAAAAAGTGAAATTTTCAAAAATTCAGAAAATTGGCTGAAAACGACTAAATATGAAGGACTCATCAGGCGAATCACTCTGGAACTTAAATCGGAACGCTCACTGACATTTCCCCTATCTGAAAGTCTGATAAATGCTGAAAAATGACTAAGTACAAAAAAAAATTTTTTTCACCTTTTTTCAATTTTACCCCCGTGGGATATATATTCTACCCACACACATTTGGAACTCTCCTGGGGTACCCTCACACATATTATTCCCTCATTTAGTGGATATTTTCACAAAAAAGTGAAATTTTCAAAAATTCTGAAATTTGGCTGAAAACAACTAAATATTAAGGACTCATCAGGCGAATCGCTCTGGAACTGAAATCAGAACGCTCACTGACATTTCCCCTATCTGAAAGTCTGATAAACGCTGAAAAAATGACTAAGTCCAAAAAAAAAAATTTTTCACCTTTTTTCAATTTTACCCCCGTGTGATATATATTCTACCCACACACATTTGGAACTCTCCTGGGGTACCCTCACACATATTATTCCCTCATTTAGTGGATATTTTCACAAAAAAGTGAAATTTTCAAAAATTCAGAAAATTGGCTGAAAACGGCTAAATATGAAGGACTCATCGGGCGAATCGCTCTGGAACTGAAATCGGAACGCTCACTGACATTTCCCCTATCTGAAAGTCTGATAAATGCTGAAAAATGACTAAGTCCAAAAAAAAAATTTTTTTCACCTTTTTTCAATTTTACCCCCGTGGGATATATATTCTACCCACACACATTTGGAACTCTCCTGGGGTACCCTCACACATATTATTCCCTCATTTAGTGGATATTTTCACAAAAAAGTGAAATTTTCAAAAATTCAGAAAGTTGGCTGAAAACGACTAAATATGAAGGACTCATCGGGTGAATCGCTCTGGAACTGAAATCGGAACGTTCACTGACATTTCCCCTATCTGAAAGTCTGATAAATGCTGAAAAATGACTAAGTCCAAAAAAAAAATTTTTTTCACCTTTTTTCAATTTTACCCCCGTGGGATATATATTCTACCCACGCACATTTGGAACTCTCCTGGGGTACCCTCACACATATTATTCCCTCATTTAGTGGATATTTTCACAAAAAAGTGAAATTTTCAAAAATTCTGAAATTTGGCTGAAAACAACTAAATATTAAGGACTCATCGGGCGAATCGCTCTGGAACTGAAATCAGAACGCTCACTGACATTTCCCCTATCTGAAAGTCTGATAAACGCTGAAAAAATGACTAAGTCCAAAAAAAAAAATGTTTCACCTTTTTTCAATTTTACCCCCGTGTGATATATATTCTACCCACACACATTTGGAACTCTCCTGGGGTACCCTCACACATATTATTCCCTCATTTAGTGGATATTTTCACAAAAAAGTGACATTTTCTAAAGTTCAGAAAATTGGCTGAAAACGACTAAATATGAAGGACTCATCGGGCGAATCGCTCTGGAACTGAAATCGGAACGCTCACTGACATTTCCCCTATCTGAAAGTCTGATAAATGCTGAAAAATGACTAAGTCCAAAAAAAAAATTTTTTTCACCTTTTTTCAATTTTACCCCCGTGGGATATATATTCTACCCACACACATTTGGAACTCTCCTGGGGTACCCTCACACATATTATTCCCTCATTTAGTGGATATTTTCACAAAAAAGTGAAATTTTCAAAAATTCAGAAAGTTGGCTGAAAACGACTAAATATGAAGGACTCATCGGGTGAATCGCTCTGGAACTGAAATCGGAACGCTCACTGACATTTCCCCTATCTGAAAGTCTGATAAATGCTGAAAAAATGACAGTCCAAAAAAAAAAATTTTTTCACCTTTTTTCAATTTTACCCCCGTGTGATATATATTCTACCCACACACATTTGGAACTCTCCTGGGGTACCCTCACACATATTATTCCCTCATTTAGTGGATATTTTCACAAAAAAGTGAAATTTTCAAAAATTCAGAAAATTGGCTGAAAACGACTAAATATGAAGGACTCATCGGGCGAATCGCTCTGGAACTGAAATCGGAACGCTCACTGACATTTCCCCTATCTGAAAGTCTGATAAATGCTGAAAAATGACTAAGTCCAAAAAAAAAATTTTTTTCACCTTTTTTCAATTTTACCCCCGTGGGATATATATTCTACCCACACACATTTGGAACTCTCCTGGGGTACCCTCACACATATTATTCCCTCATTTAGTGGATATTTTCACAAAAAAGTGAAATTTTCAAAAATTCAGAAAGTTGGCTGAAAACGACTAAATATGAAGGACTCATCGGGTGAATCGCTCTGGAACTGAAATCGGAACGCTCACTGACATTTCCCCTATCTGAAAGTCTGATAAATGCTGAAAAATGACTAAGTCCAAAAAAAAAAATTTTTTCACCTTTTTTCAATTTTACCCCCGTGGGATATATATTCTACCCACACACATTTGGAACTCTCCTGGGGTACCCTCACACATATTATTCCCTCATTTAGTGGATATTTTCACAAAAAAGTGAAATTTTCAAAAATTCAGAAAATTGGCTGAAAACGACTAAATATGAAGGACTCATCAGGCGAATCACTCTGGAACTTAAATCGGAACGCTCACTGACATTTCCCCTATCTGAAAGTCTGATAAATGCTGAAAAATGACTAAGTACAAAAAAAAATTTTTTTCACCTTTTTTCAATTTTACCCCCGTGGGATATATATTCTACCCACACACATTTGGAACTCTCCTGGGGTACCCTCACACATATTATTCCCTCATTTAGTGGATATTTTCACAAAAAAGTGAAATTTTCAAAAATTCAGAAAGTTGGCTGAAAACGACTAAATATGAAGGACTCATCGGGTGAATCGCTCTGGAACTGAAATCGGAACGTTCACTGACATTTCCCCTATCTGAAAGTCTGATAAATGCTGAAAAATGACTAAGTCCAAAAAAAAAATTTTTTTCACCTTTTTTCAATTTTACCCCCGTGGGATATATATTCTACCCACACACATTTGGAACTCTCCTGGGGTACCCTCACACATATTATTCCCTCATTTAGTGGATATTTTCACAAAAAAGTGAAATTTTCAAAAATTCTGAAATTTGGCTGAAAACAACTAAATATTAAGGACTCATCGGGCGAATCGCTCTGGAACTGAAATCAGAACGCTCACTGACATTTCCCCTATCTGAAAGTCTGATAAACGCTGAAAAAATGACTAAGTCCAAAAAAAAAATTTTTTCACCTTTTTTCAATTTTACCCCCGTGTGATATATATTCTACCCACACACATTTGGAACTCTCCTGGGGTACCCTCACACATATTATTCCCTCATTTAGTGTATATTTTCACAAAAAAGTGAAATTTTCAAAAATTCAGAAAATTGGCTGAAAACGACTAAATATGAAGGACTCATCGGGCGAATCACTCTGGAACTGAAATCGGAACGCTCACTGACATTTCCCCTATCTGAAAGTCTGATAAATGCTGAAAAAATGACTAAGTCCAAAAAAAAAAATTTTTTCACCTTTTTTCAATTTTACCCCCGTGGGATATATATTCTACCCACACACATTTGGAACTCTCCTGGGGTACCCTCACACATATTATTCCCTCATTTAGTGGATATTTTCACAAAAAAGTGAAATTTTTAAAAATTCTGAAATTTGGCTGAAAACAACTAAATATTAAGGACTCATCGGGCGAATCGCTCTGGAACTTAAATCGGAACGCTCACTGACATTTCCCCTATCTGAAAGTCTGATAAATGCTGAAAAATGACTAAGTACAAAAAAAAATTTTTTTCACCTTTTTTCAATTTTACCCCCGTGGGATATATATTCTACCCACACACATTTGGAACTCTCCTGGGGTACCCTCACACATATTATTCCCTCATTTAGTGGATATTTTCACAAAAAAGTGAAATTTTCAAAAATTCTGAAATTTGGCTGAAAACAACTAAATATTAAGGACTCATCAGGCGAATCGCTCTGGAACTGAAATCAGAACGCTCACTGACATTTCCCCTATCTGAAAGTCTGATAAACGCTGAAAAAATGACTAAGTCCAAAAAAAAAAATTTTTCACCTTTTTTCAATTTTACCCCCGTGTGATATATATTCTACCCACACACATTTGGAACTCTCCTGGGGTACCCTCACACATATTATTCCCTCATTTAGTGGATATTTTCACAAAAAAGTGAAATTTTCAAAAATTCAGAAAATTGGCTGAAAACGGCTAAATATGAAGGACTCATCGGGCGAATCGCTCTGGAACTGAAATCGGAACGCTCACTGACATTTCCCCTATCTGAAAGTCTGATAAATGCTGAAAAATGACTAAGTCCAAAAAAAAAATTTTCTTCACCTTTTTTCAATTTTACCCCCGTGGGATATATATTCTACCCACACACATTTGGAACTCTCCTGGGGTACCCTCACACATATTATTCCCTCATTTAGTGGATATTTTCACAAAAAAGTTAAATTTTCAAAAATTCAGAAAGTTGGCTGAAAACGACTAAATATGAAGGACTCATCGGGTGAATCGCTCTGGAACTGAAATCGGAACGTTCACTGACATTTCCCCTATCTGAAAGTCTGATAAATGCTGAAAAATGACTAAGTCCAAAAAAAAAATTTTTTTCACCTTTTTTCAATTTTACCCCCGTGGGATATATATTCTACCCACACACATTTGGAACTCTCCTGGGGTACCCTCACACATATTATTCCCTCATTTAGTGGATATTTTCACAAAAAAGTGAAATTTTCAAAAATTCAGAAAATTGGCTGAAAACGACTAAATATGAAGGACTCATCGGGCGAATCGCTCTGGAACTGAAATCGGAACGCTCACTGACATTTCCCCTACCTGAAAGTCTGATAAATGCTGAAAAAATGACTAAGTCCAAAAAAAAAAATGTTTTCACCTTTTTTCAATTTTACCCCCGTGGGATATATATTCTACCCACACACATTTGGAACTCTCCTGGGGTACCCTCACACATATTATTCCCTCATTTAGTGGATATTTTCACAAAAAAGTGAAATTTTCAAAAATTCAGAAATTTGGCTGAAAACAACTAAATATTAAGGACTCATCAGGCGAATCGCTCTGGAACTGAAATCGGAACGCTCACTGACATTTCCCCTATCTGAAAGTCTGATAAACGCTGAAAAAATGACTAAGTAAAAAAAAAAAAATTTTTCACCTTTTTTCAATTTTACCCCCGTGTGAAATATATTCTACCCACACACATTTGGAACTCTCCTGGGGTACCCTCACACATATTATTCCCTCATTTAGTGGATATTTTCACAAAAAAGTGAAATTTTCAAAAATTCAGAAAATTGGCTGAAAACGACTAAATATGAAGGACTCATCGGGCGAATCGCTCTGGAACTGAAATCGGAACGCTCACTGACATTTCCCCTACCTGAAAGTCTGATAAATGCTGAAAAAATGACTAAGTCCAAAAAAAAAATTTTTTTCACCTTTTTTCAATTTTACCCCCGTGGGATATATATTCTACCCACACACATTTGGAACTCTCCTGGGGTACCCTCACACATATTATTCCCTCATTTAGTGGATATTTTCACAAAAAAGTGAAATTTTCAAAAATTCAGAAAGTTGGCTGAAAACAACTAAATATGAAGGACTCATCGGGCGAATCGCTCTGGAACTGAAATCGGAATGCTCACTGACATTTCCCCTATCTGAAAGTCTGATAAACGCTGAAAAAATGACTGAGTCCAAAAAAATATATTTTTCACCTTTTTTCAATTTTACCCCCGTGTGATATATATTCTACCCACACACATTTGGAACTCTCCTGGGGTACCCTCACACATATTATTCCCTCATTTAGTGGATATTTTCACAAAAAAGTGAAATTTTCAAAAATTCAGAAAATTGGCTGAAAACGACTAAATATGAAGGACTCATCGGGCGAATCGCTCTGGAACTTAAATCGGAACGCTCACTGACATTTCCCCTATCTGAAAGTCTGATAAATGCTGAAAAATGACTAAGTCCAAAAAAAAAAATTTTTTCACCTTTTTTCAATTTTACCCCCGTGGGATATATATTCTACCCACACACATTTGGAACTCTCCTGGGGTACCCTCACACATATTATTCCCTCATTTAGTGGATATTTTCACAAAAAAGTGAAATTTTCAAAAATTCTGAAATTTGGCTGAAAACAACTAAATATTAAGGACTCATCGGGCGAATCGCTCTGGAACTGAAATCGGAACGCTCACTGACATTTCCCCTATCTGAAAGTCTGATAAACGCTGAAAAAATGACTAAGTCCAAAAAAATAATTTTTTCACCTTTTTTCAATTTTACCCCCGTGTGATATATATTCTACCCACACACATTTGGAACTCTCCTGGGGTACCCTCACACATATTATTCCCTCATTTAGTGGATATTTTCACAAAAAAGTGAAATTTTCAAAAATTCAGAAAATTGGCTGAAAACGACTAAATATGAAGGACTCATCGGGCGAATCGCTCTGGAACTTAAATCGGAACGCTCACTGACATTTCCCCTATCTGAAAGTCTGATAAATGCTGAAAAATGACTAAGTCCAAAAAAAAAATTTTTTTCACCTTTTTTCAATTTTACCCCCGTGGGATATATATTCTACCCACACACATTTGGAACTCTCCTGGGGTACCCTCACACATATTATTCCCTCATTTAGTGGATATTTTCACAAAAAAGTGAAATTTTCAAAAATTCTGAAATTTGGCTGAAAACAACTAAATATTAAGGACTCATCGGGCGAATGGCTCTGGAACTGAAATCGGAACGCTCACTGACATTTCCCCTATCTGAAAGTCTGATAAACGCTGAAAAAATGACTAAGTCCAAAAAAATAATTTTTTTCACCTTTTTTCAATTTTACCCCCGTGGGATATATATTCTACCCACACACATTTGGAATTCTCCTGGGGTACCCTCACACATATTATTCCCTCATTTAGTGGATATTTTCACAAAAAAGTGAAATTTTCAAAAATTCTGAAATTTGGCTGAAAACAACTAAATATTAAGGACTCATCGGGCGAATCGCTCTGGAACTGAAATCAGAACGCTCACTGACATTTCCCCTATCTGAAAGTCTGATAAACGCTGAAAAAATGACTAAGTAAAAAAAAAAAAATTTTTCACCTTTTTTCAATTTTACCCCCGTGTGATATATATTCTACCCACACACATTTGGAACTCTCCTGGGGTACCCTCACACATATTATTCCCTCATTTAGTGGATATTTTCACAAAAAAGTGAAATTTTCAAAAATTCAGAAAATTGGCTGAAAACGACTAAATATGAAGGACTCATCGGGCGAATCGCTCTGGAACTGAAATCGGAACGCTCACTGACATTTCCCCTATCTGAAAGTCTGATAAATGCTGAAAAATGACTAAGTCCAAAAAAAAAATTTTTTTCACCTTTTTTCAATTTTACCCCCGTGGGATATATATTCTACCCACACACATTTGGAACTCTCCTGGGGTACCCTCACACATATTATTCCCTCATTTAGTGGATATTTTCACAAAAAAAGTGAAATTTTCAAAAATTCAGAAAGTTGGCTGAAAACGACTAAATATGAAGGACTCATCGGGTGAATCGCTCTGGAACTGAAATCGGAACGCTCACTGACATTTCCCCTATCTGAAAGTCTGATAAATGCTGAAAAAATGACTAAGTCCAAAAAAAAAAATTTTTTCACCTTTTTTCAATTTTACCCCCGTGGGATATATATTCTACCCACACACATTTGGAACTCTCCTGGGGTACCCTCACACATATTATTCCCTCATTTAGTGGATATTTTCACAAAAAAAGTGAAATTTTCAAAAATTCAGAAAATTGGCTGAAAACGACTAAATATGAAGGACTCATCGGGTGAATCGCTCTGGAACTGAAATCGGAACGCTCACTGACATTTCCCCTATCTGAAAGTCAGATAAACGCTGAAAAAATGACTAAGTCCAAAAAAAAAAATTTTTCACCTTTTTTCAGTTTTACCCCCGTGGGATATATATTCTACCCACACACATTTGGAACTCTCCTGGGGTACCCTCACACATATTATTCCCTCATTTAGTGGATATTTTCACAAAAAAGTGAAATTTTCAAAAATTCAGAAAGTTGGCTGAAAACGACTAAATATGAAGGACTCATTGGGTGAATCGCTCTGGAACTGAAATCGGAACGCTCACTGACATTTCCCCTATCTGAAAGTCTGATAAATGCTGAAAAATGACTAAGTCCAAAAAAAAATTTTTTTTCACCTTTTTTCAGTTTTACCCCCGTGGGATATATATTCTACCCACACACATTTGGAACTCTCCTGGGGTACCCTCACATATATTATTCCCTCATTTAGTGGATATTTTCACAAAAAAATGAAATTTTCAAAAATTCTGAAATTTGGCTGAAAACAACTAAATATTAAGGACTCATCGGGCGAATCGCTCTGGAACTGAAATCGGAACGCTCACTGACATTTCCCCTATCTGAAAGTCTGATAAACGCTGAAAAAATGACTAAGTCCAAAAAAAAAAAATTTTCACCTTTTTTCAATTTTACCCCCGTGTGATATATATTCTACCCACACACATTTGGAACTCTCCTGGGGTACCCTCACACATATTATTCCCTCATTTAGTGGATATTTTCACAAAAAAAAGTGAAATTTTCAAAAATTCAGAAAGTTGGCTGAAAACGACTAAATATGAAGGACTCATCGGGTGAATCGCTCTGGAACTGAAATCGGAACGCTCACTGACATTTCCCCTATCTGAAAGTCTGATAAATGCTGAAAAAATGACTAAGTCAAAAAAAAAAATTTTTTTCACCTTTTTTCAATTTTACCCCCGTGGGATATATATTATACCCACACACATTTGGAACTCTCCTGGGGTACCCTCACACATATTATTCCCTCATTTAGTGGATATTTTCACAAAAAAGTGAAATTTTCAAAAATTCTGAAATTTGGCTGAAAACAACTAAATATTAAGGACTCATCGGGCGAATCGCTCTGGAACTGAAATCGGAACGCTCACTGACATTTCCCCTATCTGAAAGTCAGCTAAACGCTGAAAAAATGACTAAGTTCAAAAAAAAAAATTTTTCACCTTTTTTCAATTTTACCCCCGTGTGATATATATTCTACCCACACACATTTGGAACTCTCCTGGGGTACCCTCACCCATATTATTCCCTCATTTAGTGGATATTTTCACAAAAAAGTGAAATTTTCAAAAATTCAGAAAATTGGCTGAAAACGACTAAATATGAAGGACTCATCGGGCGAATCGCTCTGGAACTGAAATCGGAACGCTCACTGACATTTCCCCTACCTGAAAGTCTGATAAATGCTGAAAAAATGACTAAGTCCAAAAAAAAAAAATTTTCACCTTTTTTCAATTTTACCCCCGTGTGATATATATTCTACCCACACACATTTGGAACTCTCCTGGGGTACCCTCACACATATTATTCCCTCATTTAGTGGATATTTTCACAAAAAAAGTGAAATTTTCAAAAATTCAGAAAGTTGGCTGAAAACGACTAAATATGAAGGACTCATCGGGTGAATCGCTCTGGAACTGAAATCGGAACGCTCACTGACATTTCCCCTATCTGAAAGTCTGATAAATGCTGAAAAAATGACTAAGTCAAAAAAAAAAATTTTTTTCACCTTTTTTCAATTTTACCCCCGTGGGATATATATTATACCCACACACATTTGGAACTCTCCTGGGGTACCCTCACACATATTATTCCCTCATTTAGTGGATATTTTCACAAAAAAGTGAAATTTTCAAAAATTCTGAAATTTGGCTGAAAACAACTAAATATTAAGGACTCATCGGGCGAATCGCTCTGGAACTGAAATCGGAACGCTCACTGACATTTCCCCTATCTGAAAGTCAGCTAAACGCTGAAAAAATGACTAAGTTCAAAAAAAAAAATTTTTCACCTTTTTTCAATTTTACCCCCGTGTGATATATATTCTACCCACACACATTTGGAACTCTCCTGGGGTACCCTCACCCATATTATTCCCTCATTTAGTGGATATTTTCACAAAAAAGTGAAATTTTCAAAAATTCAGAAAATTGGCTGAAAACGACTAAATATGAAGGACTCATCGGGCGAATCGCTCTGGAACTGAAATCGGAACGCTCACTGACATTTCCCCTACCTGAAAGTCTGATAAATGCTGAAAAAATGACTAAGTCCAAAAAAAAAAATGTTTTCACCTTTTTTCAATTTTACCCCCGTGGGATATATATTCTACCCACACACATTTGGAACTCTCCTGGGGTACCCTCACACATATTATTCCCTCATTTAGTGGATATTTTCACAAAAAAGTGAAATTTTCAAAAATTCAGAAATTTGGCTGAAAACAACTAAATATTAAGGACTCATCAGGCGAATCGCTCTGGAACTGAAATCGGAACGCTCACTGACATTTCCCCTATCTGAAAGTCTGATAAACGCTGAAAAAATGACTAAGTAAAAAAAAAAAAATTTTTCACCTTTTTTCAATTTTACCCCCGTGTGAAATATATTCTACCCACACACATTTGGAACTCTCCTGGGGTACCCTCACACATATTATTCCCTCATTTAGTGGATATTTTCACAAAAAAGTGAAATTTTCAAAAATTCAGAAAATTGGCTGAAAACGACTAAATATGAAGGACTCATCGGGCGAATCGCTCTGGAACTGAAATCGGAACGCTCACTGACATTTCCCCTACCTGAAAGTCTGATAAATGCTGAAAAAATGACTAAGTCCAAAAAAAAAATTTTTTTCACCTTTTTTCAATTTTACCCCCGTGGGATATATATTCTACCCACACACATTTGGAACTCTCCTGGGGTACCCTCACACATATTATTCCCTCATTTAGTGGATATTTTCACAAAAAAGTGAAATTTTCAAAAATTCAGAAAGTTGGCTGAAAACTACTAAATATGAAGGACTCATCGGGTGAATCGCTCTGGAACTGAAATCGGAGCGCTCACTGACATTTCCCCTATCTGAAAGTCTGATAAATGCTGAAAAAATGACTAAGTCCAAAAAAAAAAATTTTTTCACCTTTTTTCAATTTTACCCCCGTGGGAGATATATTCTACCCACACACATTTGGAACTCTCCTGGGGTACCCTCACACATATTATTCCCTCATTTAGTGGATATTTTCACAAAAAAGTGAAATTTTCAAAAATTCTGAAATTTGGCTGAAAACAACTAAATATTAAGGACTCATCGGGCGAATCGCTCTGGAACTGAAATCGGAATGCTCACTGACATTTCCCCTATCTGAAAGTCTGATAAACGCTGAAAAAATGACTGAGTCCAAAAAAAAATATTTTTCACCTTTTTTCAATTTTACCCCCGTGTGATATATATTCTACCCACACACATTTGGAACTCTCCTGGGGTACCCTCACACATATTATTCCCTCATTTAGTGGATATTTTCACAAAAAAGTGAAATTTTCAAAAATTCAGAAAATTGGCTGAAAACGACTAAATATGAAGGACTCATCGGGCGAATCGCTCTGGAACTTAAATCGGAACGCTCACTGACATTTCCCCTATCTGAAAGTCTGATAAATGCTGAAAAATGACTAAGTCCAAAAAAAAAAATTTTTTCACCTTTTTTCAATTTTACCCCCGTGGGATATATATTCTACCCACACACATTTGGAACTCTCCTGGGGTACCCTCACACATATTATTCCCTCATTTAGTGGATATTTTCACAAAAAAGTGAAATTTTCAAAAATTCTGAAATTTGGCTGAAAACAACTAAATATTAAGGACTCATCGGGCGAATCGCTCTGGAACTGAAATCGGAACGCTCACTGACATTTCCCCTATCTGAAAGTCTGATAAACGCTGAAAAAATGACTAAGTCCAAAAAAATAATTTTTTCACCTTTTTTCAATTTTACCCCCGTGTGATATATATTCTACCCACACACATTTGGAACTCTCCTGGGGTACCCTCACACATATTATTCCCTCATTTAGTGGATATTTTCACAAAAAAGTGAAATTTTCAAAAATTCAGAAAGTTGGCTGAAAACTACTAAATATGAAGGACT
Organism: Phyllobates terribilis; assembly: GCF_046119375.1. Lineage (NCBI taxonomy): Eukaryota > Metazoa > Chordata > Amphibia > Anura > Dendrobatidae > Phyllobates > Phyllobates terribilis. The sequence goes on along the minus strand of NW_027362773.1, from coordinate 75,695,342 downwards.
CATCGGGTGAATCGCTCTGGAACTGAAATCGGAGCGCTCACTGACATTTCCCCTATCTGAAAGTCTGATAAATGCTGAAAAAATGACTAAGTCCAAAAAAAAAAATTTTTTCACCTTTTTTCAATTTTACCCCCGTGGGATATATATTCTACCCACACACATTTGGAACTCTCCTGGGGTACCCTCACACATATTATTCCCTCATTTAGTGGATATTTTCACAAAAAAGTGAAATTTTCAAAAATTCTGAAATTTGGCTGAAAACAACTAAATATTAAGGACTCATCGGGCGAATCGCTCTGGAACTGAAATCGGAATGCTCACTGACATTTCCCCTATCTGAAAGTCTGATAAACGCTGAAAAAATGACTGAGTCCAAAAAAAAATATTTTTCACCTTTTTTCAATTTTACCCCCGTGTGATATATATTCTACCCACACACATTTGGAACTCTCCTGGGGTACCCTCACACATATTATTCCCTCATTTAGTGGATATTTTCACAAAAAAGTGAAATTTTCAAAAATTCAGAAAATTGGCTGAAAACGACTAAATATGAAGGACTCATCGGGCGAATCGCTCTGGAACTTAAATCGGAACGCTCACTGACATTTCCCCTATCTGAAAGTCTGATAAATGCTGAAAAATGACTAAGTCCAAAAAAAAAAATTTTTTCACCTTTTTTCAATTTTACCCCCGTGGGATATATATTCTACCCACACACATTTGGAACTCTCCTGTGGTACCCTCACACATATTATTCCCTCATTTAGTGGATATTTTCACAAAAAAAGTGAAATTTTCAAACATTCTGAAAATTGGCTGAAAACGACTAAATATGAAGGACTCATCGGGCGAATCGCTCTGGAACTGAAATCGGAATGCTCACTGACATTTCCCCTATCTGAAAGTCTGATAAATGCTGAAAAAATTACTAAGTCCAAAAAAAAATATTTTTTCACCTTTTTTCAATTTTACCCCCGTGGGATATATATTCCACCCACACACATTTGGAACTCTCCTGGGGTACCCTCACACATATTATTCCCTCATTTAGTGGATATTTTCACAAAAAAGTGAAATTTTCAAAAATTCAGAAAGTTGGCTGAAAACGACTAAATATGAAGGACTCATCGGGTGAATCGCTCTGGAACTGAAATCGGAACGCTCACTGACATTTCCCCTATCTGAAAGTCTGATAAATGCTGAAAAAATGACTAAGTCCAAAAAAAAAAATTTTTTCACCTTTTTTCAATTTTACCCCCGTGGGATATATATTCTACCCACACACATTTGGAACTCTCCTGGGGTACCCTCACACATATTATTCCCTCATTTAGTAGATATTTTCACAAAAAAGTGAAATTTTCAAAAATTCAGAAAATTGGCTGAAAACGACTAAATATGAAGGACTCATCAGGCGAATCGCTCATGAACTTAAATCGGAACGCTCACTGACATTTCCCCTATCTGAAAGTCTGATAAATGCTGAAAAATGACTAAGTCCAAAAAAAAAAATTTTTTCACCTTTTTTCAATTTTACCCCCGTGGGATATATATTCTACCCACACACATTTGGAACTCTCCTGGGGTACCCTCACACATATTATTCCCTCATTTAGTAGATATTTTCACAAAAAAGTGAAATTTTCAAAAATTCAGAAAATTGGCTGAAAACGACTAAATATGAAGGACTCATCAGGCGAATCGCTCTGGAACTTAAATCGGAACGCTCACTGACATTTCCCCTATCTGAAAGTCTGATAAATGCTGAAAAATGACTAAGTCCAAAAAAAAAATTTTTTTCACCTTTTTTCAATTTTACCCTCGTGGGATATATATTCTACCCACACACATTTGGAACTCTCCTGTGGTACCCTCAGACATATTATTCCCTCATTTAGTGGATATTTTCACAAAAAAGTGAAATTTTCAAACATTCTGAAAATTGGCTGAAAACGACTAAATATGAAGGACTCATCGGGCGAATCGCTCAGGAACTGAAATCGGAATGCTCACTGACATTTCCCCTATCTGAAAGTCTGATAAATGCTGAAAAAATGACTAAGTCCAAAAAAAAATATTTTTTCACCTTTTTTCAATTTTACCCCCGTGGGATATATATTCTACCCACACACATTTGGAACTCTCCTGGGGTACCCTCACACATATTATTCCCTCATTTAGTGGATATTTTCACAAAAAAAGTGAAATTTTCAAAAATTCAGAAAGTTGGCTGAAAACGACTAAATATGAAGGACTCATCGGGTGAATCGCTCTGGAACTGAAATCGGAACGCTCACTGACATTTCCCCTATCTGAAAGTCTGATAAATGCTGAAAAAATGACTAAGTCAAAAAAAAAAATTTTTTTCACCTTTTTTCAATTTTACCCCCGTGGGATATATATTATACCCACACACATTTGGAACTCTCCTGGGGTACCCTCACACATATTATTCCCTCATTTAGTGGATATTTTCACAAAAAAGTGAAATTTTCAAAAATTCTGAAATTTGGCTGAAAACAACTAAATATTAAGGACTCATCGGGCGAATCGCTCTGGAACTGAAATCGGAACGCTCACTGACATTTCCCCTATCTGAAAGTCAGCTAAACGCTGAAAAAATGACTAAGTTCAAAAAAAAAAATTTTTCACCTTTTTTCAATTTTACCCCCGTGTGATATATATTCTACCCACACACATTTGGAACTCTCCTGGGGTACCCTCACCCATATTATTCCCTCATTTAGTGGATATTTTCACAAAAAAGTGAAATTTTCAAAAATTCAGAAAATTGGCTGAAAACGACTAAATATGAAGGACTCATCGGGCGAATCGCTCTGGAACTGAAATCGGAACGCTCACTGACATTTCCCCTACCTGAAAGTCTGATAAATGCTGAAAAAATGACTAAGTCCAAAAAAAAAAATGTTTTCACCTTTTTTCAATTTTACCCCCGTGGGATATATATTCTACCCACACACATTTGGAACTCTCCTGGGGTACCCTCACACATATTATTCCCTCATTTAGTGGATATTTTCACAAAAAAGTGAAATTTTCAAAAATTCAGAAATTTGGCTGAAAACAACTAAATATTAAGGACTCATCAGGCGAATCGCTCTGGAACTGAAATCGGAACGCTCACTGACATTTCCCCTATCTGAAAGTCTGATAAACGCTGAAAAAATGACTAAGTAAAAAAAAAAAAATTTTTCACCTTTTTTCAATTTTACCCCCGTGTGAAATATATTCTACCCACACACATTTGGAACTCTCCTGGGGTACCCTCACACATATTATTCCCTCATTTAGTGGATATTTTCACAAAAAAGTGAAATTTTCAAAAATTCAGAAAATTGGCTGAAAACGACTAAATATGAAGGACTCATCGGGCGAATCGCTCTGGAACTGAAATCGGAACGCTCACTGACATTTCCCCTACCTGAAAGTCTGATAAATGCTGAAAAAATGACTAAGTCCAAAAAAAAAATTTTTTTCACCTTTTTTCAATTTTACCCCCGTGGGATATATATTCTACCCACACACATTTGGAACTCTCCTGGGGTACCCTCACACATATTATTCCCTCATTTAGTGGATATTTTCACAAAAAAGTGAAATTTTCAAAAATTCTGAAATTTGGCTGAAAACAACTAAATATTAAGGACTCATCGGGCGAATCGCTCTGGAACTGAAATCGGAATGCTCACTGACATTTCCCCTATCTGAAAGTCTGATAAACGCTGAAAAAATGACTGAGTCCAAAAAAAAATATTTTTCACCTTTTTTCAATTTTACCCCCGTGTGATATATATTCTACCCACACACATTTGGAACTCTCCTGGGGTACCCTCACACATATTATTCCCTCATTTAGTGGATATTTTCACAAAAAAGTGAAATTTTCAAAAATTCAGAAAATTGGCTGAAAACGACTAAATATGAAGGACTCATCGGGCGAATCGCTCTGGAACTTAAATCGGAACGCTCACTGACATTTCCCCTATCTGAAAGTCTGATAAATGCTGAAAAATGACTAAGTCCAAAAAAAAAAATTTTTTCACCTTTTTTCAATTTTACCCCCGTGGGATATATATTCTACCCACACACATTTGGAACTCTCCTGGGGTACCCTCACACATATTATTCCCTCATTTAGTGGATATTTTCACAAAAAAGTGAAATTTTCAAAAATTCTGAAATTTGGCTGAAAACAACTAAATATTAAGGACTCATCGGGCGAATCGCTCTGGAACTGAAATCGGAACGCTCACTGACATTTCCCCTATCTGAAAGTCTGATAAACGCTGAAAAAATGACTAAGTCCAAAAAAATAATTTTTTCACCTTTTTTCAATTTTACCCCCGTGTGATATATATTCTACCCACACACATTTGGAACTCTCCTGGGGTACCCTCACACATATTATTCCCTCATTTAGTGGATATTTTCACAAAAAAGTGAAATTTTCAAAAATTCAGAAAGTTGGCTGAAAACTACTAAATATGAAGGACTCATCGGGTGAATCGCTCTGGAACTGAAATCGGAGCGCTCACTGACATTTCCCCTATCTGAAAGTCTGATAAATGCTGAAAAAATGACTAAGTCCAAAAAAAAAAATTTTTTCACCTTTTTTCAATTTTACCCCCGTGGGATATATATTCTACCCACACACATTTGGAACTCTCCTGGGGTACCCTCACACATATTATTCCCTCATTTAGTGGATATTTTCACAAAAAAGTGAAATTTTCAAAAATTCTGAAATTTGGCTGAAAACAACTAAATATTAAGGACTCATCGGGCGAATCGCTCTGGAACTGAAATCGGAATGCTCACTGACATTTCCCCTATCTGAAAGTCTGATAAACGCTGAAAAAATGACTGAGTCCAAAAAAAAATATTTTTCACCTTTTTTCAATTTTACCCCCGTGTGATATATATTCTACCCACACACATTTGGAACTCTCCTGGGGTACCCTCACACATATTATTCCCTCATTTAGTGGATATTTTCACAAAAAAGTGAAATTTTCAAAAATTCAGAAAATTGGCTGAAAACGACTAAATATGAAGGACTCATCGGGCGAATCGCTCTGGAACTTAAATCGGAACGCTCACTGACATTTCCCCTATCTGAAAGTCTGATAAATGCTGAAAAATGACTAAGTCCAAAAAAAAAAATTTTTTCACCTTTTTTCAATTTTACCCCCGTGGGATATATATTCTACCCACACACATTTGGAACTCTCCTGTGGTACCCTCACACATATTATTCCCTCATTTAGTGGATATTTTCACAAAAAAAGTGAAATTTTCAAACATTCTGAAAATTGGCTGAAAACGACTAAACATGAAGGACTCATCGGGCGAATCGCTCTGGAACTGAAATCGGAATGCTCACTGACATTTCCCCTATCTGAAAGTCTGATAAATGCTGAAAAAATTACTAAGTCCAAAAAAAAATATTTTTTCACCTTTTTTCAATTTTACCCCCGTGGGATATATATTCCACCCACACACATTTGGAACTCTCCTGGGGTACCCTCACACATATTATTCCCTCATTTAGTGGATATTTTCACAAAAAAGTGAAATTTTCAAAAATTCAGAAAGTTGGCTGAAAACGACTAAATATGAAGGACTCATCGGGTGAATCGCTCTGGAACTGAAATCGGAACGCTCACTGACATTTCCCCTATCTGAAAGTCTGATAAATGCTGAAAAAATGACTAAGTCCAAAAAAAAAAATTTTTTCACCTTTTTTCAATTTTACCCCCGTGGGATATATATTCTACCCACACACATTTGGAACTCTCCTGGGGTACCCTCACACATATTATTCCCTCATTTAGTAGATATTTTCACAAAAAAGTGAAATTTTCAAAAATTCAGAAAATTGGCTGAAAACGACTAAATATGAAGGACTCATCAGGCGAATCGCTCATGAACTTAAATCGGAACGCTCACTGACATTTCCCCTATCTGAAAGTCTGATAAATGCTGAAAAATGACTAAGTCCAAAAAAAAAAATTTTTTCACCTTTTTTCAATTTTACCCCCGTGGGATATATATTCTACCCACACACATTTGGAACTCTCCTGGGGTACCCTCACACATATTATTCCCTCATTTAGTAGATATTTTCACAAAAAAGTGAAATTTTCAAAAATTCAGAAAATTGGCTGAAAACGACTAAATATGAAGGACTCATCAGGCGAATCGCTCTGGAACTTAAATCGGAACGCTCACTGACATTTCCCCTATCTGAAAGTCTGATAAATGCTGAAAAATGACTAAGTCCAAAAAAAAAATTTTTTTCACCTTTTTTCAATTTTACCCTCGTGGGATATATATTCTACCCACACACATTTGGAACTCTCCTGTGGTACCCTCAGACATATTATTCCCTCATTTAGTGGATATTTTCACAAAAAAGTGAAATTTTCAAACATTCTGAAAATTGGCTGAAAACGACTAAATATGAAGGACTCATCGGGCGAATCGCTCAGGAACTGAAATCGGAATGCTCACTGACATTTCCCCTATCTGAAAGTCTGATAAATGCTGAAAAAATGACTAAGTCCAAAAAAAAATATTTTTTCACCTTTTTTCAATTTTACCCCCGTGGGATATATATTCTACCCACACACATTTGGAACTCTCCTGGGGTACCCTCACACATATTATTCCCTCATTTAGTGGATATTTTCACAAAAAAAGTGAAATTTTCAAAAATTCAGAAAGTTGGCTGAAAACGACTAAATATGAAGGACTCATCGGGTGAATCGCTCTGGAACTGAAATCGGAACGCTCACTGACATTTCCCCTATCTGAAAGTCTGATAAATGCTGAAAAAATGACTAAGTCAAAAAAAAAAATTTTTTTCACCTTTTTTCAATTTTACCCCCGTGGGATATATATTATACCCACACACATTTGGAACTCTCCTGGGGTACCCTCACACATATTATTCCCTCATTTAGTGGATATTTTCACAAAAAAGTGAAATTTTCAAAAATTCTGAAATTTGGCTGAAAACAACTAAATATTAAGGACTCATCGGGCGAATCGCTCTGGAACTGAAATCGGAACGCTCACTGACATTTCCCCTATCTGAAAGTCAGCTAAACGCTGAAAAAATGACTAAGTTCAAAAAAAAAAATTTTTCACCTTTTTTCAATTTTACCCCCGTGTGATATATATTCTACCCACACACATTTGGAACTCTCCTGGGGTACCCTCACCCATATTATTCCCTCATTTAGTGGATATTTTCACAAAAAAGTGAAATTTTCAAAAATTCAGAAAATTGGCTGAAAACGACTAAATATGAAGGACTCATCGGGCGAATCGCTCTGGAACTGAAATCGGAACGCTCACTGACATTTCCCCTACCTGAAAGTCTGATAAATGCTGAAAAAATGACTAAGTCCAAAAAAAAAAATGTTTTCACCTTTTTTCAATTTTACCCCCGTGGGATATATATTCTACCCACACACATTTGGAACTCTCCTGGGGTACCCTCACACATATTATTCCCTCATTTAGTGGATATTTTCACAAAAAAGTGAAATTTTCAAAAATTCAGAAATTTGGCTGAAAACAACTAAATATTAAGGACTCATCAGGCGAATCGCTCTGGAACTGAAATCGGAACGCTCACTGACATTTCCCCTATCTGAAAGTCTGATAAACGCTGAAAAAATGACTAAGTAAAAAAAAAAAAATTTTTCACCTTTTTTCAATTTTACCCCCGTGTGAAATATATTCTACCCACACACATTTGGAACTCTCCTGGGGTACCCTCACACATATTATTCCCTCATTTAGTGGATATTTTCACAAAAAAGTGAAATTTTCAAAAATTCAGAAAATTGGCTGAAAACGACTAAATATGAAGGACTCATCGGGCGAATCGCTCTGGAACTGAAATCGGAACGCTCACTGACATTTCCCCTACCTGAAAGTCTGATAAATGCTGAAAAAATGACTAAGTCCAAAAAAAAAATTTTTTTCACCTTTTTTCAATTTTACCCCCGTGGGATATATATTCTACCCACACACATTTGGAACTCTCCTGGGGTACCCTCACACATATTATTCCCTCATTTAGTGGATATTTTCACAAAAAAGTGAAATTTTCAAAAATTCTGAAATTTGGCTGAAAACAACTAAATATTAAGGACTCATCGGGCGAATCGCTCTGGAACTGAAATCGGAATGCTCACTGACATTTCCCCTATCTGAAAGTCTGATAAACGCTGAAAAAATGACTGAGTCCAAAAAAAAATATTTTTCACCTTTTTTCAATTTTACCCCCGTGTGATATATATTCTACCCACACACATTTGGAACTCTCCTGGGGTACCCTCACACATATTATTCCCTCATTTAGTGGATATTTTCACAAAAAAGTGAAATTTTCAAAAATTCAGAAAATTGGCTGAAAACGACTAAATATGAAGGACTCATCGGGCGAATCGCTCTGGAACTTAAATCGGAACGCTCACTGACATTTCCCCTATCTGAAAGTCTGATAAATGCTGAAAAATGACTAAGTCCAAAAAAAAAAATTTTTTCACCTTTTTTCAATTTTACCCCCGTGGGATATATATTCTACCCACACACATTTGGAACTCTCCTGGGGTACCCTCACACATATTATTCCCTCATTTAGTGGATATTTTCACAAAAAAGTGAAATTTTCAAAAATTCTGAAATTTGGCTGAAAACAACTAAATATTAAGGACTCATCGGGCGAATCGCTCTGGAACTGAAATCGGAACGCTCACTGACATTTCCCCTATCTGAAAGTCTGATAAACGCTGAAAAAATGACTAAGTCCAAAAAAATAATTTTTTCACCTTTTTTCAATTTTACCCCCGTGTGATATATATTCTACCCACACACATTTGGAACTCTCCTGGGGTACCCTCACACATATTATTCCCTCATTTAGTGGATATTTTCACAAAAAAGTGAAATTTTCAAAAATTCAGAAAGTTGGCTGAAAACTACTAAATATGAAGGACTCATCGGGTGAATCGCTCTGGAACTGAAATCGGAGCGCTCACTGACATTTCCCCTATCTGAAAGTCTGATAAATGCTGAAAAAATGACTAAGTCCAAAAAAAAAAATTTTTTCACCTTTTTTCAATTTTACCCCCGTGGGATATATATTCTACCCACACACATTTGGAACTCTCCTGGGGTACCCTCACACATATTATTCCCTCATTTAGTGGATATTTTCACAAAAAAGTGAAATTTTCAAAAATTCTGAAATTTGGCTGAAAACAACTAAATATTAAGGACTCATCGGGCGAATCGCTCTGGAACTGAAATCGGAATGCTCACTGACATTTCCCCTATCTGAAAGTCTGATAAACGCTGAAAAAATGACTGAGTCCAAAAAAAAATATTTTTCACCTTTTTTCAATTTTACCCCCGTGTGATATATATTCTACCCACACACATTTGGAACTCTCCTGGGGTACCCTCACACATATTATTCCCTCATTTAGTGGATATTTTCACAAAAAAGTGAAATTTTCAAAAATTCAGAAAATTGGCTGAAAACGACTAAATATGAAGGACTCATCGGGCGAATCGCTCTGGAACTTAAATCGGAACGCTCACTGACATTTCCCCTATCTGAAAGTCTGATAAATGCTGAAAAATGACTAAGTCCAAAAAAAAAAATTTTTTCACCTTTTTTCAATTTTACCCCCGTGGGATATATATTCTACCCACACACATTTGGAACTCTCCTGTGGTACCCTCACACATATTATTCCCTCATTTAGTGGATATTTTCACAAAAAAAGTGAAATTTTCAAACATTCTGAAAATTGGCTGAAAACGACTAAATATGAAGGACTCATCGGGCGAATCGCTCTGGAACTGAAATCGGAATGCTCACTGACATTTCCCCTATCTGAAAGTCTGATAAATGCTGAAAAAATTACTAAGTCCAAAAAAAAATATTTTTTCACCTTTTTTCAATTTTACCCCCGTGGGATATATATTCCACCCACACACATTTGGAACTCTCCTGGGGTACCCTCACACATATTATTCCCTCATTTAGTGGATATTTTCACAAAAAAGTGAAATTTTCAAAAATTCAGAAAGTTGGCTGAAAACGACTAAATATGAAGGACTCATCGGGTGAATCGCTCTGGAACTGAAATCGGAACGCTCACTGACATTTCCCCTATCTGAAAGTCTGATAAATGCTGAAAAAATGACTAAGTCCAAAAAAAAAAATTTTTTCACCTTTTTTCAATTTTACCCCCGTGGGATATATATTCTACCCACACACATTTGGAACTCTCCTGGGGTACCCTCACACATATTATTCCCTCATTTAGTAGATATTTTCACAAAAAAGTGAAATTTTCAAAAATTCAGAAAATTGGCTGAAAACGACTAAATATGAAGGACTCATCAGGCGAATCGCTCATGAACTTAAATCGGAACGCTCACTGACATTTCCCCTATCTGAAAGTCTGATAAATGCTGAAAAATGACTAAGTCCAAAAAAAAAAATTTTTTCACCTTTTTTCAATTTTACCCCCGTGGGATATATATTCTACCCACACACATTTGGAACTCTCCTGGGGTACCCTCACACATATTATTCCCTCATTTAGTAGATATTTTCACAAAAAAGTGAAATTTTCAAAAATTCAGAAAATTGGCTGAAAACGACTAAATATGAAGGACTCATCAGGCGAATCGCTCTGGAACTTAAATCGGAACGCTCACTGACATTTCCCCTATCTGAAAGTCTGATAAATGCTGAAAAATGACTAAGTCCAAAAAAAAAATTTTTTTCACCTTTTTTCAATTTTACCCTCGTGGGATATATATTCTACCCACACACATTTGGAACTCTCCTGTGGTACCCTCAGACATATTATTCCCTCATTTAGTGGATATTTTCACAAAAAAGTGAAATTTTCAAACATTCTGAAAATTGGCTGAAAACGACTAAATATGAAGGACTCATCGGGCGAATCGCTCAGGAACTGAAATCGGAATGCTCACTGACATTTCCCCTATCTGAAAGTCTGATAAATGCTGAAAAAATGACTAAGTCCAAAAAAAAATATTTTTTCACCTTTTTTCAATTTTACCCCCGTGGGATATATATTCTACCCACACACATTTGGAACTCTCCTGGGGTACCCTCACACATATTATTCCCTCATTTAGTGGATATTTTCACAAAAAAGTGAAATTTTCAAAAATTCAGAAAATTGGCTGAAAACGACTAAATATGAAGGACTCATCGGGCGAATCGCTCTGGAACTGAAATCGGAACGCTCACTGACATTTCCCCTACCTGAAAGTCTGATAAATGCTGAAAAAATGACTAAGTCCAAAAAAAAAAATTTTTCACCTTTTTTCAATTTTACACCCGTGGGATATATATTCTACCCACACACATTTGGAACTCTCCTGGGGTACCCTCACACATATTATTCCCTCATTTAGTGGATATTTTCACAAAAAAGTGAAATTTTTAAAAATTCTGAAATTTGGCTGAAAACAACTAAATATGAAGGACTCATCGGGCGAATCGCTCTGGAACTGAAATCGGAACGCTCACTGACATTTCCCCTATCTGAAAGTCTGATAAACGCTGAAAAAATGACTAAGTGCAAAAAAAAAAATTTTTTCACCTTTTTTCAATTTTACCCCCGTGGGATATATATTCTACCCACACACATTTGGAACTCTCCTGGGGTACCCTCACACATATTATTCCCTCATTTAGTGAAAAAATGAAATTTTCAAAATTCTGAAAATTGGCTGAAAACGACTAAATATGAAGGAATCATCGGGCGAATCGCTCTGGAACTGAAATCGGAACGCTCACTGACATTTCCCCTATTTGAAAGTCTGATAAACGCCGGAAAAATGACTAGGTCCAAAAAAAAATTTTCTCACCTTTTTTCAATTTTACCCCCGTGGGATATATATTCTACCCACACACATTTGGAACTCTCCTGGGGTACCCTCACACATATTATTCACTCATTTAGTGGATATTTTCACAAAAAAGTGAAATTTTCAAAATTCTGAAAATTGGCTGAAAATGACTAAATTTGAAGGACTCATCGGGCGAATCGCTCTGGAACTGAAATCGGAACGCTCACTGACATTTCCCCTATCTGAAAGTCTGATAAACGCCGGAAAAATTACTAATTCTGAAAAAAAAATTTTTTCAACTTTTTTCAATTTTACCCCCGTGGGATATATATTCTACCCACACACATTTGGAACTCTCCTGGGGTACCTTCACACATGTTATTCCCTCATTTAGTGGATATTTTCACAAAAAAGTGAAATTTTCAAAAATTCTGAAAATTGGCTGAAAATGACTAAATATGAAGGACTCATTGGCCGAATCGCTCTGGAACTGAAATCGGAACGCTCACTGGCATTTCCCCTATCTGAAAGTCTGATAAACGCCAGAAAAATGACTAGGTCCAAAAAAAATTTTTTTCAACTTTTTTCAATTTTACCCCCGTGGGATATATATTCTACCCACACACATTTGGAACTCTCCTGGGGTACCCTCACACATATTATTCCCTCATTTAGTGGATATTTTCACAAAAAAGTGAAATTTTCAAAAATTCTGAAAATTGGCTGAAAATGACTAAATATGAAGGACTCATGGGGCGAATCGTTCTGGAACTGAAATAGGAATGCTCACTGACATTTCCCCTATCTGAAAGTCTGATAAACGCCGGAAAAATGACTGTCGAAAAAAAAAAAAAATTTCAACTTTTTTCAATTTTACCCCCGTGGGATATATATTCTACCCACAAACATTAGGAACTCTCCTGGGGTACCCTCATACATATTATTCCCTCATTTAGTGAAAAAATGAAATTTTCAAAATTCTGAAAATTGGCTGAAAATGATTAAATATGAAGGAATCATCGGGCGAATCGCTCTGGAACTGAAATCGGAACGCTCACTGACATTTCCCCTATCTGTAAGTCTGATAAACGCCAGAAAAATGACTAGGTCCAAAAAAAAATTTTCTCACCTTTTTTCAATTTTGCCCCCGTGGGATATATATTCTACCCACACACATTTGGAACTCTCCTGGGGTACCCTCACACATATTATTCCCTCATTTAGTGGATATTTTCACAAAAAAGTGAAATTTTCAAAAATTCTGAATATTGGCTGAAAACGACTAAATATGAAGGAATCATCGGGCGAATCGCTCTGGAACTGAAATCGGAACGCTCACTGACATTTCCCCTATCTGAAAGTCTGATAAATGCCGGAAGAATTACTAATTCTAAAAAAAATTTTTTCAACTTTTTTCAATTTTACCCCGTGGGATATATATTCTACCCACACACATTTGGAACTCTCCTGGGGTACCCTCACACATATTATTCCCTCATTTAGTGGATATTTTCACAAAAAAGTGAAATTTTCAAAATTCTGAAAATTGGCTGAAAATGACTAAATATGAAGGACTCATCAGGCGAATCGCTCTGGAACTGAAATAGGAATGCTCACTGACATTTCCCCTATCTGAAAGTCTGATAAACGCCGGAAAAATGACTAAGTCGAAAAAAAAAAAAAATTTCAACTTTTTTCAATTTTACCCCCGTGGGATATATATTCTACCCACACACATTTGGAACTCTCCTGGGGTACCCTCATACATATTATTCCCTCATTTGGTGAAAAAATGAAATTTTCAAAATTCTGAAAATTGGCTGAAAACGACTGAATATGAAGGAATCATCGGGTGAATCGCTCTGGAACTGAAATCGGAACGCTCACTGACATTTCCCCAATCTGAAAGTCTGATAAACGCCGGAAAAATGACTAGGTCCAAAAAAAAATTTTCTCACCTTTTTTCAATTTTACCCCCGTGGGATATATATTCTACCCACACACATTTGGAACTCTCCTGGGGTACCCTCACACATATTATTACCTCATTTAGTGGATAATTTCACAAAAAAAGTGAAATTTTCAAAATTCTGAAAATTAGCTGAAAATGACTAAATATGAAGGACTCATCGGGCGAACCGCTCTGGAACTGAAATCGGAACGCTCACTGACATTTCCCCTATCTGAAAGTCTGATAAACGCCGGAAAAATTTCTAATTCTAAAAAAAAATTTTTCAACTTTTTTAAATTTTACCCCCGTGGGATATATATTCTACCCACACACATTTGGAACTCTCCTGTGGTACCCTCAGACATATTATTCCCTCATTTAGTGGATATTTTCACAAAAAAGTGAAATTTTCAAACATTCTGAAAATTGGCTGAAAACGACTAAATATGAAGGACTCATCGGGCGAATCGCTCAGGAACTGAAATCGGAATGCTCACTGACATTTCCCCTATCTGAAAGTCTGATAAATGCTGAAAAAATGACTAAGTCCAAAAAAAAATATTTTTTCACCTTTTTTCAATTTTACCCCCGTGGGATATATATTCTACCCACACACATTTGGAACTCTCCTGGGGTACCCTCACACATATTATTCCCTCATTTAGTGGATATTTTCACAAAAAAGTGAAATTTTCAAAAATTCAGAAAATTGGCTGAAAACGACTAAATATGAAGGACTCATCGGGCGAATCGCTCTGGAACTGAAATCGGAACGCTCACTGACATTTCCCCTACCTGAAAGTCTGATAAATGCTGAAAAAATGACTAAGTCCAAAAAAAAAAATTTTTCACCTTTTTTCAATTTTACACCCGTGGGATATATATTCTACCCACACACATTTGGAACTCTCCTGGGGTACCCTCACACATATTATTCCCTCATTTAGTGGATATTTTCACAAAAAAGTGAAATTTTTAAAAATTCTGAAATTTGGCTGAAAACAACTAAATATGAAGGACTCATCGGGCGAATCGCTCTGGAACTGAAATCGGAACGCTCACTGACATTTCCCCTATCTGAAAGTCTGATAAACGCTGAAAAAATGACTAAGTGCAAAAAAAAAAATTTTTTCACCTTTTTTCAATTTTACCCCCGTGGGATATATATTCTACCCACACACATTTGGAACTCTCCTGGGGTACCCTCACACATATTATTCCCTCATTTAGTGAAAAAATGAAATTTTCAAAATTCTGAAAATTGGCTGAAAACGACTAAATATGAAGGAATCATCGGGCGAATCGCTCTGGAACTGAAATCGGAACGCTCACTGACATTTCCCCTATTTGAAAGTCTGATAAACGCCGGAAAAATGACTAGGTCCAAAAAAAAATTTTCTCACCTTTTTTCAATTTTACCCCCGTGGGATATATATTCTACCCACACACATTTGGAACTCTCCTGGGGTACCCTCACACATATTATTCACTCATTTAGTGGATATTTTCACAAAAAAGTGAAATTTTCAAAATTCTGAAAATTGGCTGAAAATGACTAAATTTGAAGGACTCATCGGGCGAATCGCTCTGGAACTGAAATCGGAACGCTCACTGACATTTCCCCTATCTGAAAGTCTGATAAACGCCGGAAAAATTACTAATTCTGAAAAAAAAATTTTTTCAACTTTTTTCAATTTTACCCCCGTGGGATATATATTCTACCCACACACATTTGGAACTCTCCTGGGGTACCTTCACACATGTTATTCCCTCATTTAGTGGATATTTTCACAAAAAAGTGAAATTTTCAAAAATTCTGAAAATTGGCTGAAAATGACTAAATATGAAGGACTCATTGGCCGAATCGCTCTGGAACTGAAATCGGAACGCTCACTGGCATTTCCCCTATCTGAAAGTCTGATAAACGCCAGAAAAATGACTAGGTCCAAAAAAAATTTTTTTCAACTTTTTTCAATTTTACCCCCGTGGGATATATATTCTACCCACACACATTTGGAACTCTCCTGGGGTACCCTCACACATATTATTCCCTCATTTAGTGGATATTTTCACAAAAAAGTGAAATTTTCAAAAATTCTGAAAATTGGCTGAAAATGACTAAATATGAAGGACTCATGGGGCGAATCGTTCTGGAACTGAAATAGGAATGCTCACTGACATTTCCCCTATCTGAAAGTCTGATAAACGCCGGAAAAATGACTGTCGAAAAAAAAAAAAAATTTCAACTTTTTTCAATTTTACCCCCGTGGGATATATATTCTACCCACAAACATTAGGAACTCTCCTGGGGTACCCTCATACATATTATTCCCTCATTTAGTGAAAAAATGAAATTTTCAAAATTCTGAAAATTGGCTGAAAATGATTAAATATGAAGGAATCATCGGGCGAATCGCTCTGGAACTGAAATCGGAACGCTCACTGACATTTCCCCTATCTGTAAGTCTGATAAACGCCAGAAAAATGACTAGGTCCAAAAAAAAATTTTCTCACCTTTTTTCAATTTTGCCCCCGTGGGATATATATTCTACCCACACACATTTGGAACTCTCCTGGGGTACCCTCACACATATTATTCCCTCATTTAGTGGATATTTTCACAAAAAAGTGAAATTTTCAAAAATTCTGAATATTGGCTGAAAACGACTAAATATGAAGGAATCATCGGGCGAATCGCTCTGGAACTGAAATCGGAACGCTCACTGACATTTCCCCTATCTGAAAGTCTGATAAATGCCGGAAGAATTACTAATTCTAAAAAAAATTTTTTCAACTTTTTTCAATTTTACCCCGTGGGATATATATTCTACCCACACACATTTGGAACTCTCCTGGGGTACCCTCACACATATTATTCCCTCATTTAGTGGATATTTTCACAAAAAAGTGAAATTTTCAAAATTCTGAAAATTGGCTGAAAATGACTAAATATGAAGGACTCATCAGGCGAATCGCTCTGGAACTGAAATAGGAATGCTCACTGACATTTCCCCTATCTGAAAGTCTGATAAACGCCGGAAAAATGACTAAGTCGAAAAAAAAAAAAAATTTCAACTTTTTTCAATTTTACCCCCGTGGGATATATATTCTACCCACACACATTTGGAACTCTCCTGGGGTACCCTCATACATATTATTCCCTCATTTGGTGAAAAAATGAAATTTTCAAAATTCTGAAAATTGGCTGAAAACGACTGAATATGAAGGAATCATCGGGTGAATCGCTCTGGAACTGAAATCGGAACGCTCACTGACATTTCCCCAATCTGAAAGTCTGATAAACGCCGGAAAAATGACTAGGTCCAAAAAAAAATTTTCTCACCTTTTTTCAATTTTACCCCCGTGGGATATATATTCTACCCACACACATTTGGAACTCTCCTGGGGTACCCTCACACATATTATTACCTCATTTAGTGGATAATTTCACAAAAAAAGTGAAATTTTCAAAATTCTGAAAATTAGCTGAAAATGACTAAATATGAAGGACTCATCGGGCGAACCGCTCTGGAACTGAAATCGGAACGCTCACTGACATTTCCCCTATCTGAAAGTCTGATAAACGCCGGAAAAATTTCTAATTCTAAAAAAAAATTTTTCAACTTTTTTAAATTTTACCCCCGTGGGATATATATTCTACCCACACACATTTGGAACTCTCCTGGGGTACCCTCACACATATTATTCCCTCATTTAGTGGATATTTTCACAAAAAAGTGAAATTTTCAAAAATTCTGAAAATTGGCTGAAAATGACTAAATATGAAGGACTCATTGGGCGAATCGCTCTGGAACTGAAATCGGAACGCACACTGACATTTCCCCTATCTGAAAGTCTGATAAACGCCGGAAAAATAACTAAGTCGAGAAAAAAAAATTTTGTTCATCTTTTTTCAATTTTACCCCCGTGGGATATATATTCTACCCACACACATTAGGAACTCTCCTGGGGTACCCTCATACATATTATTCCCTCATTTAGTGAAAAAATGAAATTTTCAAAATTCTGAAAATTGGCTGAAAACGATTAAATATGAAGGAATCATCGGGCGAATCGCTCTGGAACTGAAATCGGAACACTCACTGACATTTCCCCTATCTGAAAGTCTGATAAACGCCAGAAAAATGACTAGGTCCAAAAAAAAATTTTCTCACCTTTTTTCAATTTTGCCCCCGTGGGATATATATTCTACCCACACACATTTGGAACTCTCCTGGGGTACCCTCACACATAATATTCCCTCATTTAGTGGATATTTTCACAAAAAAGTGAAATTTTCAAAAATTCTGAATATTGGCTGAAAACGACTAAATATGAAGGAATCATCGGGCGAATCGATCTGGAACTGAAATAGGAATGCTCACTGACATTTCCCCTATCTGAAAGTCTGATAAACACCGGAAAAATGACTAAGTCGAAAAAAAAAATAAATTTCAACTTTTTTCAATTTTACCCCCGTGGGATATATATTCTACCCACACACATTTGGAACTCTCCTGGGGTACCCTCATACATATTATTCCCTCATTTAGTGAAAAAATGAAATTTTCAAAATTCTGAAAATTGGCTGAAAACGACTAAATATGAAGGAATCATCGGGCGAATCGCTCTGGAACTGAAATCGGAACGCTCACTGACATTTCCCCTATCTGAAAGTCTGATAAACGCCGGAAAAATGACTAGGTCCAAAAAAAAATTTTCTCACCTTTTTTCAATTTTACCCCCGTGGGATATATATTCTACCCACACACATTTGGAACTCTCCTGGGGTACCCTCACACATATTATTACCTCATTTAGTGGATAATTTCACAAAAAAGTGAAATTTTCAAAATTCTGAAAATTGGCTGAAAATGACTAAATATGAAGGACTCATCGGGCGAATCGCTCTGGAACTGAAATCGGAACGCTCACTGACATTTCCCCTATCTGAAAGTCTGATAAACGCCGGAAAAATTTCTAATTCTAAAAAAAAATTTTTCAACTTTTTTAAATTTTACCCCCGTGGGATATATATTCTACCCACACACATTTGGAACTCTCCTGGGGTACCCTCACACATATTATTCCCTCATTTAGTGGATATTTTCACAAAAAAGTGAAATTTTCAAAAATTCTGAAAATTGGCTGAAAATGACTAAATATGAAGGACTCATTGGGCGAATCGCTCTGCAACTGAAATAGGAATGCTCACTGACATTTCCCCTATCTGAAAGTCTGATAAACGCCGGAAAAATGACTAGGTCCAAAAAAAATTTTTTTCACCTTTTTTCAGTTTTACCCCCGTGGGATATATATTCTACCCACACACATTTGGAACTCTCCTTGGGTACCCTCACACATATTATTCCCTCATTTAGTGGATATTTTCACAAAAAAGTGAAATTTTCAAATATTCAGAAAATTGGCTGAAAGCGACTAAATATGAAGGACTCATCGGGCGAATCGCTCTGGAACTGAAATCGGAACGCTCACTGACATTTGCCCTAATTGAAAGTCTGATAAACGGCGGAAAAATGACTAAGTCGAAAAAAATAATTTTTCACCTTTTATCAATTTTTCCCCCGTGGGATATATCTTCTACCCACACACATTTGGAACTCTCCTGGGGTACCCTCACACATATTATTCCCTCATTTAGTGGATATTTTCACAAAAAAGTGAAATTTTCAAAAATTCAGAAAATTGGCTGAAAACGACTAAATATGAAGGACTCATCGGGCGAATCGCTCTGGAATTGAAATTGGAACGCTCACTGACATTTCCCCTATCTGAAAGTCTTCTAAACGCCGGAAAAATGACTAATTCCAACAAAAATTTTTTTTAAACTTTTTTCAATTTTACCCCCGTGGGATATATATTCTACCCACACACATTTGGAACTCTCCTGGGGTACCCTCACACATATTATTCCCTCATTTAGTGGATATTTTCACAAAAAAAGTGAAATTTTCAAAAATTCTGAAAATTGGCTGAAAATGACTAAATATGAAGGACTCATCGGGCGAATCGCTCTGGAACTGAAATTGGAACGCTCACTGACATTTCCCCTATCTGGAAGTCTGATAAACGCTGAAAAAATGACTAAGTCCAAAAAAAAAAATGTTTCACCTTTTTTCAATTTCACCCCCTTGGGATATATATTCTACCCACACACATTTGGAACTCTCCTGGGGTACCCTCACACATATTATTCCCTCATTTAGTGGATATTTTCACAAAAAAGTGAAATTTTCAAAAATTCTGAAAATTTGCTGAAAACGACTAAATATGAAGGACTCATCGGGCGAATCGCTCTGGAACTGAAATCGGAACGCTCACTGACATTTCCCCTATCTGAAAGTCTGATAAACGCCGGAAAAATGAATAATTCTAAAAAAAAATATTTTTTTTCACCTTTTTTCAATTTTACCCCCGAGGGATATATATTCTACCCATACACATTTGGAACTCTCCTGGGGTACCCTCACACATATTATTCCCTCATTTAGTGGATATTTTCACAAAAAAGTGAAATTTTCAAAAATTCTGAAAATTGGCTGAAAACGACCAAATATGAAGGACTCATCGGGCTAATCGCTCTGGAACTGAAATCGGAACGCTCACTGACATTTTCCCTATCTGAAAGTCTTCTAAACGCCGGAAAAATGACTAATTCCAACAAAAATTTTTTTTTTACTTTTTTTAATTTCACCCCCGTGGGATATATATTCTACCCACACACATTTGGAACTCTCCTGGGGTACCCTCACACATATTATTCCCTCATTTAGTGGATATTTTCACAAAAATGTGAAATTTTCAAAAATTCTGAAAATTGGCTGAAAATGACTAAATATGAAGGACTCATCGGGCGAATCGCTCTGGTACTGAAATCGGAACCCTCACTGACATTTCCCCTATCTGGAAGTTTGATAAACGCTGAAAAAATGACTAAGTCCAAAAAAAAAAATGTTTCACCTTTTTTCAGTTTCACCCCCGTGGGATATATATTCTACCCAAACACATTTGGAACTCTCCTGGGGTACCCTCACACATATTATTCCCTCATTTAGTGGATATTTTCACAAAAAAGTGAAATTTTCAAAAATTCTGAAAATTTGCTGAAAACGACTAAATATGAAGGACTCATCGGGCGAATCGCTCTGGAACTGAAATCGGAGCGCTCACTGACATTTCCCCTATCTGAAAGTCTGATAAACGCCGGAAAAATGAGTAATTCTAAAAAAAAATATTTTTTTTCACCTTTTTTCAATTTTACCCCCGAGGGATATATATTCTACCCACACACATTTGGAACTCTCCTGGGGTACCCTCACACATATTATTCCCTCATTTAGTGGATATTTTCACAAAAAAGTGAAATTTTCAAAAATTCTGAAAATTGGCTGAAAACGACTAAATATGAAGGACTCATCGGGCTAATCGCTCTGGAACTGAAATCGGAACGCTCACTGACATTTCCCCTATCTGAAAGTCTGATAAACGCCGGAAAAATGACTAAGTCTAAAAAAAATTTTTTTTCAACTTTTGTCAATTTTACCTCCGTGGGATATATATTCTACCCACACACATTTGGAACTCTCCTGGGATACCCTCACACATAATATTCCGTCATTTAGTGGATATTTTCACAAAAAAGTGAAATTTTCAAAAATTCTGAAAATTGGCTGAAAGCGACTAAATATGAAGGACTCATCGGGCGAATCACTCTGGTACTGAAATCGGAACGCTCACTGACATTTCCCCTATCTGAAAGTCTGATAAACGCTGAAAAAATGACAGTCCAAAAAAAAAATTTTTTCACCTTTTTTCAATTTTACCCCCGTGGGATATATATTCTACCCACACACATTTGGAACTCTCCTGGGGTACCCTCACACATATTATTCCCTCATTTAGTGGATATTTTCACAAAAAAGTGAAATTTTCAAAAATTCTGAAAATTGGCTGAAAACGACTAAATATGAAGCACTCATCGGGCGAATCGCTCTGGAACTGAAATTGGAACGCTCACTGACATTTCCCCTATCTGAAAGTCTGATAAACGCTGAAAAAATGACTAAGTTGAAAAAAAAAAATTTTTTCACCTTTTTTCAATTTTACCCCCGTGGAATATGTATTCTACCCACACACATTTGGAACTCTCCTGGGGTACCCTCACACATATTATTCCCTCATTTAGTGGATATTTTCACAAAAAAGTGAAATTTTCAAAAATTCTGAAAATTGGCTGAAAACGACTAAATATGAAGGACTCATCGGGCGAATCGCTCTGGAACTGAAATCGGAACGCTCACTGACATTTCCCCTATCTGAAAGTCTGATAAACGCCGGAAAAATGACTAAGTCTGAAAAAAAAAAATTTTCAACTTTTTTCAATTTTACCCCCGTGGGATATATATTCTACCCACACACATTTGGAACTCTCCTGGGGTACCCTCACACATATTATTCCCTCATTTAGTGGATATTTTCACAAAAAAGTGAAATTTTCAAAAATTCTGAAAATTGGCTGAAAACGATTAAATATGAAGGACTCATCGGGCGAATCGCTCTGGACCTGAAATCGGAACGCTCACTGACATTTCCCCTATCTGAAAGTCTGATAAACGCCGGAAAAATTACTAATTCTAAAAAAAAATTTTTTTCAACTTTTTTCAATTTTACCCCCGTGGGACATATTCTACCCACACACATTTGGAACTCTCCTGGGGTACCCTCACACATATTATTCCCTCATTTAGTGGATATTTTCACAAAAAAGTGAAATTTTCAAAAATTCTGAAAATTGGCTGAAAACGACTAAATATGAAGGACTCATCGGGCGAATCGCTCTGGAACTGAAATCGGAACGCTCACTGACATTTCCTCTATCTGAAAGTCTGATAAACGCCGGAAAAATGACTAATTCTAAAAAAAAAAATTTTTCAACTTTTTTCAATTTTACCCCCGTGGGATATATATTCTACCCACACACATTTGGAACTCTCCTGGGGTACCCTCACACATATTATTCCCTCATTTAGTGGATATTTTCACAAAAAAGTGAAATTTTCAAAAATTCAGAAAATTGTCTGAAAACGACTAAATATGAAGGACTCATCGGGCGAATCGCTCTGGAATTGAAATTGGAACGCTCACTGACATTTCCCCTATCTGAAAGTCTTCTAAACGCCGGAAAAATGACTAATTCCAACAAAAAATTTTTTTCACCTTTTTTCAATTTTACCCCCGTGGGATATATATTCTACCCACACACATTTGGAACTCTCCTGGGGTACCCTCACACATATTATTCCCTCTTTTAGTGGATATTTTCACAAAAAAGTGAAATTTTCAAAAATTCTGAAAATTTGCTGAAAACGACTAAATATGAAGGACTCATCGGGAGAATCGCTCTGGAACTGAAATCGGAACACTCACTGACATTTCCCCTATCTGAAAGTCTGATAAACGCCGGAAAAATGACTAAGTCTAAAAAAAATTTTTTTTCAACTTTTTTCAATTTTACCCCCGTGGGATATATATTCTACCCACACACATTTGGAACTCTCCTGGGGTACCCTCACACATAATATTCCGTCATTTAGTGGATATTTTCACAAAAAAGTGAACTTTTCAAAAATTCTGAAAATTGGCTGAAAGAGACTAAATATGAAGGACTCATCGGGCGAATCACTCTGGTACTGAAATCGGAACGCTCACTGACATTTCCCCTATCTGAAAGTCTGATAAACGCTGAAAAAATGACAGTCCAAAAAAAAAATTTTTTCACCTTTTTTCAATTTTACCCCCGTGGGATATATATTCTACCCACACACATTTGGAACTCTCCTGGGGTACCCTCACACATATTATTCCCTCATTTAGTGGATATTTTCACAAAAAAGTGAAATTTTCAAAAATTCTGAAAATTGGCTGAAAACGATTAAATATGAAGGACTCATCGGGCGAATCGCTCTGGAACTGAAATCGGAACGCTCACTGACATTTCCTCTATCTGAAAGTCTGATAAACGCCGGAAAAATGACTAATTCTAAAAAAAAAAATTTTTCAACTTTTTTCAATTTTACCCCCGTGGGATATATATTCTACCCACACACATTTGGAACTCTCCTGGGGTACCCTCACACATATTATTCCCTCATTTAGTGGATATTTTCACAAAAAAGTGAAATTTTCAAAAATTCAGAAAATTGTCTGAAAACGACTAAATATGAAGGACTCATCGGGCGAATCGCTCTGGAATTGAAATTGGAACGCTCACTGACATTTCCCCTATCTGAAAGTCTTCTAAACGCCGGAAAAATGACTAATTCCAACAAAAAATTTTTTTCACCTTTTTTCAATTTTACCCCCGTGGGATATATATTCTACCCACACACATTTGGAACTCTCCTGGGGTACCCTCACACATATTATTCCCTCTTTTAGTGGATATTTTCACAAAAAAGTGAAATTTTCAAAAATTCTGAAAATTTGCTGAAAACGACTAAATATGAAGGACTCATCGGGAGAATCGCTCTGGAACTGAAATCGGAACACTCACTGACATTTCCCCTATCTGAAAGTCTGATAAACGCCGGAAAAATGACTAAGTCTAAAAAAAATTTTTTTTCAACTTTTTTCAATTTTACCCTCGTGGGATATATATTCTACCCACACACATTTGGAACTCTCCTGGGGTACCCTCACACATAATATTCCGTCATTTAGTGGATATTTTCACAAAAAAGTGAACTTTTCAAAAATTCTGAAAATTGGCTGAAAGAGACTAAATATGAAGGACTCATCGGGCGAATCACTCTGGTACTGAAATCGGAACGCTCACTGACATTTCCCCTATCTGAAAGTCTGATAAACGCTGAAAAAATGACAGTCCAAAAAAAAAATTTTTTCACCTTTTTTCAATTTTACCCCCGTGGGATATATATTCTACCCACACACATTTGGAACTCTCCTGGGGTACCCTCACACATATTATTCCCTCATTTAGTGGATATTTTCACAAAAAAGTTACATTTTCAAAAATTCAGAAAATTGGCTGAAAACGACTAAATATGAAGGACTCATCGGGCGAATCGCTCTGAAATTGAAATTGGAATGCTCACTGACATTTCCCCTATCTGAAAGTCTTCTAAACGCCGGAAAAATGACTAAGTCCAACAAAAAATTTTTTTAAACTTTTTTCAATTTTACCCCCGTGGGATATATATTCTACCCACACACATTTGGAACTCTCCTGGGGTACCCTCACACATATTATTCCCTCATTTAGTGGATATTTTCACAAAAAAGTGATATTTTCAAAAATTCTGAAAATTGGCTGAAAACGACTAACTGTGAAGCACTCATCGGGCGAATCGCTCTGGAACTGAAATTGGAACGCTCACTGACATTTCCCCTATCTGAAAGTCTGATAAACGCTGAAAAAATGACTAAGTTGAAAAAAAAATTTTTTTTCACCTTTTTTCCATTTTCCCCCCGTGGAATATGTATTCTACCCACACACATTTGGAACTCTCCTGGGGTACCCTCACACATATTATTCCCTCATTTAGTGGATATTTTCACAAAAAAGTGAAATTTTCAAAGATTCTGAAAATTGGCTGAAAACGACTAAATATGAAGGACTCATCGGGCGAATCGCTCTGGAACTGAAATCGGAACGCTCACTGACATTTCTCCTATCTGAAAGTCTGATAAACGCCGGAAAAATGACTAAGTCTGAAAAAAAAAAATTTTCAACTTTTTTCAATTTTACCCCCGTGGGATATATATTCTACCCATACACATTTGGAACTCTCCTGGGGTACCCTCACACATATTATTCCCTCATTTAGTGGATATTTTCACAAAAAAGTGAAATTTTCAAAAATTCTGAAAATTGGCTGAAAACGATTAAATATGAAGGACTCATCGGGCGAATCGCTCTGGAACTGAAATCGGAACGCTCACTGACTTTTCCCCTATCTGAAAGTCTGATAAACGCTGGAAAAATTACTAATTCTAAAAAAAATTTTTTTTCAACTTTTTTCAATTTTACCCCCGTGGGACATATTCTACCCACACACATTTGGAACTCTCCTCGGGTACCCTCACACATATTATTCCCTCATTTAGTGGATATTTTCACAAAAAAGTGAAATTTTTAAAAATTCGGAAAATTGGCTGAAAGCTACTAAATATGAAGGACTCATCGGGCGAATCATTCTGGTACTGAAATCGGAATGCTCACTGACATTTGCCCTAATTGAAAGTCTGATAAATGCTGAAAAAATGACTAAGTCGAAAAAAAAAATTTTTTTCACCTTTTTTCAATTTCACCCCCTTGGGATATATATTCTACCCACACACATTTGGAACTCTCCTGGGGTACCCTCACACATATTATTCCCTCATTTAGTGGATATTTTCACAAAAAAGTGAAATTTTCAAAAATTCTGAAAATTTGCTGAAAACGACTAAATATGAAGGACTCATCGGGCGAATCGCTCTGGAACTGAAATCGGAATGGTCACTGACATTTCCCCTATCTGAAAGTCTGATAAACACCGGAAAAATGAGTAATTCTAAAAAAAAATATTTTTTTTCACCTTTTTTCAATTTTACCCCCGTGGGATATATATTCTACCCACACACATTTGGAACTCTCCTGGGGTTCCCTCACACATATTATTCCCTCATTTAGTGGATATTTTCACAAAAAAGTGAAATTTTCAAAAATTCTGAAAATTTGCTGAAAACGACTAAATATGAAGGACTCATCGGGCGAATCGCTCTGGTACTGAAATCGGAACGCTCACTGACATTTCCCCTATCTGAAAGTCTGATAAACGCTGAAAAAATGACTAAGTCCAAAAAAAAAAATGTTTCACCTTTTTTCAATTTCACCCCCTTGGGATATGTATTCTACCCACACACATTTGGAACTCTCCTGGGGTACCCTCACACATATTATTCCCTCATTTAGTGGATATTTTCACAAAAAGGTGAAATTTTCAAAAATTCTGAAAATTTGCTGAAAACGACTAAATATGAAGGACTCATCGGGCGAATCACTCTGGTACTGAAATGGGAACGCTCACTGACATTTCCCCTATCTGAAAGTCTGATAAACGCTGAAAAAATGACAGTCCAAAAAAAAAATTTTTTCACCTTTTTTAATTTTACCCCCGTGGGATATATATTCTACCCACACACATTTGGAACTCTCCTGGGGAACCCTCACACATATTATTCCCTCATTTAGTGGATATTTTCACAAAAAAGTGAAATTTTCAAAAATTCAGAAAATTGGCTGAAAACGACTAAATATGAAGGACTCATCGGGCGAATCGCTCTGGAATTGAAATTGGAGCGCTCACTGACATTTCCCCTATCTGAAAGTCTTCTAAACGCCGGAAAAATGACTAAGTCCAACAAAAAAATTTTTTCAACTTTTTTCAATTTTACCCCCGTGGGATATATATTCTACCCACACACATTTGGAACTCTCCTGGGGTACCCTCACACATATTATTCCCTCATTTAGTGGATATTTTCACAAAAAAGTGAAATTTTCAAAAATTCTGAAAATTGGCTGAAAACGACTAAATATGAAGGACTCATCGGGCGAATCGCTCTGGAACTGAAATCGGAACGGTCACTGACATTTGCCCTAATTGAAAGTCTTCTAAACGCCGGAAAAATGACTAAGTCCAACAAAAAAATTTTTTAAACTTTTTTCAATTTTACCGCCGTGGGATATATATTCTACCCACACACATTTGGAACTCTCCTGGGGTACCCTCACACATATTATTCCCTCATTTAGTGGATATTTTCACAAAAAAGTGAAATTTTCAAAAATTCAGAAAATTGGCTGAAAACGACTAAATATGAAGGACTCATCGGGCGAATCGCTCTGGAACTGAAATTGGAACGCTCACTGACATTTCCCCTATCTGAAAGTCTGATAAACGCCGGAAAAATGAGTAATTCTAAAAAAAAATATTTTCTTTCACCTTTTTTCAATTTTACACCCGTGGGATATATATTCTACCCACACACATTTGGAACTCTCCTGGGGTACCCTCACACATATTATTCCCTCATTTAGTGGATATTTTCACAAAAAAGTGAAATTTTCAAAAATTCAGAAAATTGGCTGAAAACGACTAAATATGAAGGACTCATCGGGCGAATAGCTCTGGAATTGAAATTGGAACGCTCACTGACATTTCCCCTATCTGAAAGTCTTCTAAACGCCGGAAAAATGACTAATTCCAACAAAAATTTTTTTTAAACTTTTTTCAATTTTACCCCCGTGGGATATATATTCTACCCACACACATTTGGAACTCTCCTGGGGTACCCTCACACATATTATTCCCTCATTTAGTGGATATTTTCACAAAAAAGTGAAATTTTCAAAAATTCTGAAAATTGGCTGAAAATGACTAAATATGAAGGACTCATCGGGCGAATCGCTCTGGAACTGAAATTGGAATGCTCACTGACATTTCCCCTATCTGAAAGTCTGATAAACGCTGAAAAAATGACTAAGTCGAAAAAAAAATTTTTTTTCAGCTTTTTTCAATTTTACCCCCGTGGGATATATATTCTACCCACACACATTTGGAACTCTCCTGGGGTACCCTCACACATATTATTCCCTCTTTTAGTGGATATTTTCACAAAAAAGTGAAATTTTCAAAAATTCTGAAAATTGTCTGAAAGCGACTAAATATGAAGGACTCATCAGGCGAATCGCTCTGGTACTGAAATCGGAACGCTCACTGACATTTCCCCTATCTGAAAGTCTGATAAACGCCGGAAAAATGAGTAATTCTAAAAAAAAATATTTTTTTTCAACTTTTTTCAATTTTACCCCCGTGGGATATATATTCTACCCACACACATTTGGAACTCTCCTGGGGTACCCTCACACATACTATTCTGTCATTTAGTGGATATTTTCACAAAAAAGTGACATTTTCAAAAATTCTGAAAATTGGCTGAAAGCGACTAAATATGAAGGACTCATCGGGCGAATCACTCTGGTACTGAAATCGGAACACTCACTGACATTTCCCCTATCTGAAAGTCTGATAAACGCTGAAAAAATGACAGTCCAAAAAAAAAATTTTTTCACCTTTTTTCAATTTTACCCCCGTGGGATATATATCCTACCCACACACATTTGGAACTCTCCTGGGGTACCCTCACACATATTATTCCCTCATTTAGTGGATATTTTCACAAAAAAGTGAAATTTTCAAAAATTCTGAAAGTTGGATGAAAACGACTAAATATGAAGGACTCATCAGGCGAATCGCTCTGTAACTGAAATCGGAACGCTCACTGACATTTCCCCCATCTGAAAGTCTGATAAACGCCGGAAAAATGACTAAGTCTAAAAAAAATGTTTTTTCAATTTTTTTCAATTTTACCCCCGTGGGATATATATTCTACCCACACACATTTGGAACTCTCCTGGGGTACCCTCACACATATTATTCCCTCATTTAGTGGATATTTTCACAAAAAAGTGAAATTTTCAAAAATTCAGATAATTGGCTGAAAACGACTAAATATGAAGGACTCAACGGGCGAATCGCTCTGGAACTGAAATCGGAACTCTCACTGACATTTCCCCTATCTGAAAGTCTGATAAACGCCGGAAAAATGACTAAGTCTAAAAAAAATTTTTTTTCAACTTTTTTCAATTTTACCACCGTGGGATATATATTCTATCCACACACATTTGGAACTCTCCTGGGGTACCCTCACACAAATTATTCCCTCATTTAGTGGATATTTTCACAAAAAAGTGAAATTTTCAAAAATTCTGAAAATTGGCTGAAAGCGACTAAATATGAAGGACTCATCGGGCGAATCGCTCTGGTACTGAAATCGGAACGCTCACTGACATTTCCCCTATCTGAAAGTCTGATAAACGCTGAAAAAATGACTAAGTCTAAAAAAAAAAATTTTTCACCTTTTTTCAATTTTACCCCACTGGGATATATATTCTACCCACACACATTTGGAACTCTCCTGGGGTACCCTCACACAAATTATTCCCTCATTTAGTGGATATTTTCACAAAAAAGTGAAATTTTCAAAAATTCTGAAAATTGTCTGAAAACGACTAAATATGAAGGACTCTTCGTCGAATCGCTATGGCACTGAAATCGGAAGGCTCACTGACATTTCCCCTATCTGAAAGTCTGATAAACGTCGGAAAAATGACTTAGTCCAAAAAAAATTTTTTTCAACTTTTTTCAATTTTACCCCTGTGGGATATATATTCTACTCACACACATTTGGAACTCTCCTGGGGTACCCTCACACATATTATTCCCTCATTTAGTGGATATTTTCACAAAAAAGTGAAATTTTCAAAAATTCTGAAAATTGGCTGAAAACGACTAAATATGAAGGACTCATCTGGCGAATCGCTCTGGAACTGAAATCGGAACTCTCACTGACATTTCCCCTATCTGAAAGTCTGATAAACGCCGGAAAAATGACTAAGTCTAAAAAAAATTTTTTTTCAACTTTTTTCAATTTTACCCCCGTGGGATATATATTCTACCCACACACATTTGGAACTCTCCTGGGGTACCCTCACACATATTATTCCCTCATTTAGTGGATATTTTCACAAAAAAGTGAAATTTTCAAATATATCAAAAAATTGGCTGAAAACGACTAAATATGAAGGACTCATCGGGCGAATTGCTCTGGAACTGAAATCGGAACGGTCACTGACATTTCCCCTATCTGAAAGTCTGAAAAACGCCGGAAAAATGACTAAGTCTAAAAAAATTTTTTTTTAAATTTTTTTCAATTTTACCCCCGTGGGATATATATTCTACCCACACACATTTGGATCTCTCCTGGGGTACCCTCACACATATTATTCCCTCATTTAGTGGATATTTTCACAAAAAAGTGAAATTTTCAAATATTCTGAAAATTGGCTGAAAACGACTAAATATGAAGGACTCATCGGGCAAATCGCTCTGGTACTGAAATCGGAACGCTCACTGACATTTCCCCAATCTGCAAGTCTGATAAACGCTGAAAAAATGACTAAGTCCAAAAAAAAAAATTTTTCACCTTTTTCAATTTTACCCCCGTGGGATATATTTTCTACCCACACACATTTGGAACTCTCCTGGGGTACTCTCACACAAATTATTCCCTCATTTAGTGGATATTTTCACAAAAAAGTGAAATTTTCAAAAATTCTGAAAATTGTCTGAAAACGACTAAATATGAAGGACTCATCGTCGAATCGCTATGGCACTGAAATCGGAAGGCTCACTGACATTTCCCCTATCTGAAAGTCTGATAAACGTCGGAAAAATGACTTAGTCCAAAAAAAATTTTTTTCAACTTTTTTCAATTTTACCCCTGTGGCATATATATTCTACTCACACACATTTGGAACTCTCCTGGGGTACCCTCACACATATTATTCCCTCATTTAGTGGATATTTTCACAAAAAAGTGAAATTTTCAAAAATTCTGAAAATTGGCTGAAAACGACTAAATATGAAGGACTCAACGGGCGAATCGCTCTGGAACTGAAATCGGAACTCTCACTGACATTTCCCCTATCTGAAAGTCTGATAAACGCCGGAAAAATGACTAAGTCTAAAAAAAATTTTTTTTCAACTTTTTTCAATTTTACCCCCGTGGGATATATATTCTACCCACACACATTTGGAACTCTCCTGGGGTACCCTCACACATATTATTCCCTCATTTAGTGGATATTTTCACAAAAAAGTGAAATTTTCAAATATATCAAAAAATTGGCTGAAAACGACTAAATATGAAGGACTCATCGGGCGAATTGCTCTGGAACTGAAATCGGAACGGTCACTGACATTTCCCCTATCTGAAAGTCTGATAAACGCCGGAAAAATGACTAAGTCTAAAAAAATTTTTTTTAAAATTTTTTTCAATTTTACCCCCGTGGGATATATATTCTACCCACACACATTTGGAACTCTCCTGGGGTACCCTCACACATATTATTCCCTCATTTAGTGGATATTTTCACAAAAAAGTGAAATTTTCAAATATTCAGAAAATTGGCTGAAAACGACTAAATATGAAGGACTCATCGGGCGAATCGCTCTGGAACTGAAATCAGAATGCTCACTGACATTTCCCCTATCTGAAAGTTTGATAAACGCCGGAAAAAATCTGAAGTCCAAAAAAAAAATTTTTTCACCTTTTTTCAATTTTACCCCTGTGGGATATATATTCTACCCACACACATTTGGAACTCTCCTGGGGTACCCTCACACATATTATTCCCTCATTTAGTGGATATTTTCACAAAAAAGTGAAATTTTCAAAAATTCTGAAAATTGGCTGAAAACGACTAAATATGAAGGACTCATCAGGCGAATCGCTCTGGAACTGAAATCGGAACGCTCACTGACATTTCCCCTATCTGAAAGTCTGATAAACGCCGGAAAAATGACTAAGTCTAAAAAATATTTTTTTTCAACTTTTTTCAATTTTACCCCCGTGGGATATATATTCTACCCACACACATTTGGAACTCTCCTGGGGTAACCTCACACATATTATTCCCTCATTTAGTGGATATTTTCACAAAAAAGTGAAATTTTCAAATATATGTCACGGGTGTGTTGCCACGAAGATCGTCACGAGTACACAGCCTGACTTCTCGCAGCTGACTTGTTGGTGCTTTGTGTTTTCTCGGCAGTGAAGGAGTTAATTCTCTCTCTCTCTGGGCTAGCTGAGGTCCAGCCTCGCCCAGCTGCAATCAATGCTTCTTTAGTGAGACTCCTTTATATTGCTGCAGGTCTGTTTGGGAGGTGTCGGTGAAAGCTTTTCATTCAGACTTACAGAGCGGATCGTGGTGTTTGGAGTTGCTGAGATAAGTGTATTTGGAAGTGTTTTTTCCCTTTCCTCGCTTTATCATTTATCTCCTTTCCCGTTGGTGTTCCCTCTGTTGTAGCTGTGTAGAAGTTGTATGCAAGGTGGTTTTGGTTTTTCCCTTGTACTGTCTGGTTTGTCTAAATACTGTGTGTGGGCATATTATTTCTGGTTCCCAATTGTTGTGATCGGGGTCCTTCTCAGGACTAGATTACTGAGGTGCAGGGATCCTCAGGAGGTAGGGGTTACGCTGGCGGCCTGGACCTCTGTACCTTTAACAGTACCTCCAGGTTGAGGGTTTAGTCAGGGCCCCAGCTTAGGGTCAGCTTAGGCCCCCTACCTCCAGTATTCTGTGACAGTGTGACATTTTCACCGACCAAGTTAGTTTTTCTCCAGCTACCATGGATCCAGTAGCCGGTCTAGCTCGGCAGTTGCAGAGTTTGTCCATGGGGCTGGCGGACGTTAGGTCCAAGGTTTTGCATCCTCTGGAGCAAGCCGGACCAGAACCTAAAGTAGCTCTCCCTGACAGGTTCACTGGGGGGCGGGACAAGTTTTTTGTTTTCCGGGAGGCATGCAAATTGTACTTTCGGCTGCGGCCTCAGTCATCGGGCAGTGAAGAACAAAGGGTGGGAATTGTCATCTCGCTCCTACAAGGGGACCCACAATCTTGGGCGTTCTCTCTTCCCCCAAGCTCCCCGGTTCTCCAGTCAGTGGATAGGTTTTTCGCTGCTCTGGGACTCGTATATGATGACCCAGATCGGATCTCCCTTGCTGAGTCTAAGTTACGTAGGATTCAGCAGGGAGATCGTCCGGCGGAGGAATTCTGTTCGGAGTTCCGTAGGTGGGCCACGGACACCCAGTGGAATGACCCGGCTCTTAGGAGCCAGTTTTGTCATGGTTTATCCGACAAATTACAGGATGTGTTGGCACAGTATGACTCTCCCGCGTCACTGGAAGCCGCTATGGCCCTTGCTATTCGCGTTGACAGACGGCTTCGGGAGAGGTGCGGGATAACTCTACCCCCTGTAATGTCTCCACCTCCTACAAGGTCCCCTCATATGGTGGTTCCCCTGGTCAGTCCGGAGGAGCCTATGCAATTAGGAGGGACATCATTTCGGGGAAGGGGACCGGTGGAGCGCCATAAGACAGGAAGGTGTTTCCTCTGCGGGAAAAAGGGACATTTTATTGGGGGGTGTCCATCCCGTCCCTTGCAGAGTAAAGAGTCGTCGAAAAAACTGTTGATCCCAGGTTGTGTGGTGGACGGCAATCTGGGAGTAGGTATTTCGTCCCTAGGTTCGTCTCAGTTTCTCGTACCGGCAGAGGTGGTGGTGGGTACGAGAACTGAGAGGATATCGGTTCTTCTGGATAGTGGGGCCGGGGCTAATCTGGTTGATGCTCAGTTTGCCCGGGTTCAAGGTATGCGATTGAGTGAGTTGGCTAAACCCATCCCCATATTCTCGATCGATGCCAGGCCTCTCGGTCAGGGAAGTTTTTTGCAAGTTGTGCATGGCGTAAAACTTCAAGTGGGGGCAATACATAAAGAACTGTTGTCTTGCTACGTGTTGGAGGGTCTTCCCACTCCTATAGTGTTGGGCCTTCCTTGGTTAGCTAAGCATAACCCGGTTATTAATTGGCAAACCAGAGAGATAAGCCAATGGAGTAAATTCTGTAATAAAAACTGCATGAACACGGTCATCGGTGCGGTTACTCCTTGGGTCTTACCTCCATTTTTGGCGGACTTTGAGGATGTATTCTCGGAGAATGGGTGTCAGGAACTACCTCCTCATCGCGAGTATGACTGTTCTGTAAAACTGCTCCCTGAGGCCAAGTTACCTAAAGCTAGGTTGTATAACCTTTCTGGTCCTGAGAGGCAGGCCATGAAGGATTATATTTCTGAAAGCCTGGCTAAGGGGCATATTAGACCTTCATCTTCACCGGTGGCCGCGGGGTTCTTCTTTGTTAAGAAGAAAGATGGAGGCCTACGCCCTTGCCTGGATTTCCGTGAACTTAATCGGATTACGGTCCGAGATCCGTATCCGCTCCCACTTATTCCCGATCTCTTTAATCAGATCGTGGGCGCCAAATGGTTCTCTAAGTTGGATCTCAGGGGGGCGTACAATCTGATTAGGATGAAGGAGGGGGATGAGTGGAAGACGGCTTTTAACACTCCGGAGGGGCATTATGAGAACCTTGTCATGCCATTCGGTCTGACTAATGCCCCGGCGGTGTTTCAACACTTTGTTAATGATATTTTTCGCCACCTGGTGGGACAGTTTGTCGTCATATATCTGGATGATATCTTAATTTACTCGCCGGATCTGGTGTCTCATCAGGAGCACGTTAGACAGGTGTTACAGATCTTGCGGGATAATAAACTGTATGCCAAGTGGGAAAAGTGTGTGTTCGCCGTACAGGAACTCCAGTTTTTAGGCTTCCTGGTTTCAGCGTCCGGTTTTCGTATGGACCCTGGGAAAGTGCGGGCAGTTCTTGAGTGGGATCGGCCGGAGAATCTTAAGGCACTACAACGTTTCCTGGGGTTTGCTAACTATTACCGGAAGTTCATTCGTAATTTCTCGTCCATGGTTAAGCCTCTCACAGACATGACTAAAAAGGGGACGGATTTTTCTAGGTGGTCTGACAAGGCTTGTCAAGCATTCTCCTCCTTGAAAAAATGTTTTGCCTCGGCACCCATACTCACTCAACCTGATGCGTCTCAGCCATTCTTTGTAGAGGTAGACGCTTCCGAGGTAGGGGTGGGAGCAGTATTGTCACAGGGTTCGTCCCCTGGTAAGTGGCATCCGTGCGCCTTTTTCTCTAAAAAATTGTCGTCCGCTGAGAGGAATTACGATGTCGGCAATAGGGAACTCTTGGCCATTAAGTTAGCTTTTGAGGAGTGGCGCCATTTTTTGGAGGGGGCAGTTCATCCGGTCACCGTCATCACCGATCACAAGAACCTGCTATATCTGGAGTCCGCTAAACGTCTGAATCCCAGACAAGCTAGGTGGTCATTGTTTTTTACCAGGTTTAATTTCGTCGTTACATATCGTCCTGGGTCTAAAAATGTAAAGGCGGATGCCTTATCTCGTAGTTTCCCTGGGGCCGGGAATACGGACGACCCGATTCCTATTCTTCAGGAGGGGGTGGTGGTTTCGGCAGTATGCTCTGAGCTGGAGGAGGAGATATTGGAGGCTCAGGGGGACGCCCCTGTTGGACCTCCGGGGAGACTGTTCGTTCCAGATCAGTTGCGACAAAAGGTGATCGAGGCACACCATAACTCAGTTTTTGCAGGACACCCGGGGAGTAAAGCAACTGTGGATCTCCTCTCGCGTCGGTTTTGGTGGCCTAATTTACATAAAGAGGTGGTAACTTTTGTCGCGTCCTGTGGGGTTTGTGCGCGCTCTAAGACCTCACATACCCGTCCGTCCGGGGCCCTCTTACCTTTGAAGATCCCGGAGCGTCCTTGGACTCATCTGTCTATGGACTTTATTACGGACCTCCCTCCGTCTTCGGGTAAAACGATCATACTTGTTGTAGTGGACAGGTTCAGCAAGATGGCACATTTTATCGCTCTTCCGGCTCTCCCTAATGCTAAAACTCTTGCGCAGGTGTTCATTGGGGAGATTGTGAGGCTTCACGGGGTACCCTCCGAGGTGGTGTCTGATCGGGGGTCTCAGTTTGTGTCCAAGTTCTGGAAGGCGTTTTGTGTACGGCGGGGGATGCATTTGTCATTCTCGTCGGCTTTTCATCCTCAGACCAATGGTCAGACGGAACGTATGAACCAGAGCTTGGAGACATATCTTCGGTGTTTTGTGTCAGAGAACCAGGAGGACTGGGCTTCTTTCCTACCTCTGGCAGAGTTTGCTCTCAATAATAGGCGGAGCGAGTCCACTGGTAAGTCCCCGTTTTTTGGGGCATATGGTTTTCACCCCCAGTTTTGTACTTTCAGTAGGGGGGGCTCTTCGGGGGTTCCGGAGGAGGAACGATTTTCCTCATCTCTCGCTTCAGTATGGAGAGGGGTGCTGAAGAATCTGAATACTATGGGGAACCGATACAAACGTATGGCTGATAGGAGGAGAGTGTCTGGTCCGGACCTAAGTGTGAACGATCAGGTATGGTTGTCTACCAGGAATATTAAACTTAAGGTTCCCTCCTGGAAACTGGGTCCCAGGTTCATCGGGCCGTACAGAATCAGTTCTGTTATTAATCCGGTGGCATTCCGTCTTGACCTCCCCCCTACGTTTAAAATTCACAACGTGTTTCACAGATCATTGCTTAAGAGGTATGTGGCGCCGGTGGTACCGTCACCTTTACCTCCCCCTCCTGTGGTTGTCAATGGTAACTTGGAGTTCCAGGTATCGAGGGTCATTGATTCACGCTTTAATCGCCGGTCCCTTCA
Organism: Phyllobates terribilis; assembly: GCF_046119375.1. NCBI lineage: Eukaryota > Metazoa > Chordata > Amphibia > Anura > Dendrobatidae > Phyllobates > Phyllobates terribilis. The sequence continues at coordinate 75,658,110 of NW_027362773.1, read as the reverse complement.
GTACTTGGTTCATTGGAAGGGGTATGGTCCTGAGGAGAGGATGTGGGTTCCTGCGTCGGATATTAACGCAGACCGATTAGTTCGGGCCTTCCACACGACTCACCCGGATAAACCTGGCCCTGAGGGTCCGGAGGCCCCTCGTAGAAGGGGGGGTACTGTCACGGGTGTGTTGCCACGAAGATCGTCACGAGTACACAGCCTGACTTCTCGCAGCTGACTTGTTGGTGCTTTGTGTTTTCTCGGCAGTGAAGGAGTTAATTCTCTCTCTCTCTGGGCTAGCTGAGGTCCAGCCTCGCCCAGCTGCAATCAATGCTTCTTTAGTGAGACTCCTTTATATTGCTGCAGGTCTGTTTGGGAGGTGTCGGTGAAAGCTTTTCATTCAGACTTACAGAGCGGATCGTGGTGTTTGGAGTTGCTGAGATAAGTGTATTTGGAAGTGTTTTTTCCCTTTCCTCGCTTTATCATTTATCTCCTTTCCCGTTGGTGTTCCCTCTGTTGTAGCTGTGTAGAAGTTGTATGCAAGGTGGTTTTGGTTTTTCCCTTGTACTGTCTGGTTTGTCTAAATACTGTGTGTGGGCATATTATTTCTGGTTCCCAATTGTTGTGATCGGGGTCCTTCTCAGGACTAGATTACTGAGGTGCAGGGATCCTCAGGAGGTAGGGGTTACGCTGGCGGCCTGGACCTCTGTACCTTTAACAGTACCTCCAGGTTGAGGGTTTAGTCAGGGCCCCAGCTTAGGGTCAGCTTAGGCCCCCTACCTCCAGTATTCTGTGACAGTGTGACAATATATCAGAAAATTGTCTGAAAACGAATAAATATGAAGGACTCATCGGGCGAATTGCTCTGGAACTGAAATCGGAACGCTCACTGACATTTCCCCTATCTGAAAGTCTGATAAACGCCGGAAAAATGACTAAGTGTAAAAAAAATTTTTTTTCAACTTTTTTCAATTTTACCCCCGTGGGATATATATTCTACCCACACACATTTGGAACTCTCCTGGGGTACCCTCACACATATTATTCCCTCATTTAGTGGATATTTTCACAAAAAAGTGAAATTTTCAAATATATCAGAAAATTGGCTGAAAACGACTAAATATGAAGGACTCATCGGGCGAATTGCTCTGGAACTGAAATCGGAACGCTCACTGACATTTCCCCTATCTGAAAGTCTGATAAACGCCGGAAAAATGACTAAGTGTAAAAAAAATTTTTTTTCAACTTTTTTCAATTTTACCCCCGTGGGATATATATTCTACCCACACACATTTGGAACTCTCCTGGGGTACCCTCACACATATTATTCCCTCATTTAGTGGATATTTTCACAAAAAAGTGAAATTTTCAAATATTCAGAAAATTGGCTGAAAACGACTAAATATGAAGGACTCATCGGGCGAATCGCTCTGGAACTGAAATCGGAACGCTCACTGACATTTCCCCTATCTGAAAGTCTGATAAACGCCGGAAAAATGACTAAGTCTAAAAAAAATTTTTTTTCAACTTTTTTCAATTTTACCCCCGTGGGATATATATTCTACCCACACACATTTGGAACTCTCCTGGGGTACCCTCACACATATTATTCCCTCATTTAGTGGATATTTTCACAAAAAAGTGAAATTCTCAAAAATTCTGAAAATTGGCTGAAAACGACTAAATATGAAGGACTCATCGGGCGAATCGCTCTGGAACTGAAATCGGAATGCTCACTGACATTTCTCCTATCTGAAAGTGATAAACGCCGGAAAAAATACATAGTCCAAAAAAAAAATTTTTTCACCTTTTTTCAATTTTACCCCTGTGGGATATATATTCTACCCACACACATTTGGAACTCTCCTGGGGTACCCTCACACATATTATTCCCTCATTTAGTGGATATTTTCACAAAAAAGTGAAATTTTCAAAAATTCTGAAAATTGGCTGAAAACGACTAAATATGAAGGACTCATCGGGCGAATCGCTCTGGAACTGAAATCGGAACGATCACTGACATTTCTCCTATCTGAAAGTCTGATAAACGCCGGAAAAATAACTAAGTCTAAAAAAAATTTTTTTTCAACTTTTTTCAGTTTTACCCCCGTGGGATATATATTCTACCCACACACATTTGGAACTCTCCTGGGGTACCCTCACACATATTATTCCCTCATTTAGTGGATATTTTCACAAAAAAGTGAAATTTTCAAATATATCAGAAAATTGGCTGAAAACGACTAAATATGAAGGACTCATCGGGCGAATTGCTCTGGAACTGAAATCGGAACGAACACTGACATTTCCCCTATCTGAAAGTCTGATAAACGCTGAAAAAATGACTAAGTCCAAACAAAAAAATTTTTCACCTTTTTTCAATTTTACCCCCGTGGGATATATATTCTACCCACACACATTTGGAACTCTCCTGGGGTACCCTCACACATATTATTCCCTCATTTAGTGGATATTTTCACAAAAAAGTGAAATTTTCAAAAATTCAGAAAATTGGCTGAAAACGACTAAATATGAAGGACTCATCGGGCGAATCGCTCTGGAACTGAAATCGGAATGCTCACTGACATTTCTCCTATCTGAAAGTGATAAACGCCGGTAAAAATACAGAGTCCAAAAAAAAAATGTTTTCACCTTTTTTCAATTTTACCCCTGTGGGATATATATTCTACCCACACACATTTGGAACTCTCCTGGGGTACCCTCACACATATTATTCCCTCATTTAGTGGATATTTTCACAAAAAAGTGAAATTTTCAAATATATCAGAAAATTGGCTGAAAACGACTAAATATGAAGGACTCATCAGGCGAATTGCTCTGGAACTGAAATCGGAACGATCACTGACATTTCCCCTATCTGAAAGTCTGATAAACGCTGAAAAAAATGACTAAGTCCAAACAAAAAAATTTTTCACCTTTTTTCAATTTTACCCCCGTGGGATATATATTCTACCCACACACATTTGGAACTCTCCTGGGGTACCCTCACACATATTATTCCCTCATTTAGTGGATATTTTCACAAAAAAGTGAAATTTTCAAAAATTCTGAAAATTGGCTGAAAACGACTAAATATGAAGGACTCATCGGGCGAATCGCTCTGGAACTGAAATCGGAACGCTCACTGACATTTCCCCTATCTGAAAGTCTGATAAACGCCGGAAAAATGACTAAGTCTAAAAAATATTTTTTTTCAACTTTTTTCAATTTTACCCCCGTGGGATATATATTCTACCCACACACATTTGGAACTCTCCTGGGGTACCCTCACACATATTATTCCCTCATTTAGTGGATATTTTCATAAAAAAGTGAAATTTTCAAATATTCAGAAAATTGGCTGAAAATGACTAAATATGAAGGACTCATCGGGCGAATCGCTCTGGAACTGAAATCGGAACGCTCACTGACATTTCCCCTATCTGAAAGTCTGATAAACGCCATAAAAATGACTAAGTCCAAAAAAAATTTTTTTTTTAACTTTTTTCAATTTTACCCCCGTGGGATATGTATTCTACCGACACACATTTGGAACTCTCCTGGGGTACCCTCACACATATTATTCCCTCATTTAGTGGATATTTTCACAAAAAAGTGAAATTTTCAAAAATTCTGAAAATTGGCTGAAAGCGAATAAATATGAAGGACTCATCGGGCGAATCGCTCTGGTACTGAAATCGGAACGCTCACTGACATTTCCCCTATCTGAAAGTCTGATAAACGCTGAAAAAAATGACTAAATCCAAACAAAAAATTTTTTCACCTTTTTTCAATTTTACCCCCGTGGGATATATATTCTACCCACACACATTTGGAACTCTCCTGGGGTACCCTCACACATATTATTCCCTCATTTAGTGGATATTTTCACAAAAAAGTGAAATTTTCAAAAATTCTGAAAATTGGCTGAAAGCGACTAAATATGAAGGACTCATCGGGCGAATTGCTCTGGTACTGAAATCGGAACGCTCACTGACATTTCCCCTATCTGAAAGTCTGATAAACGCTGAAAAAATGACTAAGTCCAAACAAAAAAATTTTTCACCTTTTTTCAATTTTACCCCCGTGGGATATATATTCTACCCACACACATTTGGAACTCTCCTGGGGTACCCTCACACATATTATTCCCTCATTTAGTGGATATTTTCACAAAAAAGTGAAATTTTCAAATATTCAGAAAATTGGCTGAAAATGACTAAATATGAAGGACTCATCGGGCGAATCGCTCTGGAACTGAAATCGGAACGCTCACTGACATTTCCCCTATCTGAAAGTCTGATAAACGCCATAAAAATGACTAAGTCCAAAAAAAATTTTTTTTTTAACTTTTTTCAATTTTACCCCCGTGGGATATGTATTCTACCGACACACATTTGGAACTCTCCTGGGGTACCCTCACACATATTATTCCCTCATTTAGTGGATATTTTCACAAAAAAGTGAAATTTTCAAAAATTCTGACAATTGGCTGAAAGCGACTAAATATGAAGGACTCATCGGGCGAATCGCTCTGGTACTGAAATCGGAACGCTCACTGACATTTCCCCTATCTGAAAGTCTGATAAACGCTGAAAAAAATGACTAAGTCCAAACAAAAAAATTTTTCACCTTTTTTCAATTTTACCCCCGTGGGATACATATTCTACCCACACACATTTGCAACTCTCCTGGGGTACCCTCACACATATTATTCCCTCATTTAGTGGATATTTTCAAGAAAAAGTGAAATTTTCAAAAATTCTGAAAATTGGCTGAAAGCGACTAAATATGAAGGACTCATCGGGCGAATTGCTCTGGTACTGAAATCGGAACGCTCACTGACATTTCCCCTATCTGAAAGTCTGATAAACGCCGGAAAAATGACTAAGTCTAAAAAAAATTTTTTTTCAACTTTTCTCAATTTTACCCCCGTGGGATATATATTCAACCCACACACATTTGGAACTCTCCTGGGGTACCCTCACACATATTATTCCCTCATTTAGTGGATATTTTCACAAAAAAGTGAAATTTTCAAATATTCAGAAAATTGGCTGAAAATGACTAAATATGAAGGACTCATCGGGCGAATCGCTCTGGAACTGAAATCGGAACACTCACTGACATTTCCCCTATCTGAAAGTCTGATAAACGCCGGAAAAATGACTAAGTCTAAAAAAAATTTTTTTTCAACTTTTTTCAATTTTACCCCCGTGGGATATATATTCTACCCACACACATTTGGAACTCTCCTGGGGTACCCTCACACATATTATTCCCTCATTTAGTGGATATTTTCACAAAAAAGTGAAATTTTCAAAAATTCTGAAAATTGGCTGAAAGCGACTAAATATGAAGGACTCATCGGGCGAATCGCTCTGGTACTGAAATCGGAACGCTCACTGACATTTACCCTATCTGAAAGTCTGATAAACGCTGAAAAAATGACTAAGTCCAAACAAAAAAATTTTTCACCTTTTTTCAATTTTACCCCCGTGGGATATATATTCTACCCACACACATGTGGAACTCTCCTGGGGTACCCTCACACATATTATTCCCTCATTTAGTGGATATTTTCACAAAAAATTGAAATTTTCAAATATTCAGAAAATTGGCTGAAAACGAGTAAATATGAAGGACTCATCGGGCGAATTGCTCTGGTACTGAAATCGGAATGCTCACTGACATTTCCCCTATCTGAAAGTCTGATAAACGCCGGAAAAATGACTAAGTCTAAAAAAATTTTTTTTTCAACTTTTTTCAATTTTACCCCCGTGGGATATATATACTACCCACACACATTTGGAACTCTCCTGGGGTACCCTCACACATATTATTCCCTCATTTAGTGGATATTTTCATAAAAAAGTGAAATTTTCAAATATTCAGAAAATTGGCTGAAAATGACTAAATATGAAGGACTCATCGGGCGAATCGCTCTGGAACTGAAATCGGAACGCTCACTGACATTTCCCCTATCTGAAAGTCTGATAAACGCCATAAAAATGACTAAGTCCAAAAAAAATTTTTTTTTTAACTTTTTTCAATTTTACCCCCGTGGGATATGTATTCTACCGACACACATTTGGAACTCTCCTGGGGTACCCTTACACATATTATTCCCTCATTTAGTGGATATTTTCACAAAAAAGTGAAATTTTCAAAAATTCTGAAAATTGGCTGAAAGCGACTAAATATGAAGGACTCATCGGGTAAATCGCTCTGGTACTGAAATCGGAACGCTCACTGACATTTCCCCTATCTGAAAGTCTGATAAACGCTGAAAAAATGACTAAGTCCAAACAAAAAAATTTTTCACCTTTTTTCAATTTTACCCCCGTGGGATATATATTCTACCCACACACATTTGGAACTCTCCTGGGGTACCCTCACACATATTATTCCCTCATTTAGTGGATATTTTCACAAAAAAGTGAAATTTTCAAATATTCAGAAAATTGGCTGAAAACGACTAAATATGAAGGACTCATCGGGCGAATCGCTCTGGAACTGAAATCGGAACACTCACTGACATTTCCCCTATCTGAAAGTCTGATAAACGCTGAAAAAAATGACTAAGTCCAAACAAAAAAAATTTTCACCTTTTTTCAATTTTACCCCCGTGGGATATATATTCTACCCACACACATTTGGAACTCTCCTGGGGTACCCCCACACATATTATTCCCTCATTTAGTGGATATTTTCACAAAAAAGTGAAATTTTCAAAAATTCTGAAAATTGGCTGAAAGCGACTAAATATGAAGGACTCATCGGGCGAATTGCTCTGGTACTGAAATCGGAACGCTCACTGACATTTCCCCTATCTGAAAGTCTGATAAACGCTGAAAAAATGACTAAGTCCAAACAAAAAAATTTTTCACCTTTTTTCAATTTTACCCCCGTGGGATATATATTCTACCCACACACATTTGGAACTCTCCTGGGGTACCCTCACACATATTATTCCCTCATTTAGTGGATATTTTCACAAAAAAAGTGAAACTTTCAAATATTCAGAAAATTGGCTGAAAACGACTAAATATGAAGGACTCATCGGGCGAATCGCTCTGGAACTGAAATCGGTACGCTCACTGACATTTGACCTAATTGAAAGTCTGATAAACGCCGTAAAAATGACTAAGACCAAAAAAAATTTTTTTTTGAACTTTTTTCAATTTTACCCCCGTGGGATATATATTCTACCGACACACATTTGGAACTCTCCTGGGGTATCCTCACACATATTATTCCCTCATTTAGTGGATATTTTCACAAAAAAGTGAAATTTTCAAAAATTCTGAAAATTGGCTGAAAACGACTAAATATGAAGGAGTCATCGGGCGAATCGCTCTGGAACTGAAATCGGAATGCTCACTGACATTTCCCCTATCTGAAAGTCTGATAAACGCTGAAAAAATAACTTTAAGTCCAAACAAAAAAATTTTTCACCTTTTTTCAATTTTACCCCCGTGGGATATATATTCTACCCACACACATTTGGAACTCTCCTCGGGTACCATCACACATATTATTCCCTCATTTAGTGGATATTTTCACAAAAAAGTGAAATTTTCAAATATTCAGAAAATTGGCTGAAAACGACTAAATATGAAGGACTCATCGGGCGAATCGCTCTGGAACTGAAATCGGAACACCCACTGACATTTCCCCTATCTGAAAGTCTGATAAACGCCGGAAAAATGACTAAGTCTAAAAAAAAATTTTTTTCAACTTTTTTCAATTTTACCCCCGTGGGATATATATTCTACCCACACAGATGTGGAACTGTCCTGGGGTACCCTCACACATATTATTCCCTCATTTAGTGGATATTTTCACAAAAAATTGAAATTTTCAAATATTCAGAAAATTGGCTGAAAACGAGTAAATATGAAGGACTCATCGGGCGAATCGCTCTGGTACTGAAATCGGAACGCTCACTGACATTTACCCTATCTGAAAGTCTGATCAACGCTGAAAAAATGACTAAGTCCAAACAAAAAAATTTTTCACCTTTTTTCAATTTTACCCCCGTGGGATATATATTCTACCCACACACATGTGGAACTCTCCTGGGGTACCCTCACACATATTATTCCCTCATTTAGTGGATATTTTCACAAAAAATTGAAATTTTCAAATATTCAGAAAATTGGCTGAAAACGAGTAAATATGAAGGACTCATCGGGCGAATTGCTCTGGAACTGAAATCGGAACGCTCACTGACATTTCCCCTATCTGAAAGTCTGATAAACGCCGGAAAAATGACTAAGTCTAAAAAAATTTATTTTTCAACTTTTTTCAATTTTACCCCCGTGGAATATATATTCTACCCACACACATTTGGAACTCTCCTGGGGTACCCTCACACATATTATTCCCTCATTTAGTGGATATTTTCAGAAAAAAGTGAAATTTTCAAATATTCAGAAAATTGGCTGAAAACGACTAAATATGAAGGACTCATCGGGCGAATCGCTCTGGAACTGAAATCGGAACACTCACTGACATTTCCCCTATCTGAAAGTCTGTTAAACGCCATAAAAATGACTAAGTCCCAAAAAAATTTTTTTTTAACTTTTTTCAATTTTACCCCCGTGGGATATGTATTCTACCGACACACATTTGGAACTCTCCTGGGGTACCCTCACACATATTATTCCCTCATTTAGTGGATATTTTCACAAAAAAGTGAAATTTTTAAAAATTCTGAAAATTGGCTGAAAGCGACTAAATATGAAGGACTCATCGGGCGAATCGCTCTGGTACTGAAATCGGAACGCTCACTGACATTTCCCCTATGTGAAAGTCTGATAAACGCTGAAAAAATGACTAAGTCCAAACAAAAAAATTTTTCACCTTTTTTCAACTTTACCCCCGTGGGATATATATTCTACCCACACACATGTGGAACTCTCCTGGGGTACCCTCACACATATTATTCCCTCATTTAGTGGATATTTTCACAAAAAATTGAAATTTTCAAATATTCAGAAAATTGGCTGAAAATGAGTAAATATGAAGGACTCAACGGGCGAATCGCTCTGGAACTGAAATTGGAACGCTCACTGACATTTCCCCTATCTGAAAGTCTGATAAACGCCGGAAAAATGACTAAGTCTAAAAAAAATTTTTTTTCAACTTTTTTAAATTTTACCCCCGTGGGATATATATTCTACCCACACACATTTGGAACTCTCCTGGGGTACCCTCACACATATTATTCCCTCATTTAGTGGATATTTTCACAAAAAAGTGAAATTTTCAAATATTCAGAAAATTGGCTGAAAATGACTAAATATGAAGGACTCATCGGGCGAATCGCTCTGGAACTGAAATCGGAACACTCACTGACATTTCCCCTATCTGAAAGTCTGATAAACGCCATAAAAATGACTAAGTCCCAAAAAAAATTTTTTGGGAGCTTTTTTCAATTTTACCCCCGTGGGATATATATTCTACCCACACACATTTGGAACTCTCCTGGGGTACCCTCACACATATTATTCCCTCATTTAGTGGATATTTTCACAAAAAAGTGAAATTTTCAAAAATTCTGAAAATTGGCTCAAAGCGACTAAATATGAAGGACTCATCGGGCGAATTGCTCTGGTACTGAAATCGGAACGCTCACTGACATTTCCCCTATCTGAAAGTCTGATAAACGCTGAAAAAATGACTAAGTCCAAACAAAAAAATTTTTCACCTTTTTTCAATTTTACCCCCGTGGGATATATATTCTACCCACACACATTTGGAACTCTCCTGGGGTACCCTCACACATATTATTCCCCCATTTAGTGGATATTTTCACAAAAAAGTGAAATTTTCAAATATTCAGAAAATTGGCTGAAAACGAGTAAATATGAAGGACTCATCGGGCGAATCGCTCTGGAACTGAAATCGGAATGCTCACTGACATTTCCACTATCTGAAAGTCTGATAAACGCCGGAAAAATGACTAAGTCTAAAAAAAATTTTTTTTCAACTTTTTTCAATTTTACCCCCGTGGGATATATATTCTACCCACACACATTTGGAACTCTCCTGGGGTACCCTCACACATATTATTCCCTCATTTAGTGGATATTTTCACAAAAAAGTGAAATTTTCAAATATTCAGAAAATTGGCTGAAAACGACTAAATATGAAGGACTCATCGGGCGAATCGCTCTGGAACTGAAATTGGAACACTCACTGACATTTCCCCTATCTGAAAGTCTGATAAACGCCATAAAAATGACTAAGTCCCAAAAAATTTTTTTTTGAACTTTTTTCAATTTTACCCCCGTGGGATATGTATTCTACCGACACACATTTGGAACGCTCCTGGGGTACCCTCACACATATTATTCCCTCATTTAGTGGATATTTTCACAAAAAAGTGAAATTTTTAAAAATTCTGAAAATTGGCTGAAAGCGACTAAATATGAAGGACTCATCGGGCGAATCGCTCTGGTACTGAAATCGGAACGCTCACTGACATTTCCCCTATCTGAAAGTCTGATAAACGCTGAAAAAATGACTAAGTCCAAACAAAAAAATTTTTCACCTTTTTTCAACTTTACCCCCGTGGGATATATATTCTACCCACACACATGTGGAACTCTCCTGGGGTACCCTCACACATATTATTCCCTCATTTAGTGGATATTTTCACAAAAAATTGAAATTTTCAAATATTCAGAAAATTGGCTGAAAATGAGTAAATATGAATGACTCATCGGGCGAATCGCTCTGGAACTGAAATCGGAACACTCACTGACATTTCCCCTATCTGAAAGTCTGATAAACGCCATAAAAATGACTAAGTCCCAAAAAAAATTTTTTTGGAGCTTTTTTCAATTTTACCCCCGTGGGATATGTATTCTACCGACACACATTTGGAACTCTCTTGGGGTACCCTCACACATATTATTCCCTCATTTAGTGGATATTTTCACAAAAAAGTTAAATTTTCAAAAATTCTGAAAATTGGCTGAAAGCGACTAAATATGAAGGACTCATCGGGTGAATCGCTCTGGTACTGAAATCGGAATGCTCACTGACATTTCCCCTATCTGAAAGTCTGATAAACGCTGAAAAAATGACTAGGTCCAAACAAAAAATTTTTTCACCTTTTTTCAATTTTACCCCCGTGGGATATATATTCTACCCACACACATTTGGAACTCTCCTGGGGTACCCTCACACATATTATTCCCTCATTTAGTGGATATTTTCACAAAAAAGTGAAATTTTCAAATATTCTGAAAATTTCCTGAAAACGAGTAAATATGAAGGACTCATCAGGCGAATCGCTCTGGAACTGAAATCGGACCACTCACTGACATTTCCCCTATCTGAAAGTCTGATAAACGCCGGAAAAATGACTAAGTCCAAAAAAAAATTTTTTTTTAACTTTTTTCAATTTTACCCCCGTGGGATATATATTCTACCCACACACATTTGGATCTCTCCTGGGGTACCCTCACACATATTATTCCCTCAATTAGTGGATATTTTCACAAAAAAGTGAAATTTTCAAAAATTCTGAAAATTGGCTGAAAACGACTAAATATGAAGGACTCATTGGGCGAATCACTCCGGAACTGAAATCGGAACACTTAGTGAAATTTCCCTTATCTGAAAATCTGATAAATGCCGGAAAAATGACTAAGTCCCCAAAAAAATTTTTTTAAAGTTTTTTCAATTTTACCCCCATGGGATACATATTCTACCCACACACATTTGGAACTCTCCTGGGGTACCCTCACACATATTATTCCCTCATTTAGTGGTATTTTCACAAAAAAGTGAAATTTTCAAAAATTCAGAAAATTGTCTGAAAACAACTAAATATGAAGGACTCATCGGGCCAATAGCTCTGGAACTGAAATCGGAACACTAACTGACATTTCCCCTATCTGAAAGTCTGATAAACGCCGGAAAAATGACTAAGTCAAAAAAAATATTTTTTTTCAACTTTTTTCAATTTTACCCAGGTGGGATATATATTCTACCCACACACATTTGGAACTCTCCTGGGTTACCCTCACACATATTATTCCCTCATTTAGTTGATATTTTCACAAAAAAGTGAAATTTTCAAAAATTCAAAAAATTGTCTGAAAATGACTAAATATGAAGGACTCATCGGGTGACTCGCTCTGGAACTGAAATAGGAACACTCACTGACATTTCCCCCATCTGAAAGTCTGATAAACGCCGGAATAATGACTAAGTCCAAAAAAAAATTTTTTTCAACTTTTTTCAATTTTACCCCCGTGGGATACATATTCTACCCACACACATTGGGATCTCTCCTGGGGTACCCTCACACATATTATTCCCTCATTTAGTGGATATTTTCACAAAAAAGTGAAATTTTCAAAAATTCAGAAAATTGGTTGAAAACGACTAAATATGAAGGACACATCGGGCAAATCACTCTGGAACTGAAATCGGAACGCTCACTGACATTTCCCCTTTCTGAAAGTCTGATAAATGCTGAAAAGTTGACTAAGTCCAAAACAATTTTTTTTTCAACTTTTTTCAATTTTACCCCCGTGGGATATATATTGTACCCACACACATTTGGAACTCTCCTGGGGTACCCTCACACATATTATTCCCTCATTTAGTTGATATTTTCACAAAAAAGTGAAATTTTCAAAAATTCTGAAAATTGGCTGAAAACGACTAAATATGAAGGACTCATCGGGCGACTCGCACTGGAACTGAAATCGGAACACTCACTGACATTTCCCCTATCTGAAAGTCTGATAAATGCCAGAAAAATGACTAAGTACAAAAAAAAAATTTTTTTCAACTTTTTTCAATTTAACCCAGGTGGGATATATATTCTACCCACACACATTTGGAACTCTCCTGGGGTACCCTCACACATATTATTCCCTCATTTAGTTGATATTTTCACAAAAAAGTGAAATTTTCAAAAATTGAGAAAATTGGCTGAAAACGACTAAATATGAAAAACTCATTGGGCGTATCGCTCTGGAACTGAAATCGGAACGCTCACTGACATTTCCCTTATCTGAAATTCTGATAAACGCTGTAAATATGAGTAAGTGCAAAAAAAAAATTTTTTTCAACTTTTTTCAATTTTACCCCCGTGGGATATATATTCTACCCACACACATTTGGAACTCTCCTGGGGTACCCTCACACATATTGTTCCCTCATTTAGTGGATATTTTCACAAAAAAGTGAAATTTTCAAAAATTCTGAAAATTGGCTGAAAACGACTAAATATGAAGGACTGATCGGGCGAATCGCTCTGGAACTAAAATCCAAACACTTACTGACATTTCCCTGAACTGAAAGTCTGATAAACTCTGGAAAAATGACTAAGTCCCCAAAAAATTTTTTTTCAACTTTTTTCAATTTTACCCCCATGGGATATATATTCTACCCACACACATTTGGAACTCTCCTGGGGTACCCTCACACATATTATTCCCTCATTTAGTGGATATTTTCACAAAAAAGTGAAATTTTCAAAAATTCTGAAAATTGTCTGAAAATGACTAAATATGAAGGACTCATCGGGCAAATCACTCTGGAACTGAAATCGGAATGCTCACTGACATTTCCCCTCTCTAAAAGTCTGATAAACGCCGGAAAAATTACTAAGTCCAAAAAAAATTTTTTTCAATTTTACCCCCGTGGGATATATATTCTACCCACACACATTTGGAACTCTCCTGGGGTACCCTCACACATATTATTCCTTCATTTAGTGGATATTTTCACAAAAAAGTGAAATTTTCAAAAATTCTGAAAATTGGCTGAAAACGACTAAATATGAAGGACTCATCGGGTGAATAGCTCTGGAACTGAAATCGGAACACTAACTGACATTTCCCCTATATGAAAGTCTGATAAACGCCGGAAAAATGACTAAGTCAAAAAAAAAATTTTTTTCAACTTTTTTCAATTTTACCCAGGTGGGATATATATTCTACCCACACACATTTGGAACTCTCCTGGGGTACCCTCACACATATTATTCCCTCATTTAGTTGATATTTTCACAAAAAAGTGAAATTTTCAAAATTTCAAAAAATTATCTGAAATTGACTAAATATGAAGGACTCATCGGGCGACTCGCTCTGGAACTGAAATCGGAACACTCACTGACATTTCCCCTATCTGAAAGTCTGTTAAACGCCGGAAAAATGACTAAGTCCAAAACAAATGTTTTTTCAACTTTTTTCAATTTTACCCCCGTGGGATATGTATTATACACACACACATTTGGATCTCTTCTGGGGTACCTTCACACATATTATTCCCTCATTTAGTGGATATTTTCACAAAAAAGTGACATTTTCAAAAATTCTGAAAATTGGCTGAAAACGACTAAATATGAAGGACTCATCGGGCGACTCGCTCTGGAACTGAAATCGGAACACTCACTGACATTTCCCCTATCTGAAAGTCTGATAAATGCTGAAAAAATGACCAAGTCCAAAACAAATTTTTTTTTAACTTTTTTCAATTTTACCCCCGTGGGATATATATTCTACCCACACACATTTGGAACTCTCCTGGGGTACCCTCACACATATTATTCCCTCATTTAGTGGATATTTTCACAAAAAAGTGAAATTTTCAAAAATTCAGGAAATTGACTGAAAACGACTAAATATGAAGGACTGATCGGGCGAATCGCTCTGGAACTGAAATCGGAACGCTCACTGACATTTCCCCTATCTGAAAGTCTGATAAACGCTGAAAAAATGACTAGGTCAAAAAAAAAAAAAATTTTCACCTTTTTTCAATTTTACCCCCGTGGGATATATATTCTACCCACACACATTTGGAACTCTCCTGGTGTACCCTCACACATATTATTTCCTCATTTAGTGGATATTTTCACAAAAAAGTTAAATTTTCAAAAATTCTGAAAATTGGCTGAAAACGACTAAATATGAAGGACTCATCGGGAGACTCGCTCTGGAACTGAAATCGGAACACTCACTGACATTTCCCCTATCTGAAAGTCTTATAAACGCCGGAAAAATGACTAAGTCCAAAAAAAAAATGTTTTCAACTTTTTTCAATTTTACCCCCGTGGGATATATATTCTACCCACACACATTTGGAACTGTCCTGGGGTACCCTCACACATATTATTCCCTCATTTAGTGGATATTTTCACAAAAAAGAGAAATTTTCAAAAATTCGGAAAATTGGCTGAAAACGACTAAATATGAAGGACTCATCGGGCGAATCGCTCTGGAACTGAAATCGGAACGCTCACTGACATTTCCCCTATCTGATAGTCTGATAAACGCTGAAAAAATGACTAAGTCCAAAAAAATTTTTTTTTACCTTTTTTCAATTTTACCCCCGTGGGATATATATTCTACCCACACACATTTGGAACTCTCCTGGGGTACCCTCACACATATTATTCCCTCATTTAGTGGATATTTTCACAAAAAGAGAAATTTTCAAAAATTCGGAAAATTGGCTAAAAACGAATAAATATGAAGGACTCATCGGGCGAATCGCTCTGGAACTGAAATCGGAACGCTCACTGACATTTCCCCTAACTGAAAGTCTGATAAACGCCGGAAAAATGACTGTCTAAAAAAAATTTTTTTTCAACTTTTTTCAATTTTACCCCCGTGGGATATATATTCTACCCACACACATTTGGAACTCTCCTGGGGTACCCTCACACATATTATTCCCTCATTTAGTGGATATTTCCACAAAAAAGTGAAATTTTCAAAAATTCTGAAAATTGGCTGAAAACGACTAAATATGAAGGACTCATCGGGAGAATCGCTCTGGAACTGAAATCGGAACGCTCACTGACATTTCCCCTAACTGAAAGTCTGATTAACGCCGGAAAAATGACTAGGCCCAAAAAAAATTTTTTATCAACTTTTTTCAATTTTACCCCCGTGGTATATACCTTCTACCCACACACATTTGGAACTGTCCTATGGTACCCTCACACATATTATTCCCTCATTTAGTGGATATTTTCACAAAAAAGTGAAATTTTCAAACATTCTGAAAATTGACTGAAAACGACTAAATATGAAAGACTCATCGGGCGACTCGCTCTGGAACTGAAATCGGAACACTCACTGACATTTCTCCTATCTGAAAGTCTGTTAAATACCGGAAAAATGACTAAGTCCAAAACAATTTTTTTTTCAACTTTTTTCAATTTTACCCCGTGGGATATATATTCTACCCACACACATTTGGAACTCTCCTGGGGTACCCTCACACATATTATTCCCTCATTTAGTAGATATTTTCACAAAAAAGTGAAATTTTCAAAAATTCTGAAAATTGGCTGAAAATGACTAAATGTGAAGGAATCATCGGGCGAATCGCTCTGGAACTGAAATCGGAACACTCACTGACATTTCCCCTATCTGAAAGTCTTATAAACGCCAGAAAAATGACTAAGTCCAAAAAAAAAATGTTTTCAACTTTTTTCAATTTTACCCCCGTGGGATATATATTCTACCCACACACATTTGGAACTCTCCTGGGGTACCCTCACACATATTATTCCCTCATTTAGTGGATATTTCCACAAAAAAGTGAAATTTTAAAAAATTCTGAAAATTGGCTGAAAACGATTAAATATGAAGGACTCATCAGGCGAATCGCTCTGGAACTGAAATCGGAACACTCACTGACATTTCCCCTAACTGAAAGTCTGATAAACGCCGGAAGAATGACTAGGTCCAAAAAAAATTTTTTATCAACTTTTTTCAATTTTAACCCCCGTGGGATATATCTTCTAGCCACACACATTTGGAACTCTCCTGGGGTACCCTCACACATATTATTCCCTCATTTAGTGGATATTTTCACAGAAAAGAGAAATTTTCAAAAATTCGGAAAATTGGCTGAAAACGACTAAATATGAAGGAATCATCAGGCGAATCGCTCTGGAACTAAAATCGGAACGCTCACTGACATTTCCCCTATCTGAAAGTCTGATAAATGCCGGAAAAATGACTAAGTCGAAAAAAAAAGTTTTTTCAACTTTTTTCAATTTTACCCCTGTGGGATTTATATTCTACCAACACACATTTGGAACTCTCCTGGGGTAGCCTCACACATATTATTCCCTCATTTAGTGAATATTTTTACAAAAAAGTGAAATTTTCAAAAATTCTGAAAATTGGCTAAAAACGACTAAATATGAAGGACTCATCGGGCGAATCGCTCTGGAACTGAAATCGGAACGCTCACTGACATTTCCCCTAAGTGAAAGTCTGATAAACGCAGGAAAAGTGACTAAGTCCAAAAAAAAATTTTTTTTCAACTTTTTTCAATTTTACTCCCGTGGGATATATATTCTACCCACATGCATTTGGAACTCTCCTGGGGTACCCTCACACATATTATTCCCTCATTTAGTGGATATTTTCACAAAAAAGTGAAATTTTCAAAAATTCTGAAAATTGGCTGAAAACGACTAAATATGAAGGACTCATCGTGCGAATCGCTCAGGAACTGAAATAGGAAAGCTCACTGACATTTCCCCTATCTGAAAGTCTGATAAATGCCGGAAAAATGACTAAGTCGAAAAAAAAAAATTTTCACCTTTTTTCTATTTTACCCCCGTGGGATATATCTTCTACCCACACACATTTGGAACTCTCCTGGGGTACCCTCACACATATTATTCCCTCATTTAGTGGATATTTTCACAAAAAAGAGAAATTTTCAAAAATTCAGAACATTGGCTGAAAATGACTAAATGTGAATGACTCATCGGGCGAATCGCTCTGAAACTGAAATTGGAACGCTCACTGACATTTCCCCTAACTGAAAGTCTGATAAACGCCGGAAAAATGACTGTCTAAAAAAAAATTTTTTTCAACTTTTTTCAATTTTACCCCCGTGGGATATATATTCTACCCACACACATTTGGAACTCTCCTGGGGTACCCTCTCACATATTATTCCCTCATTTAGTGGATATTTTCACAAAAAAGTGAAATTTTCAAAAATTCAGAAAATTGGCTGAAAACGACTAAATATGAAGGACTCATCGGGCGAGTCGCTCTGGAACTGAAATCGGAACGCTCACTGACATTTCCCCTATCTGAAAGTCTGATAAACGCTGAAAGAATGACTAAGTCCTAAAAAAAAATGTTTTCACCATTTTTCAATTTTACCCCCGTGGGACATATATTCTATCCACATGCATTTGGAACTCTTCTGGGGTACCCTCACACATATTATTCCCTCATTTAGTGGATATTTTCACAAAAAAGTGAAATTTTCAAAAATTCAGAAAATTGGCAGAAAATGGCTAAATATGAAGGACTCTTCGGGCGAATCGCTCTGGAACTGAAATCGGAACGCTCACTGACTTTTGCCCTAAGTGAAAGTCTGATAAACGCCGGAAAAATTACTAAGTCAAAAAAAAAAAATCTTTCACCTTTTTTCAATTTTACCCCCGTGGGATATATATTCTACCCACACACATTTGGTACTCTCCTGGGGTACCCTCACACATATTATTCCCTCATTTAGTGGATATTTTCACAAAAAAGAGAAATTTTCAAAAATTCAGAACATTGGCTGAAAATGACTAAATATGAACGACTCATCGGGCGAATCGCTCTGGAGCTGAAATCGGAACGCTCACTGACATTTCCCCTAACTGAAAGTCTGATAAACGCCGGAAAAATGACTAAGTCCAAAAAAAAATTTTTTTCAACTTTTTTCAATTTTACCCCCGTGGGATATATATTCTACCCACACACATTTGGAACTCTCCTGGGGTACCCTCACACATATTATTCCCTCATTTAGTGGATATTTTCACAAAAAAGAGAAATTTTCAAAAATTCTGAAAATTGTCTGAAAACGACTAAATATGAAGGACTCATCGGGCGAATCGCTCTGGAACTGAAATCGGAACGCTCACTGACATTTCCCCTAAGTGAAAGTCTGATAAACGCAGGAAAAGTGACTAAGTCCAAAAAAAATTTTTTTTCAACTTTTTTCAATTTTACTCCCGTGGGATATATATTCTACCCACATGCATTTGGAACTCTCCTGGGGTACCCTCTCACATATTATTCCCTCATTTAGTGGATATTTTCACAAAAAAGTGAAATTTTCAAAAATTCGGAAAATTGGCTAAAAACGAATAAATATGAAGGACTCATCGGGCAAATCGCTCTGGAACTGAAATCGGAACGATCACTGACATTTCCCCTAACTGAAAGTCTGATAAACGCCGGAAAAATGACTAGGTCCAAAAAACATTTTTTATCAACTTTTTTCAATTTTACCCCCCGTGGGATATGTCTTCTACCCACACACATTTGGAACTCTCCTGGGGTACCCTCACACATATTTTTCCCTCATTTAGTGGATATTTTCACAAAAAAGTGAAATTTTCAAAAATTCGGAAAATTGGCTGAAAACGACTAAATATGAACGACTCATCGGGCGAATCGCTCTGGAACTGAAATCGGAACGCTCGCTGACATTTCCCCTATCTGAAAGTCTGATAAACGCCGGAAAAATGACTGTCTAAAAAAAATTTTTTTTCAACTTTTTTCAATTTTACCCCGGTATGATATATATTCTACCCACACACATTTGGAACTCTCCTGGGGTACCCTCACACATATTATTCCCTCATTTAGTGGATATTTTCACAAAAAAGCGAAATTTTCAAAAATTCAGAAAATTGGCTGAAAATGACTAAATATGAAGGACTCATCAGGCGAATCGCTCTGGAACTGAAATCGGAACGCTCACTGACATTTGCCCTAAGTGAAAATCTGATAAACGCCGGAAAAATGACTTAGTACAAAAAAAAAATTTTTTTCACCTTTTTTCAATTTTACCCCCGTGGGATATATATTCTACCCACACACATTTGGAACTCTCCTGGGGTACCCTCACACATATTATTCCCTCATTTAGTGGATATTTCCACAAAAAAGTGAAATTTTCAAAAATTCTGAAAATTGGCTGAAAACGACTAAATATGAAGGACTCATCGGGAGAATCGCTCTGGAACTGAAATCGGAACGCTCACTGACATTTCCCCTAACTGAAAGTCTGATTAACGCCGGAAAAATGACTAGGCCCAAAAAAAATTTTTTATCAACTTTTTTCAATTTTACCCCCGTGGTATATACCTTCTATCCACACACATTTGGAACTGTCCTGGGGTACCCTCACACATATTATTCCGTTATTTAGTGGTTATTTTCACAAAAAAGAGAAATTTTCAAAAATTCGGAAAATTGGCTGAAAACGACTAAATATGAAGGACTCATCGGGCGAATCGCTCTGGAACTGAAATCGGAACGCTCACTGACATTTCCCCTATCTGAAAGTCTGATAAATGCCGGAAAAATGACTAAGTCGAAAAAAAAAAATTTTTCAACTTTTTTCAATTTTACCCCTGTGGGATATATATTCTACCAACACACATTTGGAACTCTCCTGGGGTAGCCTCACACATATTATTCCCTCATTTAGTGAATATTTTTACAAAAAAGTGAAATTTTCAAAAATTCTGAAAATTGGCTAAAAACGACTAAATATGAAGGACTCACCGGGCGAATCGCTCTGGAACTGAAATCGGAACGCTCACTGACATTTCCCCTATCTGAAAGTCTGATAAACGCCGGAAAAATGACTGTCTAAAAAAAAATTTTTTTCAACTTTTTTCAATTTTACCCCCGTGGGATATATATTCTACCCACACACATTTGGAACTCTCCTGGGGTACCCTCTCACATATTATTCCCTCATTTAGTGGATATTTTCACAAAAAAGTGAAATTTTCAAAAATTCAGAAAATTGGCTGAAAACGACCAAATATGAAGGACTCATCGGGCGAGTCGCTCTGGAACTGAAAGCGGAACGCTCACTGACATTTCCCCTATCTGAAAGTCTGATAAACGCTGAAAGAATGACTAAGTCCTAAAAAAAAATGTTTTCACCATTTTTCAATTTTACCCCCGTGGGATATATATTCTATCCACACGCATTTAGAACTCTTCTGGGGACACCCTCACACATATTATTCCCTCATTTAGTGGATATTTTCACAAAAAAGTGAAATTTTCAAAAATTCAGAAAATTGGCAGAAAATGACTAAATATGAAGGACTCTTCGGGCGAATCGCTCTGGAACTGAAATCGGAACGCTCACTGACTTTTGCCCTAAGTGAAAGTCTGATAAACGCCGGAAAAATGACTAAGTCGAAAAAAAAAAATCTTTCACCTTTTTTCAATTTTACCCCCGTGGGATATATATTCTACCCACACACATTTGGTACTCTCCTGGGGTACCCTCACACATATTATTCCCTCATTTAGTGGATATTTTCACAAAAAAGTGAAATTTTCAAAAATTCTGAAAATTGGCTGAAAACGACTAAATATGTAGGACTCACCGGGAGAATCGCTCTGGAACTGAAATCGGAACGCTCACTGACATTTCCCCTAAGTGAAAGTCTGATAAACGCAGGAAAAGTGACTAAGTCCAAAAAAAAATTTTTTTTCAACTCTTTTCAATTTTACTCCCGTGGGATATATATTCTACCCACATGCATTTGGAACTCTCCTGGGGTATCCTCACACATATTATTCCCTCATTTAGTGGATATTTTCACAAAAAAGTGAAATTTTCAAAAATTCTGAAAATTGGCTGAAAACGACTAAATATGAAGGACTCATCGTGCGAATCGCTCAGGAACTGAAATAGGAAAGCTCACTGACATTTCCCCTATCTGAAAGTCTGATAAATGCCGGAAAAATGACTAAGTCGAAAAAAAAAAATCTTCACCTTTTTTCTATTTTACCCCCGTGGGATATATCTTCTACCCACACACATTTGGAACTCTCCTGGGGTACCCTCACACATATTATTCCCTCATTTAGTGGATATTTTCACAAAAAAGTGAAATTTTCAAAAATTCGGAAAATTGGCTGAAAATGACTAAATATGAACGACACATCCGGCGAATCGCTCTGGAACTTAAATCGAAATGTTCACTGACATTTCCCCTATCTGAAAGTCTGATGAACGCCGGAAAAATGACTAAGTCTAAAAAAAAAAAAATTTTAATCTTTTTTCAATTTTACCCCCGTGGGATATATATTCTACCCATACACATTTGGAACTCTCCTGGGGTACCCTCACACATATTATTCCCTCATTTAGTGGATATTTTCACAAAAAAGAGAAATTTTCAAAAATTCAGAACATTGGCTGAAAATGACTAAATATGAACGACTCATCGGGCGAATCGCTCTGGAACTGAAATCGGAACGCTCACTGACATTTCCCCTAACTGAAAGTCTGATAAACGCCGGAAAAATGACTAAGTCCAAAAAAAATTTTTTTTCAACTTTTTTCAATTTTACCCCCGTGGGATATATATTCTACCCACACACATTTGGAACTCTCCTGGGGTACCCTCTCACATATTATTCCCTCATTTAGTGGATATTTTCACAAAAAAGTGAAATTTTCAAAAATTCAGAAAATTGGCTGAAAACGACTAAATATGAAGGACTCATCGGGCGAGTCGCTCTGGAACTGAAATCGGAACGCTCACTGACATTTCCCCTATCTGAAAGTCTGATAAACGCTGAAAGAATGACTAAGTCCTAAAAAAAAATGTTTTCACCATTTTTCAATTTTACCCCCGTGGGATATATATTCTATCCACACGCATTTAGAACTCTTCTGGGGCACCCTCACACATATTATTCCCTCATTTAGTGGATATTTTCACAAAAAAGTGAAATTTTCAAAAATTCAGAAAATTGGCAGAAAATGACTAAATATGAAGGACTCTTCGGGCGAATCGCTCTGGAACTGAAATCGGAACGCTCACTGACTTTTGCCCTAAGTGAAAGTCTGATAAACGCCGGAAAAATGACTAAGTCGAAAAAAAAAAATCTTTCACCTTTTTTCAATTTTACCCCCGTGGGATATATATTCTACCCACACACATTTGGTACTCTCCTGGGGTACCCTCACACATATTATTCCCTCATTTAGTGGATATTTCCACAAAAAAGTGAAATTTTCAAAAATTCTGAAAATTGGCTGAAAACGACTAAATATGATGGACTCATCGGGAGAATCGCTCTGGAACTGAAATCGGAACGCTCACTGACATTTCCCCTAACTGAAAGTCTGATTAACGCCGGAAAAATGACTAGGCCCAAAAAAAATTTTTTATCAACTTTTTTCAATTTTACCCCCGTGGTATATACCTTCTATCCACACACATTTGGAACTGTCCTGGGGTACCCTCACACATATTATTCCGTTATTTAGTGGTTATTTTCACAAAAAAGAGAAATTTTCAAAAATTCGGAAAATTGGCTGAAAACGACTAAATATGAAGGACTCATCGGGCGAATCGCTCTGGAACTGAAATCGGAACGCTCACTGACATTTCCCCTATCTGAAAGTCTGATAAATGCCGGAAAAATGACTAAGTCGAAAAAAAAAAATTTTTCAACTTTTTTCAATTTTACCCCTGTGGGATATATATTCTACCAACACACATTTGGAACTCTCCTGGGGTAGCCTCACACATATTATTCCCTCATTTAGTGAATATTTTTACAAAAAAGTGAAATTTTCAAAAATTCTGAAAATTGGCTAAAAACGACTAAATATGAAGGACTCACCGGGCGAATCGCTCTGGAACTGAAATCGGAACGCTCACTGACATTTCCCCTATCTGAAAGTCTGATAAACGCCGGAAAAATGACTGTCTAAAAAAAAATTTTTTTCAACTTTTTTCAATTTTACCCCCGTGGGATATATATTCTACCCACACACATTTGGAACTCTCCTGGGGTACCCTCTCACATATTATTCCCTCATTTAGTGGATATTTTCACAAAAAAGTGAAATTTTCAAAAATTCAGAAAATTGGCTGAAAACGACCAAATATGAAGGACTCATCGGGCGAGTCGCTCTGGAACTGAAAGCGGAACGCTCACTGACATTTCCCCTATCTGAAAGTCTGATAAACGCTGAAAGAATGACTAAGTCCTAAAAAAAAATGTTTTCACCATTTTTCAATTTTACCCCCGTGGGATATATATTCTATCCACACGCATTTAGAACTCTTCTGGGGACACCCTCACACATATTATTCCCTCATTTAGTGGATATTTTCACAAAAAAGTGAAATTTTCAAAAATTCAGAAAATTGGCAGAAAATGACTAAATATGAAGGACTCTTCGGGCGAATCGCTCTGGAACTGAAATCGGAACGCTCACTGACTTTTGCCCTAAGTGAAAGTCTGATAAACGCCGGAAAAATGACTAAGTCGAAAAAAAAAAATCTTTCACCTTTTTTCAATTTTACCCCCGTGGGATATATATTCTACCCACACACATTTGGTACTCTCCTGGGGTACCCTCACACATATTATTCCCTCATTTAGTGGATATTTTCACAAAAAAGTGAAATTTTCAAAAATTCTGAAAATTGGCTGAAAACGACTAAATATGTAGGACTCACCGGGAGAATCGCTCTGGAACTGAAATCGGAACGCTCACTGACATTTCCCCTAAGTGAAAGTCTGATAAACGCAGGAAAAGTGACTAAGTCCAAAAAAAAATTTTTTTTCAACTTTTTTCAATTTTACTCCCGTGGGATATATATTCTACCCACATGCATTTGGAACTCTCCTGGGGTATCCTCACACATATTATTCCCTCATTTAGTGGATATTTTCACAAAAAAGTGAAATTTTCAAAAATTCTGAAAATTGGCTGAAAACGACTAAATATGAAGGACTCATCGTGCGAATCGCTCAGGAACTGAAATAGGAAAGCTCACTGACATTTCCCCTATCTGAAAGTCTGATAAATGCCGGAAAAATGACTAAGTCGAAAAAAAAAAATCTTCACCTTTTTTCTATTTTACCCCCGTGGGATATATCTTCTACCCACACACATTTGGAACTCTCCTGGGGTACCCTCACACATATTATTCCCTCATTTAGTGGATATTTTCACAAAAAAGTGAAATTTTCAAAAATTCGGAAAATTGGCTGAAAATGACTAAATATGAACGACACATCCGGCGAATCGCTCTGGAACTTAAATCGAAATGTTCACTGACATTTCCCCTATCTGAAAGTCTGATGAACGCCGGAAAAATGACTAAGTCTAAAAAAAAAAAAATTTTAATCTTTTTTCAATTTTACCCCCGTGGGATATATATTCTACCCATACACATTTGGAACTCTCCTGGGGTACCCTCACACATATTATTCCCTCATTTAGTGGATATTTTCACAAAAAAGAGAAATTTTCAAAAATTCAGAACATTGGCTGAAAATGACTAAATATGAACGACTCATCGGGCGAATCGCTCTGGAACTGAAATCGGAACGCTCACTGACATTTGATAAACGCCGGAAAAATGACTAAGTCCAAAAAAAATTTTTTTTCAACTTTTTTCAATTTTACCCCCGTGGGATATATATTCTACCCACACACATTTGGAACTCTCCTGGGGTACCCTCTCACATATTATTCCCTCATTTAGTGGATATTTTCACAAAAAAGTGAAATTTTCAAAAATTCAGAAAATTGGCTGAAAACGACTAAATATGAAGGACTCATCGGGCGAGTCGCTCTGGAACTGAAATCGGAACGCTCACTGACATTTCCCCTATCTGAAAGTCTGATAAACGCTGAAAGAATGACTAAGTCCTAAAAAAAAATGTTTTCACCATTTTTCAATTTTACCCCCGTGGGATATATATTCTATCCACACGCATTTAGAACTCTTCTGGGGCACCCTCACACATATTATTCCCTCATTTAGTGGATATTTTCACAAAAAAGTGAAATTTTCAAAAATTCAGAAAATTGGCAGAAAATGACTAAATATGAAGGACTCTTCGGGCGAATCGCTCTGGAACTGAAATCGGAACGCTCACTGACTTTTGCCCTAAGTGAAAGTCTGATAAACGCCGGAAAAATGACTAAGTCGAAAAAAAAAAATCTTTCACCTTTTTTCAATTTTACCCCCGTGGGATATATATTCTACCCACACACATTTGGTACTCTCCTGGGGTACCCTCACACATATTATTCCCTCATTTAGTGGATATTTTCACAAAAAAGTGAAATTTTCAAAAATTCTGAAAATTGGTTGAAAACGACTAAATATGTAGGACTCACCGGGAGAATCGCTCTGGAACTGAAATCGGAACGCTCACTGTCATTTCCCCTAAGTGAAAGTCTGATAAACGCAGGAAAAGTGACTAAGTCCAAAAAAAAATTTTTTTTCAACTTTTTTCAATTTTACTCCCGTGGGATATATATTCTACCCACACACATTTGGAACTCTCCTGTGGTACCCTCTCACATATTATTCCCTCATTTAGTGGATATTTTCACAAAAAAGTGAAATTTTCAAAAATTCAGAAAATTGGCTGAAAACGACTAAATATGAAGGACTCATCGGGCGAGTCGCTCTGGAACTGAAATCGGAACGCTCACTGACATTTCCCCTATCTGAAAGTCTGATAAACGCTGAAAGAATGACTAAGTCCTAAAAAAAAATGTTTTCACCATTTTTCAATTTTACCCCCGTGGGATATATATTCTATCCACACGCATTTAGAACTCTTCTGGGGCACCCTCACACATATTATTCCCTCATTTAGTGGATATTTTCACAAAAAAGTGAAATTTTCAAAAATTCAGAAAATTGGCAGAAAATGAATAAATATGAAGGACTCTTCGGGCGAATCGCTCTGGAACTGAAATCGGAACGCTCACTGACTTTTGCCCTAAGTGAAAGTCTGATAAACGCCGGAAAAATGACTAAGTCGAAAAAAAAAAATCTTTCACCTTTTTTCAATTTTACCCCCGTGGGATATATATTCTACCCACACACATTTGGTACTCTCCTGGGGTACCCTCACACATATTATTCCCTCATTTAGTGGATATTTTCACAAAAAAGTGAAATTTTCAAAAATTCTGAAAATTGGTTGAAAACGACTAAATATGTAGGACTCACCGGGAGAATCGCTCTGGAACTGAAATCGGAACGCTCACTGTCATTTCCCCTAAGTGAAAGTCTGATAAACGCAGGAAAAGTGACTAAGTCCAAAAAAAAATTTTTTTTCAACTTTTTTCAATTTTACTCCCGTGGGATATATATTCTACCCACATGCATTTGGAACTCTCCTGGGGTATCCTCACACATATTATTCCCTCATTTAGTGGATATTTTCACAAAAAAGTGAAATTTTCAAAAATTCTGAAAATTGGCTGAAAACGACTAAATATGAAGGACTCATCGTGCGAATCGCTCAGGAACTGAAATAGGAAAGCTCACTGACATTTCCCCTATCTGAAAGTCTGATAAATGCCGGAAAAATGACTAAGTCGAAAAAAAAAAAATTTCACCTTTTTTCTATTTTACCCCCGTGGGATATATCTTCTACCCACACACATTTGGAACTCTCCTGGGGTACCCTCACACATATTATTCCCTCATTTAGTGGATATTTTCACAAAAAAGTGAAATTTTCAAAAATTCGGAAAATTGGCTGAAAATGACTAAATATGAACGACACATCCGGCGAATCGCTCTGGAACTTAAATCGAAATGTTCACTGACATTTCCCCTATCTGAAAGTCTGATGAACGCCGGAAAAATGACTAAGTCTAAAAAAAAAAAAATTTTAATCTTTTTTCAATTTTACCCCCGTGGGATATATATTCTACCCATACACATTTGGAACTCTCCTGGGGTACCCTCACACATATTATTCCCTCATTTAGTGGATATTTTCACAAAAAAGAGAAATTTTCAAAAATTCAGAACATTGGCTGAAAATGACTAAATATGAACGACTCATCGGGCGAATCGCTCTGGAACTGAAATCGGAATGCTCACTGACATTTCCCCTAACTGAAAGTCTGATAAACGCCGGAAAAATGACTAAGTCCAAAAAATATTTTTTTTCAACTTTTTTCAATTTTACCCCCGTGGGATATATATTCTACCCACACACATTTGGAACTCTCCTGGGGTACCCTCACACATATTATTCCCTCATTTAGTGGATATTTTCACAAAAAAGAGAAATTTTCAAAAATTCTGAAAATTGTCTGAAAACGACTAAATATGAAGGACTCATCGGGCGAATCGCTCTGGAACTGAAATCGGAACGCTCACTGACATTTCCCCTATCTGAAAGTCTGATAAACGCCGGAAAAATGACTGTCTAAAAAAAAATTTTTTTCAACTTTTTTCAATTTTACCCCCGTGGGATATATATTCTGCCCACACACATTTGGAACTCTCCTGGGGTACCCTCTCACATATTATTCCCTCATTTAGTGGATATTTTCACAAAAAAGTGAAATTTTCAAAAATTCAGAAAATTGGCTGAAAACGACTAAATATGAAGGACTCATCGGGCGAGTCGCTCTGGAACTGAAATCGGAACGCTCACTGACATTTCCCCTATCTGAAAGTCTGATAAACGCTGAAAGAATGACTAAGTCCTAAAAAAAAATGTTTTCACCATTTTTCAATTTTACCCCCGTGGGATATATATTCTATCCACACGCATTTAGAACTCTTCTGGGGCACCCTCACACATATTATTCCCTCATTTAGTGGATATTTTCACAAAAAAGTGAAATTTTCAAAAATTCTGAAAATTGGCTGAAAACGACTAAATATGAAGGACTCATCGTGCGAATCGCTCAGGAACTGAAATAGGAAAGCTCACTGACATTTCCCCTATCTGAAAGTCTGATAAATGCCGGAAAAATGACTAAGTCGAAAAAAAAAATTTTTCACCTTTTTTCTATTTTACCCCCGTGGGATATATCTTCTACCCACACACATTTGGAACTCTCCTGGGGTACCCTCACACATATTATTCCCTCATTTAGTGGATATTTTCACAAAAAAGTGAAATTTTCAAAAATTCGGAAAATTGGCTGAAAATGACTAAATATGAACGACACATCCGGCGAATCGCTCTGGAACTTAAATCGAAATGTTCACTGACATTTCCCCTATCTGAAAGTCTGATGAACGCCGGAAAAATGACTAAGTCTAAAAAAAAAAAAATTTTAATCTTTTTTCAATTTTACCCCCGTGGGATATATATTCTACCCATACACATTTGGAACTCTCCTGGGGTACCCTCACACATATTATTCCCTCATTTAGTGGATATTTTCACAAAAAAGAGAAATTTTCAAAAATTCAGAACATTGGCTGAAAATGACTAAATATGAACGACTCATCGGGCGAATCGCTCTGGAACTGAAATCGGAACGCTCACTGACATTTCCCCTAACTGAAAGTCTGATAAACGCCGGAAAAATGACTAAGTCCAAAAAAAATTTTTTTTCAACTTTTTTCAATTTTACCCCCGTGGGATATATATTCTACCCACACACATTTGGAACTCTCCTGGGGTACCCTCACACATATTATTCCCTCATTTAGTGGATATTTTCACAAAAAAGAGAAATTTTCAAAAATTCTGAAAATTGTCTGAAAACGACTAAATATGAAGGACTCATCGGGCGAATCGCTCTGGAACTGAAATCGGAACGGTCACTGACATTTCCCCTATCTGAAAGTCTGATAAACGCCGGAAAAATGACTGTCTAAAAAAAAATTTTTTTCAACTTTTTTCAATTTTACCCCCGTGGGATATATATTCTACCCACACACATTTGGAACTCTCCTGGGGTACCCTCTCACATATTATTCCCTCATTTAGTGGATATTTTCACAAAAAAGTGAAATTTTCAAAAATTCAGAAAATTGGCTGAAAACGACTAAATATGAAGGACTCATCGGGCGAGTCGCTCTGGAACTGAAATCGGAACGCTCTCTGACATTTCCCCTATCTGAAAGTCTGATAAACGCTGAAAGAATGACTAAGTCCTAAAAAAAAATGTTTTCACCATTTTTCAATTTTACCCCCGTGGGATATATATTCTATCCACACGCATTTAGAACTCTTCTGGGGCACCCTCACACATATTATTCCCTCATTTAGTGGATATTTTCACAAAAAAGTGAAATTTTCAAAAATTCAGAAAATTGGCAGAAAATGACTAAATATGAAGGACTCTTCGGGCGAATCGCTCTGGAACTGAAATCGGAACGCTCACTGACTTTTGCCCTAAGTGAAAGTCTGATAAACGCCGGAAAAATGACTAAGTCGAAAAAAAAAAATTTTTCACCTTTTTTCAATTTTACCCCCGTTGGATATATATTCTACCCACACACATTTGGAACTCTCCTGGGTTACCCTCACACATATTATTCCCTCATTTAGTGGATATTTTCACAAAAAAGTGAAATTTTCAAAAATTCTGAAATTGGCTGAAAACGTCTAAATATGAAGGACTCATCGGGCGAATCGCTCTGGAACTGAAATCGGAACTCTCACTGACATTTCCCCTATCTGAAAGTCTGAAAAACGCTGAAAAAATGACTAAGTCCAAAAAAATAAATTTTTCACCTTTTTTCAATTTTACCCCCGTGGGATATATCTTCTACCCACACACATTTGGAACTCTCCTGGTGTACCCTCACACATATTATTCCCTCATTTATTGGATATTTTCACAAAAAAGTGAAATTTTCAAAAACTCAGAAAATTGGCTGAAAATGACTAAATATGAAGGACTCATCAGGCGAATCGCTCTGGAACTGAAATCGGAACACTCTCTGACATTTGCCCAAATTGAAAGTCTGATAAACGCCGGAAAAATGACTAAGTCCAAAAAAAATTATTTTCAATTTTTTTCAATTTTACCCCCGTGGGGTATCTATTCTACCCACACACATTTGGAACTCTCCTGGGGTACCCTCACACATATTATTCCCTCATTTAGTGGATATTTTCACAAAAAAGAGAAATTTTCAAAAATTCTGAAAATTGGCTGAAAACGACTAAATATGAAGGACTCATCGGGCGAATCGCTCTGGAACTGAAATTGGAACGCTCACTGACATTTCCGCTATCAGAAAGTCTGATAAACGCCGGAAAAATGACTAAGTCCAAAAAAAATTTTTTTCAACTTTTTTCAAATTTACCCCCATGGGATATATCTTCTACCCACACACATTTGGAACTCTCCTGGGGTACCCTCACACATATTATTCCCTCATTTAGTGGATATTTTCAGAAAAAAGTGAAATTTTCAAAAATTCTGAAAATTGGCTGAAAACGACTAAATATGAAGGACTCATCGGGTGAATTGCTCTGGAACTGAAATCGGAACACTCTCTGACATTTGCCCAAATTGAAAGTCTGATAAACGGCAGAAAAATGACTAGGTCCAAAAACAATTTTTTTTCAACTTTTTTCAATTTTACCCCCGTGGGGTATATATTCTACCCACACACATTTGGAACTCTCCTGGGGTACCCTCACACATATTATTCCCTCATTTAGTGGATATTTTCACAAAAAGTGAAATTTTCAAAAATTCAGAAAATTGGCTGAAAACGACTAAATATGAAGGACTCATCGGGCGAATCGCTCTGGAACTAAAATCGGAATGCTCACTGACATTTCCACTATCTGAAAGTCTGATAAATGCCGGAAAAATGACTAAGTCTAAAAAGTAAATTTTTTAAACTTTTTTCAATTTTACCCCCGCGGGATATATATTCTACCCACACACATTTGGAACTCTCCTGGGGTACTCTCACACATATTATTCCCTCATTTAGTGGATATTTTCACAAAAAAGTGAAATTTTCAAAAATTCTGAAAATTGGCTGAAAATGACTAAATATGAACGACTCATCGGGCGAATCGCTCTGGAACTTAAATCGGAACGCTCACTGACATTTCCCCTATCTGAAAGTCTGATAAACGCCGGAAAAATTACTAAGTCTAAAAAAAATTTTTCTTCATCTTTTTTCAATTTTATCCCCGTGGGATATATATTCTACCCACACACATTTGGAATTCTCTTGGGGTACCCTCACACATATTATTCCCTCATTTAGTGGATATTTTCACAAAAACGTGAAATTTTCAAAAATTCAGAAAATTGGCTGAAAACGACTAAATATGAAGGACTCATCAGGCGAATCGCTCTGGAGCTGAAATCGGAACGCTCACTGACATTTCTCCTATCTGAAAGTCTGATAAACGTTGAAAAAATGACTAAGTCCAAAAAAAATTTTTTTTAAACTTTTTTCAATTTTACCTCCGTGGGGTATATATTCTACCCACACACATTTGGAACTCTCCTGGGGTACCCTCACACAAATTATTCCCTCATTTAGTGGATATTTTCACAAAAAAGTGAAATTTTCAAAAATTCTGAAAATTGGCTGAAAATGACTAAATATGAACGACTCATCGGGCGAATCGCTCTGGAACTTAAATCGGAATGCTCACTGACATTTCCCCTATCTGAAAGTCTGATAAACGCCGGAAAAATGACTAAGTCTAAAAAAAAAATGTTTTCAACTTTTTTCAATTTTACCCCCGTGGGATATATATTCTACCCACACACATTTGGAACTCTCCTGGGGTACCCTCACACATATTATTCCCTCATTTAGTGGATATTTTCACAAAAAAGTGAAATTTTCAAAAATTCAGAAAATTGGCTGAAAACGACTAAATATGAAGGACTCATCGGGCGAATCGCTCTGGAACTGAAATCGGAACGCTCACTGACATTTCCCCTAACTGAAAGTCTGATAAACGCCAAAAAAATGACTAAGTCGAAAAAAAAAAAATTTTCAACTTTTTTCAATTTTACCCCCGTGGGATTTATATTCTACCCACACACATTTGGAACTCTCCTGAGGTACCCTCACACATATTATTCCCTCATTTAGTGGATATTTTCACAAAAACGTGAAATTTTCAAAAATTCAGAAAATTGGCTGAAAACGACTAAATATGAAGGACTCATCGGGCGAATCGCTCTGGAACTGAAATCGGAACGCTCACTGACATTTCTCCTATCTGAAAGTCTGATAAACGTTGAAAAAATGACAGTCCAAAAAAAAAATTTTTTCACCTTTTTTCAAATTTACCCCCATGGGATATATATTCTACCCACACACATTTGGAACTCTCCTGGGGTACCCTCACACATATTATTCCCTCATTTAGTGGATATTTTCACAAAAAAAGTGAAATTTTCAAAAATTCAGAAAATTGGCTGAAAATGACTAAATATGAAGGACTCATCGGGCGAATCGCTCTGGAACTGAAATCGGAACGCTCACTGACATTTCCCCTATCTGAAAGTCTGATAAACGCTGGAAAAATGACTAAGTCTAAAAAAAAATTTTCTTCACCTTTTTTCAATTTTACCCCCGTGGGATATATATTCTGCCCACACACATTTGGAACTCTCCTGCGGTGCCCTCACACATATTATTCCCTCATTTAGTGGATATTTTCACAAAAAAAGTGAAATTTTCAAAAATTCTGAAAATTTGCTGAAAACTACTAAATATGAAGGACTCATCGGGCGAATCGCTCTGGAACTGAAATCGGAATGCTCACTGGCATTTGCCCAAATTGAAAGTCTGATAAACGCCGGAAAAATGACTAAGTCCAAAAAAAAATTTTTTAAAACTTTTTTCAATTTTACCCCCGTGTGATATATATTCTACCAACACACATTTGGAACTCTCCTGGGGTACCCTCACATTCCCTCATTTAGTGGATATTTTCACAAAAAAGAGAAATTTTCAAAAATTCTGAAAATTGGCTGAAAACGACTAAATATGAAGGACTCATCGGGCGAATCGCTCTGGAACTGAAATCGGAACGCTCACTGACATTTCCCCTAACTGAAAGTCTGATAAACGCCGGAAAAATGACTAAGTCCCAAAAAAATTTTTTTAAAACTTTTTTCAATTTTACCCCCGTGGGATATATATTCTACCCACACACATTTGGAACTCTACTAGGGTACCCTCACACATATTATGCCCTCATTTAGTGGATATTTTCACAATAAGTGAAATTTTCAAAAATTCAGAAAATTGGCTGAAAATGACTAAATATGAAGGACTCATTGGGCGAATCGCTCTGGAACTGAAATTGGAACGCTCAATGACATTTGCCCTAACTGAAAGTCTGATAAATGCTGGAAAAATGACTAAGTCCAAAAAAAAATTTTTTTCAACTTTTTTCAATTTTACCCCCGTGGGATATATATTCTACCCACACACATTTGGAACTCTCCTGGGGAACCCTCACACATATTATTCCCTCATTTAGTGGATATTTTCACAAAAAAGTGAAATTTTCAAAAATTCTGAAAATTGGCTGAAAATGACTAAATATGAATGACTCATTGGGCAAATCGCTCTGGAACTGAAATAGGAACGCTCACTGACATTTCCCCTAACTGAAAGTCTGATAAACGCCAGAAAAATGACTAAGTCCATAAAAAAAATTTTTTTCACCTTTTTTCAATTTTACCCCCGTGGGATATATATTCTACCCACACACATTTGGAACTCTCCTGGCATACCCTCACACATATTATTCCCTCATTAAGTGGATATTTTCACAAAAAAGTGAAATTTTCAAATATTCAGAATATTGGCTGAAAATGACTAAATATGAAGGACTCATCGGGCAAATCGCTCTGCAACTGAAATCGGAACGCTCACTGACATTTCCCCTATCTGAAAGTCTGATAAACGCTGGAAAAATGACTAAGTCTAAAAAAAAAATTTTTTCAACTTTTTTCAATTTTACCCCCGTGGGATATATATTCTACCCATATACATTTGGAACTCTCCTGGGGTACCATCACACATATTATTCCCTCATTTAGTGGATATTTTCCCAAAAAGTGAAATTTTCAAATATTCAGAATATTGGCTGAAAACGACTAAATATGAAGGACTCATCGGGCAAATCGCTCTGGAACTGAAATTGGAATGCTCAATGACATTTGCCCTAACTGAAAGTCTGATAAACGCCGGAAAAATGACTAAGTCAAAAAAAAAAAATTTTCAACTATTTTCAATTTTACCCCCGTGGGATCTATTTTCTACCCACACACATTTGGAACTCTCCTGGGGTACCCTCACACATATTATTCCCTCATTTAGTGGATATTTTCACAAAAAATTGCAATTTTCAAAAATTCTGAAAATTTTCTGAAAACTACTAAATATGAAGGACTCATTGGGCGAATCGCTCTGGAACTGAAATCGGAACGCTCACTGACATTTCTCCTATGTGAAAGTCTGATAAACGCTGAAAAAATGACTAAGTCCATAAAAAAATTTTTTCACCTTTTTTCAATTTTACCCACGTGGGATATATATTCTACCCACACACATTTGGAACTCTCCTGGGGTACCCTCACATATATTATTCCCTCATTTAGTGGATATTTTCACAAAAAAGTGAAATTTTCAAAAATTCAAAAAATTGGCTGAAAACGACTAAATATGAAGGACTCATCGGGCGAATCGCTCTGGAACTGAAATCGGAACGCTCACTGACATTTCCCCTATCTGAAAGTCTGATAAACTCCGGAAAAATAACGAAGTCCAAAAAAAATTTTTTTCAACTTTTTTCAATTTTACCACCGTGGGATATATATTCTAGCCACACACATTTGGAACTCTCCTGGGGTACCCTCACACATATTATTCCCTCATTTAGTGGATATTTTCACAAAAAAGTGAAATTTTCAAAAATTCAGAAAATTGGCTGAAAACGACTAAATATGAAGGACTCATCGGGGGAATAGCTCTGGAACTGAAATCGGAACGCTCACTGACATTTCCCCTATCTAAAAGTCTGATAAACGCCGGAAAAATAACTAAGTCCAAAAAAAATTTTTTTCACCTTTTTTCAATTTTACAGCCGTGTGATGTATATTCTACCCACACATATTTGGAACTCTCCTGGGGTACCCTCACATATATTATTCCCTCATTTAGTGGATATTTTCACAAAAAAGTGAAATTTTCAAAAATTCAGAAAATTGGCTGAAAACAACTAAATATGAAGGACTCATCGGGCGAATCGCTCTGGAACTGAAATGGGAACGCTCACTGACATTTCCCGTATCTGAAAGTCTGATAAACGCCGCAAAAATAACTAAGTTAAAAAAAAAATTTTTTCAACTTTTTTCAATTTTACCCCCGTGGGAAATATATATTCTACCCACACACATTTGGATCTCTCCTGGGGTACCCTCACACATATTATTCCCTCATTTAGTGGATATTTTCACAAAAAAGTGAAATTTTCAAAAATTCAGAAAATTGGCTGAAAACGACTAAATATGAAGGACTCATCGGGCGAATCGCTCTGGAACTGAAATCGGAACGCTCACTGACATTTCCCCTATCTGAAAGTCTGATAAACTCCGGAAAAATAACGAAGTCCAAAAAAATTTTTTTCAACTTTTTTCAATTTTACCCCCGTGGGATATATATTCTACCCACACACATTTGGAACTCTCCTGGGGTACCCTCACACATATTATTCCCTCATTTAGTGGATATTTTCACAAAAAAGTGAAATTTTCAAAAATTCAGAAAATTGGCTGAAAACGACTGAATATGAAGGACTCATCGGGGGAATAGCTCTGGAACTGAAATCGGAACACTCACTGACATTTCCCCTATCTGAAAGTCTGATAAACGCCGGAAAAATAACTAAGTCCAAAAAAAATTTTTTTCACCCTTTTTCAATTTTACAGCCGTAGGATGTATATTCTACCCACACATATTTGGAACTCTCCTGGGGTACCCTCACATATATTATTCCCTCATTTAGTGGATATTTTCACAAAAAAGTGAAATTTTCAAAAATTCAGAAAATTGGCTGAAAACGACTAAATATGAAGGACTCATCGGGCGAATCGCTCTGGAACTGAAATGGGAACGCTCACTGACATTTCCCCTATCTGAAAGTCGGATAAACGCCGGAAAAATAACTAAGTTAAAAAAAAAATTTTTTCAACTTTTTTCAATTTTACCCCCGTGGGATATATATTCTACCCACACACATTTGGATCTCACCTGGGGTACCCTCACACATATTATTCCCTCATTTAGTGGATATTTTTACAAAAAAGTGAAATTTTCAAAAATTCAGAAAAGTGGCTGAAAATGACTAAATATGAACGACTCATCAGGCGAATCGCTCTGGAACTGAAATCGGAACGCTCACTGACAACTCCCCTAACTAAAAGTCTGATAAACGCCGGAAAAATGACTAAGTTGAAAAAAAAAATTTTTTCAACTTTTTTCAATTTTACCCCCGTGGGATATATATTCTACCCGCACACATTTGGAACTCTCCTGGGGTACCCTCACACATATTATTCCCTCATTTAGTGGATATTTTCACAAAAAAGTGAAATTTTCAAAAATTCAGAAAATTGGCTGAAAACGACTAAATATGAAGGACTCATCGGGCGAATCACTCTGGAACTTTAATAGGAACGCTCACTGACATTTCCCCTATTTGAAAGTATGATAAACGCCAGAAAAATGACTAAGTCGAAAAAAAAAAAATTTTCAACTTTTTTCAATTTTACCCCCGTGGGATATATATTCTACCCACACACATTTGGAACTCTCCTGGGGTACCCTCACACATATTATTCCCTCATTTAGTGGATATTTTCACAAAAAAGTGAAATTTTCAAAAATTCAGAAAATTGGCTGGAAACGCCTAAATATGAAGGACTCATCGGGCGAATCACTCTGGAACTTAAATGGGAACGCTCACTGACATTTCCCCTATCTGAAAGTCTGATAAAAGCCGGAAAAATTACTAAGTCGAAAAAAAAATTTTTTAAAACTTTTTTCAATTTTACCCCCGTGGGATATATATTCTACCCACACACATTTGGAACTCTCCTGGGGTACCCTCACACATATTATTCCCTCATTTAGTGGATATTTTCACAAAAAAGTGAAATTTTCAAAAATTCAGAAAATTGGCTGAAAACGACTAAATATGAAGGACTCATCGGGCGAATCGCTCTGGAACTGAAATCGGAACGCTCACTGACATTTCCCCTATCTGAAAGTCTGATAAACGCCGGAAAAATTACTAAGTCGAAAAAAACATTTTTTTAAACTTTTTTCAATTTTACCCCCGTGGGATATATATTCTACCCACACACATTTGGAACTCTCCTGGGGTACCCTGACACATATTATTCCCTCATTTAGTGGATATTTTCACAAAAAAGTGAAATTTTCAAAAATTCAGAAAATTGACTGGAAACGACTCAATATGAAGGACTCATCGGGCGAATCACTCTGGAACTTAAATGGGAATGCTCACTGACATTTCCCCTATCTGAAAGTCTGATAAACGCCGGAAAAATGACTAAGTCCCCAAAAAATTTTTTTTTAACTTTTTTCAACTTTACCCCCGTGGGATATATATTCTACCCACACACATTTGGATCTCTCCTGGGGTACCCTCACACATATTATTCCCTCATTTAGTGGATATTTTCACAAAAAAGTGAAATTTTCAAAAATTCAGAAAATTGGCTGAAAACGAATAAATATGAAGGACTCAACGGGCGAATCGCTCTGGAACTGCAATCGGAACTCTCACTGACATTTCCCCTATCTGAAATTCTGATAAACGCCGGAAAAATGACTAAGTCCCAAAAAAATTTTTTTTAAACTTTTTTCAATTTTACCCCCGTGGGATATATATTCTACCCACACACATTTGGAACTTTCCTGGGGTACCCTCACACATGTTATTCCCTCATTTAGTGGATATTTTCACAAAAAAAGTGAAATTTTCAAAAATTCAGAAAATTGGCTGAAAATGATTAAATATGAACGACTCATCAGGCGAATCACTCTGGAACTTAAATGGGAACGCTCACTGACATTTCCCCTATCTGAAAGTCCGATAAACGCCGGAAAAATTACTAAGTCGAAAAAAAATAATTTTTAAACTTTTTTCAATTTTACCCCCGAGGGATATATATTCTACCCACACACATTTGGAACTCTCCTGGGGTACCCTCACACATATTATTCCCTCATTTAGTGGATATTTTCACAAAAAAGTGAAATTTTCAAAAATTCAGAAAATTGGATGAGAACGACTAAATATGAAGGACTCATCGGGCGAATCACTCTGGAACTTAAATGGGAACGCTCACTGACATTTACCCTATCTGAAAGTCTGATAAACGCTGCAAAAATGACAAAGTCCAAAAAAGAATTTTTTTCAACTTTTTTCAACTTTACCCCCGTGGGATATATCTTCTACCCACACACATTTGGAATTCTTCTGGGGTACCCTCACACATATTATTCCTCATTTAGTGGATATTTTCACAAAAAAGTGAAATTTTCAAAAATTCAGAAAATTGGCTGAAAATGACTATATATGAAGGACTCTTCGGGCGAATCGCTCTGGAACTGAAATCGGAACGCACACTGACATTTCCACTATCTGAAAGTCTGATAAACGCCGGAAAAATGACTAGGTCCAAAAAAAATTTTTTATTAACTTTTTTCAATTTTACCCCCGTGGGATATATATTCTACCCACACACATTTGGAACTCTCCTGGGGTACCCTCACACATATTATTCCCTCATTTAGTGGATATTTTCACAAAAAAGTGAAATTTTCAAAAATTCTGAAAATTGGCTGAAAACGACTAAATATGACGGACTCATCGGGCGAATCGCTCTGGAACTGAAATCGGAACGCTCACTGACATTTCCACTATCTGAAAGTCTGATAAATGCTGAAAAAATGACTAAGTCCAAAAAAAAATTTTTTTCACCTTTTTTCAATTTTACCCCCGTGGGATATATATTCTACCCACACACTTTTTGAACTCTCCTGGGGTACCCTCACACATATTATTCCCTCATTTAGTGGATATTTTCACAAAAAAGTGAAATTTTCAAAAATTCAGAAAATTGGCTGAAAATGACTATATAAGAAGGACTCTTCGGACGAATCGCTCTATAACTGAAATCGGAACGCTCACTGACATTTCCACTATCTGAAAGTCTGATAAACGCCGGAAAAATGACTAGGTCCAAAAAAAATTTTTTATTAACTTTTTTCAATTTTACCCCCGTGGGATATATATTCTACCCACACACATTTGGAACTCTCCTGGGGTACCCTCACACATATTAATCCCTCATTTAGTGGATATTTTCACAAATAAGTGAAATTTTCAAAAATTCATAAAATTGGCTGAAAACGACTAAATATGAAGGACTCATCGGGCGAATCGCTCTGGAACTGAAATTGGAATGCTCACTGACATTTCCCCTATCTGAAAGTCTGATAAACGCGGGAAAAATGACTAAGTCCAAAAAAAATATTTTTTCAACTCTTTTCAATTTTACCCCTGAGGGGTATATATTCTACCCACACACATTTGGAACTCTCCTGGGGTACCCTCACACATATTATTCCCTCATTTAGTGGATATTTTCACAAAAAAGTGAAATTTTCAAAAATTCAGAAAATTGGCTGAAAATGACTATATAAGAAGGACTCTTCGGACGAATCGCTCTATAACTGAAATCGGAACGCTCACTGACATTTCCACTATCTGAAAGTCTGATAAACGCCGGAAAAATGACTAGGTCCAAAAAAAATTTTTTATTAACTTTTTTCAATTTTACCCCCGTGGGATATATATTCTACCCACACACATTTGGAACTCTCCTGGGGTACCCTCACACATATTATTCCCTCATTTAGTGGATATTTTCACAAAAAAGTGAAATTTTCAAAAATTCTAAAAATTGGCTGAAAACGAATAAATATGAAGGACTCATCGGGCGAATCGCTCTGGAACTGAAATCGGAACGCTCATTGACATTTCCCCTATCTGAAAGTCTGATAAACGCTGCAAAAATGACAAAGTCCAAAAAAGAGTTTTTTTCAACTTTTTTCAACTTTACCCCCGTGGGATATATCTTCTACCCACACACATTTGGAACTCTTCTGGGGTACCCTCACACATATTATTCCCTCATTTAGTGGATATTTCCACAAAACAGTGAAATTTTGAAAAATTCTGAAAATTGGCTGAAAACGATTAAATATGAAGGACTCATCAGGGGAATCGTTCTGGAACTGAAATCGGAACGCTCACTGACATTTCCCCTAACTGAAAGTCTGATAAACGCCGGAAAAATGACTAGGTCCAAAAAAAATTTTTTATCAACTTTTTTCAATTTTACCCCCCGTGGTATATATCTTCTACCCACACACATTTGGAACTCTCCTGGGGTACCCTCACACATATTATTCCCTCATTTAGTGGATATTTTCACAAAAAAGTGAAATTTTCAAAAATTCAGAAAATTGGCTGAAAACTACTAAATATGAAGGACTCATCGGGCGAATCGCTCTGGAACTGAAATCGGAACGCTCACTGACATTTCCCCTTACTGAAAGTCTGATAAACGCCGGAAAAATGACTAGGTCCAAAAAAAATTTTTTCTCAACTTTTTTCAATTTTACCCCCCGTGGTTAATATGTTCTACCCACACACATTTGGAACTGTCCTGGGGTACCCTCACACATATTATTCCCTCATTTAGTGGATATTTTCACAAAAAAGAGAAATTTTCAAAAATTCGGAAAATTGGCTAAAAACGACTAAATATGAAGGACTCATCGGGCGAATCGCTCTGGAACTGAAATCGGAATGCTCACTGACATTTCCCCTAACTGAAAGTCTGATAAACGCCGGAAAAATGACTAGGTCCAAAATTAATTTTTTATCAACTTTTTTCAATTTTACCCCCGTGGTATATATCTTCTACCCACACACATTTGGAACTCTCCTGGGGTACCCTCACACATATTTTTCCCTCATTTAGTGGATATTTTCACAAAAAAGTGAAATTTTCAAAAATTCAGAAAATTGGCTGAAAATGACTAAATATGAACGACTCATCGGGCGAATCGCTCTGGAACTGAAATCGGAACGCTCACTGACATTTCCCCTAACTGAAAGTCTGATAAACGCCGGAAAAATGACTAAGTCCAAAAAAAATTTTTTATCAACTTTTTTCAATTTTACCCCTGTGGGATATATACGCTACCCACACACATTTGGAACTCTCCTGGGGTACCCTCACACATATTATTCCCTCATTTAGTGGATATTTTCACAAAAAAGTGAAATTTTTAAAAATTCTGAAAATTGGCTGAAAACGATTAAATATGAAGGACTCATCGGGCGAATCGCTCTGGAACTGAAATCGGAACGCTCACTGACATTTCCCCTAACTAAAAGTCTGATAAACGCTGGAAAAATGATTAAGACCAAAAAAAATGTTTCACCTTTTTTCAATTTTACCTCCGTGGGATATATATTCTTCCCACATGCATTTGGAACTCTCCTGTTATACTCTCACACATATTGTTCCCTCATTTAGTGGATATTTTCACAAAAAAGTGAAATTTTCAAAAATTCTGAAAATTGGCTGAAAACGACTAAATATGAAGGACTCATCGGGCGAATCGCTCTCGAACTGAAATTGGAACGCTCACTGACATTTCCCCTATCTGAAAGTCTGATAAACGCCGGAAAAATGAGAAAGTCCAAAAAAAAATTTTTTTCAACTTTTTTCAATTTTACCTCCGTGGGATATATATTCTTCCCACATGCATTTGGAACTCTCCTGTCATACGCTCACACATATTGTTCCCTCATTTAGTGGATATTTTCACAAAAAAG
The DNA here is from genome assembly GCF_046119375.1 of Phyllobates terribilis. Taxonomy (NCBI): domain Eukaryota; kingdom Metazoa; phylum Chordata; class Amphibia; order Anura; family Dendrobatidae; genus Phyllobates; species Phyllobates terribilis. The sequence continues at coordinate 75,615,358 of NW_027362773.1, read as the reverse complement.
TGAAATTTTCAAAAATTCAGAAAATTGGCTGAAAACGACTAAATATGAAGGACTCATCGGGCGAATCGCTCTGGAACTGAAATCGGAATGCTCACTGACATTTCCCCTATCTGAAAGTCTGATAAATGCCGGAAAAATGACTTAAGTCCAAAAAAAAATTTTTTTTCACCTTTTTTCAATTTTACCCCCGTGGGATATATATTCTACCCACACACATTTGGAACTCTCCTGGGGTACCCTCACACATATTATTCCCTCATTTAGTGGATATTTTCACAAAAAAGAGAAATTTTCAAAAATTCGGAAAATTGGCTGAAAACTACTAAATATGAAGGACTCATCGAGCGAATCGCTCTGGAACTGAAATCGGAACGCTCACTGACATTTCCCCTTACTGAAAGTCTGATAAACGCCGGAAACATGACTAGGTCCAAAAAAAATTTTTTCTCAACTTTTTTCAATTTTACCCCCCGTGGTTAATATCTTCTACCCACACACATTTGGAACTGTCCTGGGGTACCCTCACACATATTATTCCCTCATTTAGTGGATATTTTCACAAAAAAGAGAAATTTTCAAAAATTCGGAAAATTGGCTAAAAACGACTAAATATGAAGGACTCATCGGGCGAATCGCTCTGGAACTGAAATCGGAATGCTCACTGACATTTCCCCTAACTGAAAGTCTGATAAACGCCGGAAAAATGACTAGGTCCAAAATTAATTTTTTATCAACTTTTTTCAATTTTACCCCCGTGGTATATATCTTCTACCCACACACATTTGGAACTCTCCTGGGGTACCCTCACACATATTTTTCCCTCATTTAGTGGATATTTTCACAAAAAAGTGAAATTTTCAAAAATTCAGAAAATTGGCTGAAAATGACTAAATATGAACGACTCATCGGGCGAATCGCTCTGGAACTGAAATCGGAACGCTCACTGACATTTCCCCTAACTGAAAGTCTGATAAACGCCGGAAAAATGACTAAGTCCAAAAAAAATTTTTTATCAACTTTTTTCAATTTTACCCCTGTGGGATATATACGCTACCCACACACATTTGGAACTCTCCTGGGGTACCCTCACACATATTATTCCCTCATTTAGTGGATATTTTCACAAAAAAGTGAAATTTTTAAAAATTCTGAAAATTGGCTGAAAACGATTAAATATGAAGGACTCATCGGGCGAATCGCTCTGGAACTGAAATCGGAACGCTCACTGACATTTCCCCTAACTAAAAGTCTGATAAACGCTGGAAAAATGATTAAGACCAAAAAAAATGTTTCACCTTTTTTCAATTTTACCTCCGTGGGATATATATTCTTCCCACATGCATTTGGAACTCTCCTGTTATACTCTCACACATATTGTTCCCTCATTTAGTGGATATTTTCACAAAAAAGTGAAATTTTCAAAAATTCTGAAAATTGGCTGAAAACGACTAAATATGAAGGACTCATCGGGCGAATCGCTCTCGAACTGAAATTGGAACGCTCACTGACATTTCCCCTATCTGAAAGTCTGATAAACGCCGGAAAAATGAGAAAGTCCAAAAAAAAATTTTTTTCAACTTTTTTCAATTTTACCTCCGTGGGATATATATTCTTCCCACATGCATTTGGAACTCTCCTGTCATACGCTCACACATATTGTTCCCTCATTTAGTGGATATTTTCACAAAAAAGTGAAATTTTCAAAAATTCAGAAAATTGGCTGAAAACGACTAAATATGAAGGACTCATCGGGCGAATCGCTCTGGAACTGAAATCGGAATGCTCACTGACATTTCCCCTATCTGAAAGTCTGATAAATGCCGGAAAAATGACTTAAGTCCAAAAAAAAATTTTTTTTCACCTTTTTTCAATTTTACCCCCGTGGGATATATATTCTACCCACACACATTTGGAACTCTCCTGGGGTACCCTCACACATATTATTCCCTCATTTAGTGGATATTTTCACAAAAAAGAGAAATTTTCAAAAATTCGGAAAATTGGCTGAAAACTACTAAATATGAAGGACTCATCGAGCGAATCGCTCTGGAACTGAAATCGGAACGCTCACTGACATTTCCCCTTACTGAAAGTCTGATAAACGCCGGAAACATGACTAGGTCCAAAAAAAATTTTTTCTCAACTTTTTTCAATTTTACCCCCCGTGGTTAATATCTTCTACCCACACACATTTGGAACTGTCCTGGGGTACCCTCACACATATTATTCCCTCATTTAGTGGATATTTTCACAAAAAAGAGAAATTTTCAAAAATTCGGAAAATTGGCTAAAAACGACTAAATATGAAGGACTCATCGGGCGAATCGCTCTGGAACTGAAATCGGAATGCTCACTGACATTTCCCCTAACTGAAAGTCTGATAAACGCCGGAAAAATGACTAGGTCCAAAATTAATTTTTTATCAACTTTTTTCAATTTTACCCCTGTGGTATATATCTTCTACCCACACACATTTGGAACTCTCCTGGGGTACCCTCACACATATTATTCCCTCATTTAGTGGATATTTTCAGAAAAAAGAGAAATTTTCAAAAATTCGGAAAATTGGCTGAAAACTACTAAATATGAAGGACTCATCGGGCGAATCGCTCTGGAACTGAAATTGGAACGCTCACTGACATTTCCCCTATCTGAAAGTCTGATAAACGGCAGAAAAATGACTAAGTCCAAAAAAAAATTTTTTTCAACTTTTTTCAATTTTACCCCCGTGGGATATATATTCTACCCACACACATTTGGATCTCTCCTGGGGTACCCTCACACATATTATTCCCTCATTTAGTGGATATTTCCACAAAAAAGTGAAATTTTCAAAAATTCTGAAAATTGTCTGAAAACGATTAAATATGAAGGACTCATCGGGCGAATCGCTCTGGAACTGAAATCGGAACGCTCACTGACATTTCCCCTATCTGAAAGTCTGATAAATGCCGGAAAAATGACTAAGTCGAAAAAAAAAAAATTTTCAACTTTTTTCAATTTTACCCCCGTGGGATATATATTCTACCCACACACATTTGGAACTCTCCTGGGGTACCCTCACACATATTATTCCCTCATTTAGTGGATATTTTCACAAAAAAGAGAAATTTTCAAAAATTCGGAAAATTGGCTGAAAATGACTAAATATGAAGGACTCATCGGGCGAATCGCTCTGGAACTGAAATCGTAACGCTCACTGACATTTCCCCTTACTGAAAGTCTGATAAACGCCGGAAAAATGACTAGGTCCAAAAAAAATTTTTTCTCAACATTTTTCAATTTTACCCCCCGTGGTTAATATCTTCTACCCACACACATTTGGAACTGTCCTGGGGTACCCTCACACATATTATTCCCTCATTTAGTGGATATTTTCACAAAAAAGAGAAATTTTCAAAAATTCGGAAAATTGGCTAAAAACGACTAAATATGAAGGACTCATCGGGCGAATCGCTCTGGAACTGAAATCGGAATGCTCACTGACATTTCCCCTAACTGAAAGTCTGATAAACGCCGGAAAAATGACTAGGTCCAGAATTAATTTTTTATCAACTTTTTTCAATTTTACCCCCGTGGTATATATCTTCTACCCACACACATTTGGAACTCTCCTGGGGTACCCTCACACATATTTTTCCCTCATTTAGTGGATATTTTCACAAAAAAGTGAAATTTTCAAAAATTCAGAAAATTGGCTGAAAATGACTAAATATGAACGACTCATCGGGCGAATCGCTCTGGAACTGAAATCGGAACGCTCACTGACATTTCCCCTAACTGAAAGTCTGATAAACGCCGGAAAAATGACTAAGTCCAAAAAAAATTTTTTATCAACTTTTTTCAATTTTACCCCTGTGGGATATATACGCTACCCACACACATTTGGAACTCTCCTGGGGTACCCTCACACATATTATTCCCTCATTTAGTGGATATTTTCACAAAAAAGTGAAATTTTCAAAAATTCAGAACATTGGCTGAAAATGACTAAATATGAACGCCACATCGGGCGAATCGCTCTGGAACTGAAATTGGAACGCTCACTGACATTTCCACTAACTGAAAGTCTGATAAACGCCGGAAAAATGACTAGGTCCAAAAAAAAATTTTTTATCAACTTTTTTCAATTTTACCCCCCCCCGTGGTATATATCTTCTACCCACACACACTTGGAACTCTCCTGGGGTACCCTCACACATATTATTCCCTCATTTAGTGGATATTTTCACAAAAAAGTGAAATTTTCAAAAATTCAGAAAATTGGCTGAAAATGACTAAATATGAACGACACATCGGGCGAATCGCTCTGGAACTTAAATCGGAATGCTCACTGACATTTCCCCTATCTGAAAGTCTGATGAACGCCGGAAAAATGACTAAGTCTAAAAAAAAAATTTTTTTAACTTTTTTCAATTTTACCCCCGTGGGATATATATTCTACCCACACACATTTGGAACTCTCCTGGGGTACCCTCACACATATTATTCCCTCCTTTAGTGGATATTTTCACAAAAAAGTGACATTTTCAAAAATTCATAAAATTGGCTGAAAATGACTAAATATGAAGGAATCATTGGGCGAATCGCTCTGGAACTGAAATCGGAACACTCTCTGACATTTCCCCTAACTGAAAGTCTGATAAACGCCAGAAAAATGACTAGGTCCAAAAAAAATTTTTCAACTTTTTTCAATTTTACCCCCGTGGGATATATATTCTACCCACACACATTTGGAACTCTCCTGGGGTACCCTCACACATATTATTCCCTCATTTAGTGGATATTTTCACAAAAAAGTGAAATTTTCAAAAATTCAGAAAGTTGGCTGAAAACGACTAAATATGAAGGACTCATCGGGCGAATCGCTCTAGAACTGAAATTGGAACGCTCACTGACATTTCCCCTATCTGAAAGTCTGATAAACGGCGGAAAAATGAGAAAGTCCAAAAAAAAATTTTTTTCAATTTTACCTCCGTGTGATATATATTCTTCCCACATGCATTTGGAACTGTCCTGTTATACGCTCACACATATTGTTCCCTCATTTAGTGGATATTTTCACAAAAAAGTGAAATTTTCAAAAATTCAGAAAATTGGCTGAAAACGACTAAATATGAAGGACTCATCGGGCGAATCGCTCTGGAACTGAAATCGGAATGCTCACTGACATTTCCCCTATCTGAAAGTCTGATAAATGCCGGAAAAATGACTTAAGTCCAAAAAAAAATTTTTTTTCACCTTCTTTCAATTTTACCCCCGTGGGATATATATTCTACCCACACACATTTGGAACTCTCCTGGGGTACCCTCACACATATTATTCCCTCATTTAGTGGATATTTTCACAAAAAAGAGAAATTTTCAAAAATTCGGAAAATTGGCTGAAAACGATTAAATATGAAGGAATCATCGGGCGAATCGCTCTGGAACTGAAATCGGAACGCTCACTGACATTTCCCCTAACTGAAAGTCTGATAAACGCCGGAAAAATGACTAGGTCCAAAAAAAAATTTTTATCAACTTTTTTCAATTTTACCCCCCCGTGGTATATATGTTCTACCCACACACACTTGGAACTCTCCTGGGGTACCCTCACACATATTATTCCCTCATTTAGTGGATATTTTCACAAAAAAGTGAAATTTTCAAAAATTCTGAAAATTGGCTGAAAACTACTAAATATGAAGGACTCATCGGGCGAATCGCTCTGGAACTGAAATTGGAACGCTCACTGACATTTCCCCTATCTGAAAGTCTGATAAACGCCGGAAAAATGAGAAAGTCCAAAAAAAAATTTTTTTCAACTTTTTTCAATTTTACCCCCGTGGGATATATATTCTACCTACACACATTTGGATCTCTCCTGGGTTACCCTCACACATATTATTCCCTCATTTAGTGGATATTTCCACAAAAAAGTGAAATTTTCAAAAATTCTGAAAATTGTCTGAAAACGATTAAATATGAAGGAATCATCGGGCGAATCGCTCTGGAACTGAAATCAGAACGCTCACTGACATTTCCCCTATCTGAAAGTCTGATAAATGCCGGAAAAATGACTAAGTCGAAAAAAAAAAAATTTTCAACTTTTTTCAATTTTACCCCCGTGGGATATATACTCTACCCACACACATTTGGAACTCTCCTGGGGTACCCTCACACATATTGTTCCCTCATTTAGTGGATATTTTCACAAAAAAGTGAAATTTTCAAAAATTCAGAAAATTGGCTGAAAACGACTAAATATGAAGGACTCATCGGGCGAATCGCTCTGGAACTGAAATCGGAATGCTCACTGACATTTCCCCTATCTGAAAGTCTGATAAATGCCGGAAAAATGACTTAAGTCCAAAAAAAAATTTTTTTTCACCTTCTTTCAATTTTACCCCCGTGGGATATATATTCTACCCACACACATTTGGAACTCTCCTGGGGTACCCTCACACATATTATTCCCTCATTTAGTGGATATTTTCACAAAAAAGAGAAATTTTCAAAAATTCGGAAAATTGGCTGAAAACGATTAAATATGAAGGAATCATCGGGCGAATCGCTCTGGAACTGAAATCGGAACGCTCACTGACATTTCCCCTAACTGAAAGTCTGATAAACGCCGGAAAAATGACTAGGTCCAAAAAAAAATTTTTATCAACTTTTTTCAATTTTACCCCCCCGTGGTATATATGTTCTACCCACACACACTTGGAACTCTCCTGGGGTACCCTCACACATATTATTCCCTCATTTAGTGGATATTTTCACAAAAAAGTGAAATTTTCAAAAATTCTGAAAATTGGCTGAAAACTACTAAATATGAAGGACTCATCGGGCGAATCGCTCTGGAACTGAAATTGGAACGCTCACTGACATTTCCCCTATCTGAAAGTCTGATAAACGCCGGAAAAATGAGAAAGTCCAAAAAAAAATTTTTTTCAACTTTTTTCAATTTTACCCCCGTGGGATATATATTCTACCTACACACATTTGGATCTCTCCTGGGTTACCCTCACACATATTATTCCCTCATTTAGTGGATATTTCCACAAAAAAGTGAAATTTTCAAAAATTCTGAAAATTGTCTGAAAACGATTAAATATGAAGGAATCATCGGGCGAACCGCTCTGGAACTGAAATCAGAACGCTCACTGACATTTCCCCTATCTGAAAGTCTGATAAATGCCGGAAAAATGACTAAGTCGAAAAAAAAAAAATTTTCAACTTTTTTCAATTTTACCCCCGTGGGATATATACTCTACCCACACACATTTGGAACTCTCCTGGGGTACCCTCACACATATTATTCCCTCATTTAGTGGATATTTTCACAAAAAAGTGAAATTTTCAAAAATTCTGAAAATTGGCTGAAAACGACTAAATATGAAGGACTCATTGGGCGAATCGCTCTGGAACTGAAATTGGAACGCTCACTGACATTTCCCCTATCTGAAAGTCTGATAAACGCCGGAAAAATGAGAAAGTCCAAAAAAAAATTTTTTTCAACTTTTTTCAATTTTACCTCCGTGGGATATATATTCTTCCCAAATGCATTTGGAACTCTCCTGTTATACACTCACACATATTATTCCCTCATTTAGTGGATATTTTCACAAAAAAGAGAAATTTTCAAAAATTCAGAAAATTGGCTGAAAACGACTAAATATGAAGGACTCATCAGGCGAATCGCTCTGGAACTGAAATCGGAATGCTCACTGACATTTCCCCTAACTGAAAGTCTGATAAACGCCGGAAAAATGACTAGGTCCAAAAAAAAATTTTTTATAAACTTTTTTCAATTTTATCCCCCCGTGGTATATATCTTCTACCCACACACACTTGGAACTCTCCTGGGGTACCCTCACACATATTATTCCCTCATTTAGTGGACATTTTCACAAAAAAGTGAAATTTTCAAAAATTCAGAAAATTGGCTGAAAATGACTAAATATGAACGACACATCGGGCGAATCGCTCTGGAACTGAAATCGGAACACTCACTGACATTTCCCCTATCTGAAAGTCTGATAAACGCCGGAAAAATGACTAAGTCGAAAAAAAAAAAATTTTCAACTTTTTTCAATTTTACCTCCGTGGGATATATATTCTACCCACACACATTTGGAACTCTCCTGGGGTACCCTCACACATATTATTCCCTCATTTAGTGGATATTTTCACAAAAAAGTGAAATTTTCAAAAATTCTGAAAATTGGCTGAAAACGACTAAATATGAAGGACTCACCGGGCGAATCGCTCTGAAACTGAAATCGGAACGCTCACTGACATTTCCCGTAACTGAAAGTCTGATAAACGCACGAAAAATGACTAAGTCCAAAAAAAAGTTTTTATCAACTTTTTTCAATTTTACCCCCCGTGGGATAAATCTTCTACCCACACACATTTGGAACTCTCCTGGGGTACCCTCACACATATTATTCCCTCATTTAGTGGATATTTTCACAAAAAAGAGAAATTTTCAAAAATTCAGAAAATTGGCTGAAAACGACTAAATATGAACGACTCATCGGGCGAATCGCTCTGGAACTGAAATCGGAACGCTCACTGACATTTCCCCTAACTGAAAGTCTCATAAACACCGGAAAAATGACTAGGTCCAAAAAAAATTTTTTATTAACTTTTTTCAATTTTACCCCCGTGGGATATATACTCTACCCACACACATTTGGAACTCTCCTGGGGTACCCTCACACATATTATTCCCTCATTTAGTGGATATTTTCACAAAAAAGTGAAATTTTCAAAAATTCTGAAAATTGGCTGAAAACGACTAAATATGAAGGACTCATCGGACGAATCGCTCTGGAACTGAAATTGGAACGCTCACTGACATTTCCCCTATCTGAAAGTCTGATAAACGCCGGAAAAATGAGAAAGTCCAAAAAAATATTTTTTTCAACTTTTTTCAATTTTACCTCCGTGGGATATATATTCTTACCACATGCATTTGGAAATCTCCTGTTATACGCTCACACATATTGTTCCCTCATTTAGTGGATATTTTCACAAAAAAGTGAAATTTTCAAAAATTCAGAAAATTGGCTGAAAACGACTAAATATGAAAGAATCATCGGGCGAATCGCTCTGGAACTGAAATCGGAACGCTCACTGACATTTCCCCTTACTGAAAGTCTGATAAACGCCGGAAAAATGACTAAGTCCAAAAAAATTTTTTTATCAACTTTTTTCAATTTTACCCCCCGTGGGATATATATTCTACCCACACACATTTGGAACTCTCCTGGGGTACCGTCACACATATTATGCCCTCATTTAGTGGATATTTTCACAAAAAAGAGAAATTTTCAAAAATTCGGAAAATTGGCTAAAAACGACTAAATATGAAGGACTCATCGGGCGAATCGCTCTGGAACTGAAATCGGAACGCTCACTGACATTTCCCCTAACTGAAAGTCTGATAAACGCCGGAAAAATGACTAGGTCCAAAAAAAATTTTTCAACTCTTTTCAATTTTACCCCCGTGGGTTATATATTCTACCCACACACATTTGGAACTCTCTTGGGGTACCCTCACACATATTATTCCGTCATTTAGTGGATATTTTCACAAAAAAGTGAAATTTTCAAAAATTCTGAAAATTGGCTGAAAACGACTAAATATGAAGGACTCACCGGGCGAATCCCTCTGGAACTGAAATCGGAACGCTCACTGACATTTCCCCTATCTGAAAGTCTGATAAATGCTGGAAAAATGACTAAGTCGAAAAAAATAATTTTTTTAACTTTTTTCAATTTTACCCCCGTGGGATATATATTCTACCCACACACATTTGGAACTCTCCTGGGGTACCCTCACACATATTATTCCCTCATTTAGTGGATATTTTCACAAAAAAGTGAAGTTTTCAAAAATTCAGAAAATTGGCTGAAAATGACTAAATATGAACGACTCATCGGGCGAATCGCTCTGGAACTTAAATCGGAATGCTCACTGACTTTTCCCCTATCTGAAAGTCTGCTAAACGCTGAAAAAATGACTAAGTCCGAAAAAAAAATGTTTTCACCTTTTTTCAATTTTACCCCGTGGGATATATCTTCTACCCACACACATTTGGAACTCTTCTGGGGTACCGTCACACATATTATTCCCTCATTTAGTGGATATTTTTACAAAAAAGTGAAATTTTCAAAAATTCAGAAATGTGGCTGAAAATGACTAAATATGAACGACTCATCGGGCGAATCGCTCTGGAACTGAAATCGGAACGCTCACTGAGATTTCCCCTAACTGAAAGTCTTATAAACGCCGTAAAAATGACTAAGTCCAAAAAAAAAATTTTTTAAACTTTTTTCAATTTTACCTCCGTGGGATATATATTCTACCCACACGCATTTGGAGCTCTCCTGTTGTACCCTCACACATATTATTCCCTCATTTAGTGGATATTTTTACAAAAAAGTGAAATTTTCAAAAATTCTGAAAATTGGCTGAAAACGATTAAATATGAAGGACTCATCGGGCGAATCGCTCTGGAACTGAAATCGGAACGCTCACTGACATTTCCCCTAACTAAAAGTCTGATAAACGCCGGAAAAATGACTAGGTCCAAAAAAAAATTTTTTATCAACTTTTTTCAATTTTACCCCCCGTGGTATATATCTTCTTCCCACACACATTTGGAACTGTCCTGGGGTACCCTCACACATATTATTCCCTCATTTAGTGGATATTTTCACAAAAAAGTGAAATTTTCAAAAATTCTGAAAATTGGCTGAAAACGACTAAATATGAAGGACTCATCGGGCGAATCGCTCTGGAACTGAAATTGGAACGCTCACTGACATTTCCCCTATCTGAAAGTCTGATAAACGCCGGAAAAATGAGAAAGTCCAAAAAAATATTTTTTTCAACTTTTTTCAATTTTACCTCCGTGGGATATATATTCTTCCCACATGCATTTGGAACTCTCCTGTTATACGCTCACACATATTGTTCCCTCATTTAGTGGATATTTTCACAAAAAAGTGAAATTTTCAAAAATTCAGAAAATTGGCTGAAAACGACTAAATATGAAAGAATCATCGGGCGAATCGCTCTGGAACTGAAATCGGAACGCTCACTGACATTTCCCCTATCTGAAAGTCTGATAAACGCCGGAAAAATGACTAAGTCCAAAAAAATTTTTTTATCAACTTTTTTCAATTTTACCCCCCGTGGGATATATATTCTACCCACACACATTTGGAACTCTCCTGGGGTACCCTCACACATATTATTCCCTCATTTAGTGGATATTTTCACAAAAAAGTGAAATTTTCAAAAATTCAGAAAATTGGCTGAAAACGACTAAATATGAAGGACCCATTGGGCGAATCGCTCTGGAACTGAAATCGGAACGCTCACTGACATTTCCCCTAACTAAAAGTCTGATAAACGCCGGAAAAATGACTAGGTCCAAAAAAAATTTTTTTATCAACTTTTTTCAATTTTACCCCCCGTGGTATATATCTTCTTCCCACACACATTTTGAACTGTCCTGGGGTACCGTCACACATATTATGCCCTCATTTAGTGGATATTTTCACAAAAAAGAGAAATTTTCAAAAATTCGGAAAATTGGCTAAAAACGACTAAATATGATGGACTCATCGGGCGAATCGCTCTGGAACTGAAATCGGAACGCTCACTGACATTTCCCCTAACTGAAAGTCTGATAAACGCCGGAAAAATGACTAGGTCCAAAAAAAATTTTTCAACTTTTTTCAATTTTACCCCCGTGGGATATGTATTCTACCCACACACATTTGGAACTCTCTTGGGTACCCTCACACATATAATTCCCTCATTTAGTGGATATTTTCATAAAAAAGTGAAATTTCCAAAAATTCAGAAAATTGGCTGAAAACGACTAAATATGAAGGACTCACCGGGCGAATCCCTCTGGAACTGAAATCGGAACGCTCACTGACATTTCCCCTATCTGAAAGTCTGATAAATGCTGGAAAAATGACTAAGTCCGAAAAAAAAATTTTTTCAACTTTTTTCAATTTTACCTCCGTGGGATATATATTCTACCCACACGCATTTGGAACTCTCCTGTTGTACCCTCACACATATTATTCCCTCATTTAGTGGATATTTTCACAAAAAAGTGAAATTTTCAAAAATTCTGAAAATTGGCTGAAAACGATTAAATATGAAGGACTCATCGGGCGAATCGCTCTGGAACTGAAATCGGAACGCTCACTGACATTTCCCCTAACTAAAAGTCTGATAAACGCCGGAAAAATGACTAGGTCCAAAAAAAATTTTTTTATCAACTTTTTTCAATTTTACCCCCCGTGGTATATATCTTCTTCCCACACACATTTGGAACTGTCCTGGGGTACCCTCACACATATTATGCCCTCATTTAGTGGATATTTTCACAAAAAAGAGAAATTTTCAAAAATTCGGAAAATTGGCTAAAAACAACTAAATATGAAGGACTCATCGGGCGAATCGCTCTGGAACTGAAATCGGAACGCTCACTGACATTTCTCCTAACTGAAAGTCTGATAAACACCGGAAAAATGACTAGGTCCAAAATAAATTTTTTATCAACTTTTTTCAATTTTACCCACGTGGGATATATACTCTACCCACACACATTTGGAACTCTCCTGGGGTACCCTCACACATATCATTCCCTCATTTAGTGGATATTTTCACAAAAAAGTGAAATTTTCAAAAATTCTGAAAATTGGCTGAAAACAACTAAATATGAAGGACTCATCGGGCGAATCGCTCTGGAACTGAAATTGGAACGCTCACTGACATTTCCCCTATCTGAAAGTCTGATAAACGCCGGAAAAATGAGAAAGTCCAAAAAAATATTTTTTTCAACTTTTTTCAATTTTACCTCCGTGGGATATATATTCTTCCCACATGCATTTGGAACTCTCCTGTTATACGCTCACACATATTGTTCCCTCATTTAGTGGATATTTTCACAAAAAAGTGAAATTTTCAAAAATTCGGAAAATTGGCTGAAAACTACTAAATATGAAGGACTCATCGGGCGAATCGCTCTGGAACTGAAATCGGAACACTCACTGACATTTCCCCTATCTGAAAGTCTGATAAACGCTGAAAAAATGACTAAGTCCCCCAAAAATTTTTTTTTCACCTATTTTCAATTTTACCCCCGTGGGATATATATTCTACCCACACACATTTGGAACTCTCCTGGGGTACCCTCACACAAATTATTCCCTCATTTAGTGGATATTTTCACAAAAAAGTTAAATTTTCAAAAATTCTGAAAATTGGCTGAAAATGACTAAATATGAACGACTCATCGGGCGAATCGCTCTGGAACTGAAATTGGAACGCTCACTGACATTTCCCCTATCTGAAAGTCTTATAAACGGCGGAAAAATGACTCAGTCGAAAAAAAAATTTTTTTCAACTTTTTTCAATTTTACCCCCGTGGGATATATATTCTACCCACACACATTTGGATCTCTCCTGGGGTACCCTCACACATATTATTCCCTCATTTAGTGGATATTTTCACAAAAAAGTGAAATTTTCAAAAATTGGCTGAAAATGAGTAAATATGAACGACTCATCGGGCGAATCGCTCTGGAACTTAAATCGGAATGCTCACTGACATTTCCCCTATCTGAAAGTCTGCTAAACGCTGAAAAAATGACTAAGTCCGAAAAAAAATTGTTTTCACCTTTTTTCAATTTTACCCCCGTGGGATATATCTTCTACCCACACACATTTGGAACTCTTCTGGGGTACCCTCACACATATTATTCCCTCATTTAGTGGATATTTTCACAAAAAAGTGAAATTTTCAAAAATTCTGAAAATTGGCTGAAAACGACTAAATATGAAGGACTCATCGGGCGAATTGCTCTGGAACTGAAATCGGAACACTCACTGACATTTCCCCTATCTGAAAGTCTGATAAATGCTGGAAAAATGACTAAGTCCAAAAAAAATTTTTTATCAACTTTTTTCAATTTTACCCCGTGTGGGATATATCTTCTACCCACACACATTTGGAACTCTCCTGGGGTACCCTCACACATATTATTCCCTCATTTAGTGGATATTTTCACAAAAAAGTGACATTTTCAAAAATTCTGAAAATTGGCTGAAAACGACTAAATATGAAGGACTCATCGGGCGAATCGCTCTGGAACTGAAATCGGAACACTCACTGACATTTCCCCTATCTGAAAGTCTGATAAACGCTGAAAAAATGACTAGGTCCAAAAAAAATTTTTTATTAACTTTTTTCAATTTTACCCCCGTGGTATATATATTCTACCCACACACATTTGGAACTCTACTGGGGTACCCTCACACATATTATTCCCTCATTTAGTGGATATTTTCACAAAAAAGTGAAATTTTCAAAAATTCGGAAAATTGGCTGAAAATGACTAAATATGAAGGACTCATCGTGCGAATCGCTCTGGAACTGAAATCGGAATGCTCACTGACATTTGCCCTAAGTGAAAGTCTGATAAACGCAGGAAAAATGACTAAGTCCAAAAAAAAATTTTTTTTCAACTTTTTTCAATTTTACCCCCCGTGGTATATATCTTCTACCCACACACACTTGGAACTCTCCTGGGGTACCCTCACACATATTATTCCCTCATTTAATGGATATTTTCACAAAAAAAGAGAAATTTTCAAAAATACGGAAAATTGGCTGAAAACGACTAAATATGAATTACTCATCGGGCGAATCGCTCTGGAACTGAAATCGGAAAGCTCACTGACATTTCCCCTATCTGAAAGTCTGATAAATGCCGGAAAAATGACTAAGTCGAAAAAAAAATTTTTTCACCTTTTTTCTATTTTACCCCCGTGGGATATATATTCTACCCACACACATTTGGAACTCTCCTGGGGTACCCTCACACATATTATTCCCTCATTTAGTGGATATTTTCACAAAAAAGTGAAATTATCAAAAATTCTGAAAATTGGCTGAAAACGACTAAATATGAAGGACTCATCGGGCGAATCGCTCTGGAACTGAAATTGGAACGCTCACTGACATTTCCCCTATCTGAAAGTCTGAAAAACGCCGGAAAAATGAGAAAGTCCAAAAAAAAATTTTTTTCAACTTTTTTCAATTTTACCCCCGTGGGATATATATTCTACCCACACACATTTGGAACTCTCCTGGGGTACCCTCACACATATTATTCCCTCATTTAGTGGATATTTTCACAAAAAAGTGAAATTTTCAAAAATTCGGAAAATTGGCTGAAAACGACTAAATATGAAGGACTCATCGGGCAAATTGCTCTGGAACTGAAATCGGAACGCTCACTGACATTTCCCCTATCTGAAAGTCTATAAACGCTGAAAAAATGACTAAGTCCAAAAAAAAATTTTTTTCACCTTTTTTCAATTTTACCCCCGTGGGATATATATTCTACCCACACACATTTGGAACTCTCCTGGGGTATCCTCACACATATTATTCCCTCATTTAGTGGATATTTTCACAAAAAAGTGAAATTTTCAAAAATTCTGAAAATTGGCTGAAAATGACTAAATATGAACAACTCATCGGGCGAATCGCTCTGGAACTGAAATCGGAACGCTCACTGACATTTCCCCTATCTGAAAGTCTGATAAACGCCGGAAAAATGACTAATAGTGTTGAGCATTCCGATACTGAAATATCGGGTATCGGCCGATATTCGCGGTATCGGAATTCCGATACTTAATTCCGGTACTTTTGCATTATCGTATACCGGAATCGGAAGTTCCCATAATGCAATGAGCCATTTTCATTTTATTCAGCCAATGAGGATCCTAAGAAGTGTGGGCACATCCTGTTAGGCATGTAGGCATCTTAACTAATGGCATGGCTGTGATTGGCTGCTGAAATGATGTCATGATGCACTATAAAAGCCGCCGCCGCCATTTTGAGCTCACTCTGCTGGGAATTCAGTTAGGGATAGGATTCTGTTGTTCTGAGGGACAGTTTTAGCTACCTATTTGGTCTATTCTGCTTTACCCAAGCTACTTTATAAATCGCTGTGCCTTGCAGTGCTAGTGCACAGTTCTCTGTGCTGTTCACCTCTTTCTGCAAGGTCTCTGTGTGTGAGTGCAGCTCACCCTGTAGTGTGTGCTTCAGCCACGTCTGGTTATAGTGCACTCAGTGTGTGTCACTGCCTCATACATTGTCCTTTTTTGCCAATTCATAATTTTTCCTGATTTCTCCTATTAGTGTGGTGGTTCCATCCATATTCAGCTAAATTGGTTCCAAACACACTATATAGGTGTAGTTCGAGGAGCCTTTCTGCAGCATTGGGCCCTGCAGCCCCAGCCAGATTAGTATTAGCCTATTTTTTGCAGCCTCATCTATTGCATTGTAGGTTACCTTCCTACATTGTAATAGCTAAAAAAAGTTTGTGATACTATCGTTATTACATCTTTAGGCACATCCAGTGTCTTTTTGTGACAAAAAAAACCTAAATGAAGTTCACCAAACACTCCACTTTACAGTTGTGTAGGCCACATTAGCTCATATTAAAGTCTAGTCCACACTTTATAAAATTAGTGTTTCTTATACCTGTTAGCAGCTGTTCAGGAATAAACACACTAAGCCCTTAGTACTTTTCTGCCTATCTTTATCAGTCTACCAAGATGAAGAAGGTAGGGAGTAAGGCATGTTGTCGTGGGCGTGGGTGTGGAGTTTCTGCAGGGAGAGGACGTGAGGATTCTGTGCCTGCAGGGAGAGGACGTGGGGATTCTGTGCCTGCTGCGGGCACCAGTGACTCAGCATCCCCCAGTTTTACCAGGGAACAGTCCTTTATGCGCAGCTTTGTAGGAGCTAGCCGTACCCCACTGCTGTGGGAGGACCAAATTGAAGCCATTGTCGGATGGATGGCAGCTAACGCATCGACTTCAATTAGTTCCAGATCCTCTCAGGTCCTGAGCACTGAAGAGCACCCATCTGTCTCTTCACCACCTGCCACATTGCCCAGGCAGTCAGAGAGCCCTGGACAGGAGCCATCTCTACTTCTGTTCTCTGAATCTCTTGGCTTGGAAAGAGGGGGCCAGCCAAGCAGATTTCGAGAATTTGAAGAAGAGGTAGTATGCAGTGATGCGCAACCGTTTTGTCTCTCTGAATCTGAAGACGCGGGTGGGCCAGTGCCTATGGTCAGCAGCACACCTCAGTATGCATCTGATGATGAGACTCAGGTGCCACTTTCTGGTGCGTACTGTGCTGTCGAGACTACCCAGGAGAGGCAGTTGTTTGAAGAGGGTGGTGTAGATGATGAGGTCCTTGACCCATCATGGCCTGAGGGACAGGAAGGTGGTGGGAGCAGCTCTGAGGAAGAGATTCCCCGAACAGCCCAAAAAGGAGGGAGAGGGAGGGGGCAGACTTGGTTGCCTGTAGCCTCCACTTCGGCACCCATTAGGAGCATGGCTCTTCCAAAATCCAAAGCGGGCGCTCCCAAGACTTGCAGTGCCTGGTCCTTTTTTGACACAGTTGCAGATGACATTTGCTTTGTCAAATGCAAGCTGTGTAATCAGAAGGTGAAAAGAGGGAAAAGTGTCAGCAACCTCAATGCCACAAATATGTGGAAACATGTGCGGACCAAGCACGTGGTGGAGTTACAAAAACACACTGAAGACCTAGGCCAACCTACAGCGCCACTTACCACCTCTTCAGCTCGTGTTGTAGCCTCTTCCTTCAGCTCACACACAGCTGGTTCGGCTTCCTCACAGGATCGCCATGGAAGAATCTCTGGCACTGTTGTACAGAGACACAGTGTAATTCCACCCACAGCACCACTTTCCCAGTCATCCTCACACTCCCAGGCCAGTCTACAGCCATCGTTAGCACAGGCATGGGAGAAAAGGTGCCCATACTCGGCAAACCACCCCCGAGCACAGGCTCTGAATGCTGGCATAGCTAAACTACTGGCCCTTGAAATGCTATCATTCAGGCTGGTGGAGACTGACACATTCCGTAACTTTATGGCATTGGCAGTCCCACAATACAACGTGCCCAGCCGATTTTATTTCAGCAGGCAAGCCGTCCCTGCCCTGCAACATCATGTGGAGGGAAAAATTAAACATGCGCTACAAAACGCCATCAGTAGCAAGGTCCACCTGACCACCGATGCGTGGACCAGTAAGCATGGACAGGGACGATACCTTTCCCTCACTGCCCATTGGGTAAATGTTGTGGAGCCGGGTACAGATCTTGAGAGTGGCGCTGTATGTGTTCTGCCAACTCCAAAGATTGCAGGAATCCAGTATGTACACATTGACTCCTTCTCATACTCCAGTTCCTCTGAATCAGCGCTGCAGGAGCCGTCACGGTCTACCTCCACATCGACCCGTGAACGGTTACCTGTTATGGTGACCAATATGAGCACAGCCGTGGCCAAACGTCAACAGGCCGTATTAAAATTAATTTCTTTGGGTAATCGAAGCCACACAGCGCAGGAGCTATGGAATGCCATCAAGCAGCAGAGCGACGTGTGGTTTGTGCCAGCGAATCTCCAGCCAGGCATGGTAGTGTGTGACAATGGCCGAAATCTGGTGGCAGCTCTGGGCCTAGGCAACCTCACTCACATCCCATGTCTGGCACATGTGCTCAACTTGGTCGTGCAGAGTTTTTTGAGGGACTATCCGGATCTTGATGCACTGCTTCACAAGGTCCGCATAGAGTGCGCCCACTTGCGGCGTTCCAGCAATGCAAGATCACGCATTGCAGCTCTGCAGCGCCGATTACGTCTTCCGGAACATCGCATCATATGTGACCTACCCACCAGGTGGAATTCAACGTTACATATGTTGGAGAGGTTGTGTGAGCAGCAGGCAGCAGTAATGGAGTACCAGCTGCAGCAGGCGCAAACAAGTCGCAGTGCGCGCCGTTCACACTTCACCACCACTGAGTGGGCCTCTATGAAGGACATTTGCCACGTTTTGCGTGCCTTCGATTATTCCACGCGGATGGCGAGTGCAGATGATGCACTAGTCAGCATGACTATCCCCCTTATCTGCCTGCTTGAAAAAACACTGCAAGCACTAAGGGATGAGGTTTTGGAAGAGGTGGAGGATGAGGAGTCACAAATGCCATCTGCTTCTCTACAGTCTGCGCAACCTGGTTCCTCACAAAGGCCTAGGCAGGGGACACTTTGTGAGGAGGATGAGGAGGAGTCAATGGATGAGGAAGACATCTGTCCAGAGGAGGGAGGTACACAATGCTCTAGTAGTCAGTATCTAGAGCGAGGGTGGGGTGATGCAGAGCAGGCAGAGATCACGCCTCAAGCAGGGGACAGCGTTTCTTGGCCATTTGGCAGTCTGCAGCACATGGTTGATTTCATGCTGCAGTGCCTGAGAAACGACCGCCGCATCGCCCACATTCTCAACACGGTTGATTATTGGGTGTCCACCCTCCTAGATCCTCGCTACCGGGACAACTTACAAAGTCTCATAACACCGTTGAACCGGGAGCGTTAAATGCAGGAGTACCAAGATGCACTGGTGCATTCCATCATGTTCTCCATTCCAGCCGAGAGCAGTGCTGCTAGTGCTTTACAAAGCAGCTCAGTGCATCGAGGCAGTGGAGGAAGCTCTGCACAAAGATGGAGCAGAAGCAGCGCCTCAGCACAAGGTAAGACCAGTATGGCCGAAATGTGGCAAAGTTTTGTGTCCCCGCCGCCACAAATGTCTACACCATCACAGACGGCTCCAGTCAGCAGGAGGCAACGTTTCCGTCAGATGGTGACAGACTACATGTCTTGCCCTCTTAGTGTACTCCCAGACGGCTCTTCTCCCTTCAAGTTTTGGGTTTGTAAGCTAGATACATGGCCAGAGCTAAGTCAGTTTGCATTGGAGGTGCTAGCTTGCCCTGCTGCTAGTGTATTATCGGAACGCGTCTTTAGTGCCGCAGGTGGTGTACTAACAGACCGTCGCATGCGACTATCCTCTGATAACGTTGACTGGCTTACTTTTCTCAAAATGAACAAGGCCTGGATCTCTCATGAATTTGCCAGTCCTCTTCCAGAATAAATAATTGTTGGCAAAAGTATCCAGGTCTCCTGTTCTGTTCATGTTTCTACCACCTGAACTGTAATCCCTGACCTCCAACACCGCCAGTTGGCGATCGGAAGTGCCGTCTGCACAGTCAACACTTGCTGCCGTGTCATTGGGGTTCAGTAACGTCAGCTGTTCCCCGGCTGTGCGGACGGCAATTTCTCCTGCTCTGTCCACATTCTCACTACTACAGATTTTAAAGTTGCTCCAATTACACCTCTGGCTCCTCTGTTTTCAGTATTATCCCTGAGCTCCAACACCGCCAGTTGGCGCTCGGAAGTGCCGCCTGCACAGTCAACACTTGCTGCCATGTCATTGGGGTTCAGTAACGTCAGCTGTTCCCCTGCTGTGCGGACGGCAATTTCTCCTGCTCTGTCCACATTCTCACTACTACAGATTTTAAAGTTGCTCCAATTACACCTCTGGCTCCTCTGTTTTCAGTATTATCCCTGAGCTCCAACACCGCCAGTTGGTGCTCGGAAGTGCCATCTGCACAGTCAACACTTGCTGCCATGTTATTGGGGTTCAGTAACGTCAGCTGTTCCCCTGCTGTGCGGATGGCAATTTCTCCTGCTCTGTCCACATTCTCACTACTACTGATTTTAAAGTTGCTCCAATTACACCTCTGGCTCCTCTGTTTTCAGTATTATCCCTGAGCTCCAACACTGCCAGTTGGCGCTCGGAAGTGCCGTCTGCACAGTCAATACTTGCTGCCGTGTTATTGGGGTTCAGTAACGTCAGCTGTTCCCCTGCTGTGCGGGCGGCACTTTCTCCTGCTCTGTCCACATCCACTGTACTACTGATTTAAAATCTCCTCCAAATACACCTCTGGCTCCTCTGTTTCCAGTATTGTCCCTGAGCTCCAACACCGCCAGTTGGCGCTCGGAAGTGCCGCCTGCACAGTCAACACTTGCTGCCATGTTATTGGGGTTCAGTAACGTCAGCTGTTCCCCTGCTGTGCGGACGGCAATTTCTCCTGCTCTGTCCACATTCTCACTACTACAGATTTTAAAGTTGCTCCAATTACACCTCTGGCTCCTCTGTTTTCAGTATTATCCCTGAGCTCCAACACCGCCAGTTGGCGCTCGGAAGTGCCGTCTGCACAGTCAACACTTGCTGCCATGTTATTCGGGTTCAGTAACGTCAGCTGTTCCCCTGCTGTGCGGACGGCAATTTCTCCTGCTCTGTCCACATCCACTGTACTACTGATTTAAAACCTCCTCCAAATACACCTCTGGCTCCTCTGTTTTCAGTATTATCCCTGAGCTCCAACATCGCCAGTTGGCGCTCGGAAGTGCCATCTGCACAGTCAACACTTACTGCCATGTTATTGGGGTTCGGTAACGTCAGCTGTTCCCCTGCTGTGCGGACGGCAATTTCTCCTGCTCTGTCCACATTCTCACTACTACAGATTTTAAAGTTGCTCCAATTACACCTCTGGCTCCTCTGTTTTCAGTATTATCCCTGAGCTCCAACACCGCCAGTTGGCGCTCGGAAGTGCCGTCTGCACAGTCAACACTTGCTGCCGTGTCATTGGGGTTCAGTAACGTCAGCTGTTACCCTGCTGTGCGGACGACAATTTCTCCTGATCTGTCCACATTCTCATTACTACAGATTTTAGAGTTGCTCCAATTACACCTCTGGCTCCTCTGTTTTCAGTATTATCCCTAAGCTCCAACACCGCCAGTTGGCGCTCGGAAGTGCCGTCTGCACAGTCAACACTTGCTGCCATGTTATTGGGGTTCGGTAACGTCAGCTGTTCCCCTGCTGTGCGGACGGCAATTTCTCCTGCTCTGTCCACATTCTCACTACTACAGATTTTAAAGTTGCTCCAATTACACCTCTGGCTCCTCTGTTTTCAGTATTATCCCTGAGCTCCAACACCGCCAGTTGGCACTTGGAAGTGCCGTCTGCACAGTCAACACTTGCTGCCTTGTTATTGTGGTTCAGTAACGTCAGCTGTTCCCCTGCTGTGCGGACGGCAATTTCTCCTGCTCTGTCCACATCCACTGTACTACTGATTTAAAACCTCCTCCAAATACACCTCTGGCTCCTCTGTTTTCAGTATTATCCCTGAGCTCCAACACCGCCAGTTGGCGCTTGGAAGTGCCGTCTGCACAGTCAACACTTGCTGCCGTGTTATTGGGGTTTGGTAACGTCAGCTGTTCCCCTGCTGTGCGGACGGCAATTTCTCCTGCTTTGTCCATATCCACTGTACTACTGATTTAAAACTTTCTCCAATTACACCTCTGGCTCCACTCTGTTTTTAGTATTTACCCTGGGTTCCAGCACCGCCAGCTGATTCTCGGTAGTTCCATTTGCTCTTGAACCTTCTACTACCCATCTGGGTTCCAGTACCGTCAGCTGGTTCTCGGCAGTGTCTTTGGCACGGGTACTCCCTCCAGCCCAGCCTGGTTCCAACACGCCAGCTGTTTCTGGGTAGTGTCAACGTCACTTTGCCTCCAATGCGTTGTCCTGTCGTGTTGCGGTCAAGTTAGCCGACTCTATGGTGCCTGCAGTTTAGGTGACTCCTATGTTGGCTGCGGGATCTGGCAATGAAGACTGGTTCCATAGTGCCTATAGGACAAGCACCCCCTGTAGGACTGTGGGTTTTGGTAACTGCGGCCGGCTCGCGGCCTTGAACTTTTTTTTACATGGGTACCTTCTGCTACCCATCCGGGTTCCAGTACCGTCAGCTGGTTCTCGGCAGTGCCTTTGGATTAGGTGCCTCCTTCTCGGTATCCAAGTTCTACCAACGTCTGCTGGTCCTTGGTAGTGCTTTCTGGCACAGGTACCTCCTGCTTAGTAACCAAGTTCCAGTACCGTCAGCTGGTCTTCGGCAGTTCCATTGGCTCTTGTACCTTCTGCTGCCCATCCTGGTTCCAGTTCCGTCAGCTGGTCCTCGGTAGTTCCATTTGCTCTTGTACCTTCTACTACCCATCCGGGTTCCAGTACCGTCAGCTGGTTCTCGGCAGTGACTTTGGCACGGGTACTCCCTCCTGCCCAGCCTGGTTCCAGCACGCCAGCTGTTTCTGGGTAGTGTCAATGTCACTTTGCCTCCAATGCGCTGTCCTGTCGTGTTGCGGTCGGGTTAGCCGACTCTAAGGTGCCTGCAGTTTAGGTGACTCCTATGTGGGCTGCGGGATCAGGCAATGAAGGCTGGTTCCATAGTGCCAATAGGACAAGCACCCCCTGTAGGACTATGGGTTTTGGTAACTGCGGCCGGCACGCGGCCTTGAACTTTTTTTTACATGGGTACCTTCTGCTACCCATCCGGGTTCCAGTACCGTCAGCTGGTTCTCGGCAGTGCCTTTGGATTAGGTGCCTCCTTCTTGGTATCCAAGTTCCACCAACGTCTGCTGGTCCTTGGTAGTGCTTTCTGGCACAGGTACCTCCTGCTTAGTAACCGAGTTCCAGTAGCGTCAGCTGGTCTTCGGCAGTTCCATTGGCTCTTGTACCTTCTACTACTCATCCGGGTTCCAGTACCGTCAGCTGGTTCTCGGCAGTGTCTTTGGCACGGGTACTCCCTCCTGCCCAGCCTGGTTCCAGCACGCCAGCTGTTTCCGGGTAGTGTCAACGTCACTTTGCCTCCAATGCGTTGTCCTGTCGTGTTGCGGTCGGGTTAGCCGACTCTATGGTGCCTGCAGTTTAGGTGACTCCTATGTGGGATGCGGGATCTGGCAATGAAGGCTGGTTCCATAGTGCCTATAGGACAAGCACCCCCCGTAGGACTGTGAGCTTTGGTAACTGCGGCCGGCTCGCGACCTTGAACTTTTTTTTACATGGGTACCTTCTGCTACCCATCCGGGTTCCAGTACCGTCAGCTGGTTCTCGGCAGTGCCTTTGGATTAGGTGCCTCCTTCTCGGTATCCAAGTTCCACCAACGTCTGCTGGTCCTTGGTGGTGCTTTCTGGCACAGGTACCTCCTGCTTAGTAACCGAGTTCCAGTACCGTCAGCTGGTCTTCGGCAGTTCCATTGGCTCTTGTACCTTCTGCTACCCATCCGGGTTCCAGTATCGTCAGCTGGTCCTCGGTAGTTCCATTTGCTCTTGTACCTTCTACTACCCATCCGGGTTCCAGTACCGTCAGCTGGTTCTCGGCAGTGACTTTGGCACGGGTACTCCCTCCTGCCCAGCCTGGTTCCAGCACGCCAGCTGTTTCCGGGTAGTGTCAACGTCACTTTGCCTCCAAAGCGTTGTCCTGTCGTGTTGCGGTCGGGTTAGCCGTCTCTATGGTGCCTGCAGTTTAGATGACTCCTCTGTGGGCTGCGGGATCAGGCAATGAAGGCTGGTTCCATAGTGCCAATAGGACAAGCACCCCCTGTAGGACTGTGGGTTTTGGTAACTGCGGCCGGTTCGCGGCCTTGAACTTTTTTTTACATGGGTACCTTCTGCTAAGCATCCGGGTTCCAGTACCGTCAGCTGGTTCTCGGCAGTGCCTTTGGATTAGGTGCCTCCTTCTCGGTATCCAAGTTCCACCAACGTCTGCTGGTCCTTGGTAGTGCTTTCTGGCACAGGTACCTCCTGATTAGTAACCAAGTTCCAGTACCGTCAGCTGGTCTTCGGCAGTTCCATTGGCTCTTGTACCTTCTGCTACCCATCCGGGTTCCAGTACCGTCAGCTGGTCCTCGGTAGTTCCATTTGCTCTTGTACCTTCTACTACCCATCCGGGTTCCAGTACCGTCAGCTGGTTCTCGGCAGTGACTTTGGCACGGGTACTCCCTCCGCCCAGCCTGGTTCCAGCACGCCAGCTGTTTCCGGGTAGTGTCAACGTCACTTTGCCTCCAATGCGTTGTCCTGTCGTGTTGCGGTCGGGTTAGCCGAATCTATGGTGCCTGCAGTTTACATGACTCCTATGTGGGCTGCGGGATCAGGCAATGAAGGCTGGTTCCATAGTGCCAATAGGACAAGCACCCCCTGTAGGACTGTGGGTTTTGGTAACTGCGGCCGGCTCGCGGCCTTGAACTTTTTTTTACATGGGTACCTTCTGCTACCCATCCGGGTTCCAGTACCGTCAGCTGATTCTCGGCAGTGCCTTTGGATTAGGTGCCTCCTTCTTGGTATCCAAGTTCCACCAACGTCTGCTGGTCCTTGGTAGTGCTTTCTGGCACAGGTACCTCCTGCTTAGTAACCGAGTTCCAGTAGCGTCAGCTGGTCTTCGGCAGTTCCATTGGCTCTTGTACCTTCTGCTACCCATCCGGGTTCCAGTACCGTCAGCTGGTTCTCGGTAATTCCTCAGCTTTCTTGTACCTTCTGCTACATTTCCAAGTTCAAGCTTTTTGAAATGGTTCTTGGTAATCACTCTGGATCTCCCTGACGAGGACCCTGAAGACGAGGACCCTGAAGACCAACCCTAAGAAGATGAGGACCCCGAAGACAACGACCCTGAAGGTGAGGACCCTGAAGACCACCCCGAAGAAGATGAGGACCCTGAAGACCACCCCAAAGAAGACGAGGACCCTGAAGACCACCCCGAAGAAGACGAGGACCCTGAAGACCACCCCGAAGAAGATGAGGACCCCGAAGACGAGGACCCAGAAGACCAACCCGAAGAAGACGAGGACCCCGAAGACGAGGACCCCCGAAGATGACGACCCTGAAGACCACCCCGAAGTAGACCAAGAAGATGACCCTGAAGAAGTTGACCAAGAGGACAAAGAAGAGAAGACAAGCACCAAGATACAGAAGAACAAGAGACAGAAAACCAAGAAGCAGAAATACAAGAAGCTGCAGAACAAAAAGCGGAAGAACATTAAGCATAAGACTAAAAATCAGAGCAAAAGATAATATCTAAATTATAAGCAGAAGATGACTAAGCAGTGTATGGGGGTGAGTCCGTTCCTCCTCGTGGTGCCCCTGGAAAAGACCTGCTGCTGCAGGCCAAACTGAACGCGGACAAATCCTGTTGTAAATCTTTTGTGACGGGCAAAACGAAAGGTGTAATGTCCAACCTTTTATAGATAACAACTACAGGAATGCCTGTCACAAATAAGAATATGATGAAGAAGAAGAATATGAAGAAGATGAAGAAGTAGAATATGAAGAATGTAAAAAAAAAGAATAATACGAAGAAGGTGAAGAAGAAGAAGATGAAGAAGGTGAAGAAGAAGAGGATGAAAAAGATGCTGAGGATGATGAAGGAGAAAGTGTGGGAGAAGTAAAAAAGAAGGTGAAGAGCATGGAAGTAGTGAAACATAAATATTTGACAAAATATAAAAATACTTAACATAGTCAATATTTCCGTAACTCAGAAAGTCTTAAAAAAAATATGAATTCCTGCTACTCCATTTGATTGGGCTAAACCTCTATGCCTTTATTGTCTCCCCCACCTCACCCAATACATTCTACATTATTCTTAGTTGTTTTCCTTCATGTAGAATTAACCTACAAGGAAAGAAAGGGTTTATTTTCATTCCGATATTTCTGT
Organism: Phyllobates terribilis; assembly: GCF_046119375.1. Taxonomy (NCBI): domain Eukaryota; kingdom Metazoa; phylum Chordata; class Amphibia; order Anura; family Dendrobatidae; genus Phyllobates; species Phyllobates terribilis. The sequence goes on along the minus strand of NW_027362773.1, from coordinate 75,588,867 downwards.
CCCATTGACTTGCATTGGTTTCCAGTATCGGAATCGGCGATATCCGATACTTTTTCGGTATCAGTCCGATCCAATCCGATATTTCCCGATATCGGAAGGTATCGCTCAACACTAATGACTAAGTCGAAAAAAAATTTTTTTCAACTTTTTTCAATTTTACCCCCGTGGGATATATATTCTACCCACACACATTTGGAACTCTCCTGGGGTACCCTCACACATATTATTCCCTCATTTAGTGGATATTTTTACAAAAACGTGAAATTTTCAAAAATTCTGAAAATTGGCTGAAAACGACTAAATATGAAGGACTCATCGGGCGAATCGCTCTGGAACTGAAATCGGAACGCTCACTGACATTTCCCCTATCTGAAAGTCTGATAAACGCCGGAAAAATTACTAAGTCCAAAAAAAATTTTTTTTAAACTTTTTTCAATTTTACCCCCGTGGGATATATATTCTACCCACACACATTTGGAACTCTCTTGGGGTACCCTCACACATATTATTCCCTCATTTAGTGGATATTTTCACAAAAAAGTGAAATTTTCAAAAAATTCTGAAAATTGGCTGAAAACGACTAAATATGAAGGACTCATCAGGCGAATCGCTCTGGAACTGAAATCTGAACGCTCACTGACATTTCCCCTATCTGAAAGTCTGATAAATGCCGGAAAAATGACTAAGTCTAAAAAAAAATTTTTTTCAACTCTTTTCAATTTTACCCCGTGGGATATATATTCTACCCACACACATTTGGAACTCTCCTGGGGTACCCTCACACATATTATTCCCTCATTTAGTGGATATTTTCACAAAAAAGTGAAATTTTCAAAAATTCTGAAAATTGGCTGAAAATGAGTAAATATGAAGGACTCATCGGGCGAATCGCTCTGGTACTGAAATCGGAATGCTCACTGACTTTTCCACTATCTGAACGTCTGATAAACGCCGGAAAAATGACTAAGTTTAAAAAAAAAAATTTTTCAACTTTTTTCAATTTTACCCCCGTGGGATATATATTCTACCCACAAACATTTGGAACTCTCCTGAGGTACCCTCACACATATTATTCCCTCATTTAGTGGATATTTCCAAAAAAAGTGAAATTTTCAAATATTCAGAAAATTGGCTGAAAACAACTAAATATGAAGGACTCATCGGGCGAATCGCTCTGGAACTGAAATCGGAACGCTCACTGACATTTCCCCTATCTGAAAGTCTGATAAACGCCGGAAAAATGACTAAGTCTAAAAAAAAATTTTCTTCATCTTTTTTCAATTTTACCCCGGTGGGATATATATTCTACCCACACACATTTGGAATTCTCTTGGGGTACATTCACACATATTATTCCCTCATTTAGTGGATATTTTCACAAAAAAGTTAAATTTTCAAAAATTCTGAAAATTGGCTGAAAACGACTAAATATGAACGACTCATCGGGCGAATCGCTCTGGAACTAAAATCAGAACGCTCACTGACATTTCCCCTATCTGAAACTCTGATAAACGCTGAAAAAATGACTAAGTCCCAAAAAAAAAATTTTTCACCTTTTTTCAATTTTACCCCCGTGGGATATATATTCTACCCACACACATTTGGAACTCTCCTGGGGTACCCTTACACATATTATTCCCTCATTTAGTGGATATTTTCACAAAAAAGTTAAATTTTCAAAAATTCTGAAAATTGGCTGAAAACTACTAAATATGAAGGACTCATCGGGCGAATCGCTCTGGAACTGAAATCGGAACGCTCACTGACTTTTCCGCTATCTGAAAGTCTGATAAACGCCGGAAAAATGACTAAGTCTAAAAAAAAAATGTTTTCAACTTTTTTCAATTTTACCCCCGTGGGATATATATTCTACCCACACACATTTGGAACTCTCCTGGGGTACCCTCACACATATTATTCCCTCATTTATTGGAAATTTTCACAAAAAAGTGAAATTTTCAAATATTCAGAAAATTGGCTGAAAACAACTAAATATGAAGGACTCATCGGTCGAATCGCTCTGGAACTGAAATCGGAACGCTCACTGACATTTGCCTTAACTGAAAGTCTGATAAACACCGGAAAAATGACTAAGTCCAAAAAAAATTTTTTTTCAACTTTTTTCAATTTTACCCCCGTGGGATATATATTCTACCCACACACATTTGGAACTCTCCTGGGGTACCCTCACACATATTATTCCCTCATTCAGCGTATATTTTCACAAAAAAGTGACATTTTCAAAAATTCTGAAAATTGGCTGAAAACGACTAAATATGAAGGACTCATCGGGCGAATCGCTCTGGAACTGAAATCGGAATGCTCACTGACTTTTACACTATCTGAAAGTCTGATAAACGCCGGAAAAATGTCTAAGTTTAAAAAAAAAAAATTTTCAACTTTTTTCAATTTTACCCCCGTGGGATATATATTCTACCCACACACATTTGGAACTCTCCTGGGGTACCCTCACACATATTATTCCCTCATTTAGTGGATATTTTCACAAAAAAGTGAAATTTTCAAATATTCAGAAAATTGGCTGAAAACAACTAAATATGAAGGACTCATCGGGCGAATCGCTCTGGAACTGAAATCGGAACGCTCACTGACATTTGCCCTAACTGAAAGTCTGATAAACGCCGGAAAAATGACTAAGTCTAAAAAAAATTTTTTTTAAACTTTTTTCAATTTTACCCCCGTGGGATATATCTTCTACCCACACACATTTGGAACTCTCCTGGGGTACCCTCACACATATTATTCCCTCATTTAGTGGATATTTTCACAAAAAAGTGAAATTTTCAAAAATTCTGAAAATTGGCTGAAAACTACTAAATATGAAGGACTCATCAGGCGAATCGCTTTGGAACTGAAATCGGAACGCTCACTGACATTTCCCCTATCTGAAAGTCTGAAAAACGCTGAAAAAATGACTAAGTCCAAAAAAAAAATTTTTTCACCTTTTTTCAATTTTACCCCCGTGGGATATATCTTCTACCCACACACATTTGGAACTCTCCTGGGGTACCCTCACACATATTATTCCCTCATTTAGTGGATATTTTCACAAAAAAGTGAAATTTTCAAAAATTCAGAAAATTGGCTGAAAACGACTAAATATGAAGGACTCATCGGGCGAATCGCTCTGGAACTGAAATCGGAACGCTCACTGACATTTCCCCTATCTGAAAGTCTGATAAACGCCGGAAAAATGACTAAGTCTAAAAAAAATTTTTCTTCATCTTTTTTCAATTTTACCCCCGTGGGATATATATTCTACCCACACACATTTAGAACCCTCCTGGGGTACCCTCACACATATTATTCCCTCATTTAGTGGATATTTTCACAAAAAAGTGAAATTTTCATAAATTCAGAAAATTGGCTGAAAATGACTAAATATGAACGACTCATCGGGCGAATTGCTCTGGAACTGAAATCGGAACACTCTCTGACATTTGCCCAAATTGAAAGTCTGATAAACGCCGGAAAAATGACTAAGTCTAAAAAAAATTTTTCTTCATCTTTTTTCAATTTTACCCCCGTGGGATATATATTCTACCCACACACATTTAGAACCCTCCTGGGGTACCCTCACACATATTATTCCCTCATTTAGTGGATATTTTCACAAAAAAGTGAAATTTTCATAAATTCAGAAAATTGGCTGTAAACGACTAAATATGAAGGACTCATCGGGCGAATCGCTCTGGAACTGAAATCGGAACGCTCACTGACTTTTCCGCTATCTGAAAGTCTGATAAACGCCGGAAAAATGACTAAGTTTAAAAAAAAAATTTTTTCAACTTTTTTCAATTTTACCCCTGTGGGATATATATTCTACCCACACACATTTGGAACTCTCCTGGGGTACCCTCACACATATTATTCCCTCATTTAGTGGATATTTTCACAAAAAAGTGAAATTTTCAAAAATTCTGAAAATTGGCTGAAAACGACTAAATATGAAGGACTCATCGGGTGAATCGCTCTGGAACTGAAATCGGAACGCTCACTGACTTTTCCGCTATCTGAAAGTCTGATAAACGCCGGAAAAATGACTAAGTCTAAAAAAAAAATTTTTTCAACTTTTTTCAATTTTACCCCCGTGGGATATATATTCTACCCACACACATTTGGAATTCTCCTGTTGTACCCTCACACATATTATTCCCTCATTTAGTGGATATTTTCACAAAAAAGTGAAATTTTCAAAAATTCTGAAAATTGGCTGAAAACGACTAAATATGAACGACTCATCAGGCGAATCGCTCTGGAACTGAAATCGGAACACTCTCTGACATTTGCCCAAATTGAAAGTCTGATAAACGCCGGAAAAATGACTAAGTCCAAAAACAATTTTTTTTAACTTTTTTCAATTTTACCCCCGTGGGGTATATATTCTACCCACACACATTTGGAACTCTCTGGGGTACCCTCACACATATTATTCCCTCATTTAGTGGATATTTTCACAAAAAAGTGAAATTTTCAAAAATTCAGAAAATTGGCTGAAAACGACTAAATATGAAGGACTCATCGGGCGAATCGCTCTGGAACTGAAATCGGAACGCTCACTGACATTTCCCCTATCTGAAAGTCTGATAAACGCCGGAAAAATGACTAAGTCTAAAAAAAATTTTTCTTCATCTTTTTTCAATTTTACCCCCGTGGGATATATATTCTACCCACACACATTTGGAACTCTCTTGGGGTACCCTCACACATATTATTCCCTCATTTAGTGGATATTTTCACAAAAAAGTGACATTTTCAAAAATTCTGAAAATTGGCTGAAAACGACTAAATATGAAGGACTCATCGGGCGAATCGGTCTGGAACTGAAATCGGAACGCTCACTGACATTTCCCCTATCTGAAAGTCTGATAAACGCTGAAAAAATGACTGAGTCCAAAAAAATTTTTCTTCATCTTTTTTCAATTTTACCCCCGTGGGATATATATTCTACCCACACACATTTGGAATTCTCTTGGGGTACCCTCACACATATTATTCCCTCATTTAGTGGATATTTTCACAAAAAAGTGACATTTTCAAAAATTCTGAAAATAGGATGAAAACGACTAAATATGAAGGACTCATCGGGCGAATCGCTCTGGAACTGAAATCGGAACGCTCACTGACATTTCCCCTATCTGAAAGTCTGATAAACGCCGGAAAAATGACTAAGTCTAAAAAAAATTTTTCTTCATCTTTTTTCAATTTTACCCCCGTGGGATATATATTCTACCCACACACATTTAGAACCCTCCTGGGGTACCCTCACACATATTATTCCCTCATTTAGTGGATATTTTCACAAAAAAGTGAAATTTTCATAAATTCAGAAAATTGGCTGAAAATGACTAAATATGAACGACTCATCGGGCGAATTGCTCTGGAACTGAAATCGGAACACTCTCTGACATTTGCCCAAATTGAAAGTCTGATAAACGCCGGAAAAATGACTAAGTCTAAAAAAAATTTTTCTTCATCTTTTTTCAATTTTACCCCCGTGGGATATATATTCTACCCACACACATTTAGAACCCTCCTGGGGTACCCTCACACATATTATTCCCTCATTTAGTGGATATTTTCACAAAAAAGTGAAATTTTCATAAATTCAGAAAATTGGCTGTAAACGACTAAATATGAAGGACTCATCGGGCGAATCGCTCTGGAACTGAAATCGGAACGCTCACTGACTTTTCCGCTATCTGAAAGTCTGATAAACGCCGGAAAAATGACTAAGTTTAAAAAAAAAATTTTTTCAACTTTTTTCAATTTTACCCCTGTGGGATATATATTCTACCCACACACATTTGGAACTCTCCTGGGGTACCCTCACACATATTATTCCCTCATTTAGTGGATATTTTCACAAAAAAGTGAAATTTTCAAAAATTCTGAAAATTGGCTGAAAACGACTAAATATGAAGGACTCATCGGGTGAATCGCTCTGGAACTGAAATCGGAACGCTCACTGACTTTTCCGCTATCTGAAAGTCTGATAAACGCCGGAAAAATGACTAAGTCTAAAAAAAAAATTTTTTCAACTTTTTTCAATTTTACCCCCGTGGGATATATATTCTACCCACACACATTTGGAATTCTCCTGTTGTACCCTCACACATATTATTCCCTCATTTAGTGGATATTTTCACAAAAAAGTGAAATTTTCAAAAATTCTGAAAATTGGCTGAAAACGACTAAATATGAACGACTCATCAGGCGAATCGCTCTGGAACTGAAATCGGAACACTCTCTGACATTTGCCCAAATTGAAAGTCTGATAAACGCCGGAAAAATGACTAAGTCCAAAAACAATTTTTTTTAACTTTTTTCAATTTTACCCCCGTGGGGTATATATTCTACCCACACACATTTGGAACTCTCTGGGGTACCCTCACACATATTATTCCCTCATTTAGTGGATATTTTCACAAAAAAGTGAAATTTTCAAAAATTCAGAAAATTGGCTGAAAACGACTAAATATGAAGGACTCATCGGGCGAATCGCTCTGGAACTGAAATCGGAACGCTCACTGACATTTCCCCTATCTGAAAGTCTGATAAACGCCGGAAAAATGACTAAGTCTAAAAAAAATTTTTCTTCATCTTTTTTCAATTTTACCCCCGTGGGATATATATTCTACCCACACACATTTGGAACTCTCTTGGGGTACCCTCACACATATTATTCCCTCATTTAGTGGATATTTTCACAAAAAAGTGACATTTTCAAAAATTCTGAAAATTGGCTGAAAACGACTAAATATGAAGGACTCATCGGGCGAATCGGTCTGGAACTGAAATCGGAACGCTCACTGACATTTCCCCTATCTGAAAGTCTGATAAACGCTGAAAAAATGACTGAGTCCAAAAAAATTTTTCTTCATCTTTTTTCAATTTTACCCCCGTGGGATATATATTCTACCCACACACATTTGGAATTCTCTTGGGGTACCCTCACACATATTATTCCCTCATTTAGTGGATATTTTCACAAAAAAGTGACATTTTCAAAAATTCTGAAAATAGGATGAAAACGACTAAATATGAAGGACTCATCGGGCGAATCGCTCTGGAACTGAAATCGGAACGCTCACTGACATTTCCCCTATCTGAAAGTCTGATAAACGCCGGAAAAATGACTAAGTCTAAAAAAAATTTTTTTTCATCTTTTTTCAATTTTACCCCCGTGGGATATACATTCTACCCACACACATTTGGAATTCTCCTAGGGTACCCTCACACATATTATTCCCTCATTTAGTGGATATTTTCACAAAAAAGTGAAATTTTCAAAAATTCTGAAAATTGGCTGAAAACGACTAAATATGAAGGACTCATCGGGCGAATCACTCTGGAACTGAAATCGGAACGATCACTGACATTTGCCCAAATTGAAAGTCTGATAAACGCCAGAAAAATGACTAAGTCAAAAAAAAAAAAATTTTTCACCTTTTTTCAATTTTACCCCCGTGGGATATATATTCTACCCACACACATTTGGAACTCTCCTGGGGTACCCTCACCCATAATATTCCCTCATTTAGTGGATATTTTCACAAAAAAGTGAAATTTTCAAATATTCAGAAAATTGGCTGAAAACAACTAAATATGAAGGACTCATCGGGCGAATCGCTCTGGAACTGAAATCGGAACGCTCACTGACATTTCCCCTATCTGAAAGTCTGATAAACGCTGAAAAAATGACTGAGTCCAAAAAAATTTTTCTTCATCTTTTTTCAATTTTACAACCGTGGGATATATATTCTACCCACACACATTTGGAATTCTCTTGGGGTACCCTCACACATATTATTCCCTCATTTAGTGGATATTTTCACAAAAAAGTGACATTTTCAAAAATTCAGAAAATTGGCTGAAAACGACTAAATATGAAGGACTTATCAGGCGAATCGCTCTGGAACTGAAATCTGAACGCTCACTGACATTTCCCCTATCTGAAAGTCTGATAAACGCCGGAAAAATGACTAAGTCTAAAAAAAATTTTTTTTCATCTTTTTTCAATTTTACCCCCGTGGGATATATATTCTACCCACACACATTTGGAATTCTCCTGTTGTACCCTCACACATATTATTCCCTCATTTAGTGGATATTTTCACAAAAAAGTGAAATTTTCAAAAATTCTGAAAATTGGCTGAAAACGACTAAACATGAAAGACTCATCAGGCGAATCGCTCTGGAACTGAAATCGGAACACTCTCTGACATTTGCCCAAATTGAAAGTCTGATAAACGCCGGAAAAATGACTAAGTCCAAAAACAATTTTTTTTCAACTTTTTTCAATTTTACCCCCGTGGGGTATATATTCTACCCACACACATTTGGAACTCTCCTGGGGTACCCTCACACATATTATTCCCTCATTTAGTGGATATTTTCACAAAAAAGTGAAATTTTCAAAAATTCTGAAAATTGGCTGAAAATGACTAAATATGAACGACTCATCGGGCAAATCGCTTTGGAACTGAAATTGGAACGCTCACTGACATTTCCCCTAACTGAAAGTCTGATAAACGCCGGAAAAATGACTAAGTCTAAAAAAAATTTTTCTTCATCTTTTTTCAATTTTACCCCCGTGGGATATATATTCTACCCACACACATTTGGAATTCTCTTGGGGTACCCTCACACATATTATTCCCTCATTTAGTGGATATTTTCACAAAAAAGTGACATTTTCAAAAATTCTGAAAATTGGCTGAAAACGACTAAATATGAAGGACTCATCGGGCGAATCGCTCTGGAACTGAAATCGGAACACTCACTGACATTTCCCCTATCTGAAAGTCTGATAAACGCTGAAAAAATGACTGAGTCCAAAAAAATTTTTTTTCAACTTTTTTCAATTTTACCCCCGTGGGATATATTTTCTACCCACACACATTTGGAACTATCCTGGGGTGCCCTCACACATATTATTCCCTCATTTAGTGGATATTTTCACAAAAAAGTGAAATTTTCAAAAATTCAGAAAATTGGCTGAAAACGACTAAATATGAAGGACTCATCGGGCGAATCGCTCTGGAACTGAAATCGGAACGCTCACTGACATTTCCCCTATCTGAAATTCTGATAAACGCCGGAAAAATGACTAAGTCTAAAAAAAATTTTTCTTCATCTTTTTTCAATTTTACCCCCGTGGGATATATATTCTACCCACACACATTTGGAATTCTCTTGGGGTACCCTCACACATATTATTCCCTCATTTAGTGGATATTTTCACAAAAAAGTGACATTTTCAAAAATTCTGAAAATTGGCTGAAAATGACTAAATATGAAGGACTCATCGGGCGAATCGCTCTGGAACTGAAATCGGAACGCTCACTGACATTTCACCTATCTGAAAGTCTGATAAACGCTGAAAAAATTACTGAGTCCAAAAAAAAAATTTTTTCACCTTTTTTCAATTTTACCCCCGTGGGATATATCTTCTACCCACACACATTTGGAACTATCCTGGGGTGCCCTCACACATATTATTCCCTCATTTAGTGGATATTTTCACAAAAAAGTGAAATTTTCAAAAATTCAGAAAATTGGCTGAAAACGACTAAATATGAAGGACTCATCAGGCGAATCGCTCTGGAACTGAAATCGGAACGCTCACTGACATTTCCCCTATCTGAAAGTCTGATAAACGCCGGAAAAATGACTAAGTCTAAAAAAAATTTTTCTTCATCTTTTTTCAATTTTACCCCCGTGGGATATATATTCTACCCACACACATTTGGAATTCTCTTGGGGTACCCTCACACATATTATTCCCTCATTTAGTGGATATTTTCACAAAAAAGTGACATTTTCAAAAATTCTGAAAATTGGCTGAAAATGACTAAATATGAAGGACTCATCGGGCGAATCGCTCTGGAGCTGAAATCGGAACGCTCACTGACATTTCACCTATCTGAAAGTCTGATAAACGCTGAAAAAATTACTGAGTCCAAAAAAAAAATTTTTTCACCTTTTTTCAATTTTACCCCCGTGGGATATATCTTCTACCCACACACATTTGGAACTATCCTGGGGTACCCTCACACATATTATTCCCTCATTTAGTGGATATTTTCACAAAAAAGTGAAATTTTCAAAAATTCTGAAAATTGGCTGAAAATGACTAAATATGAACGACTCATCGGGCAAATCGCTCTGGAACTGAAATTGGAACGCTCACTGACATTTCCCCTAACTGAAAGTCTGATAAACGCCGGAAAAATGACTAAGTCTAAAAAAAATTTTTCTTCATCTTTTTTCAGTTTTACCCCCGTGGGATATATATTCTACCCACACACATTTGGAATTCTCTTGGGGTACCCTCACACATATTATTCCTCATTTAGTGGATATTTTCACAAAAAAGTGACATTTTCAAAAATTCTGAAAATTGGCTGAAAATGACTAAATATGAAGGACTCATCGGGCGAATCGCTCTGGAACTGAAATCGGAACGCTCACTGACATTTCACCTATCTGAAAGTCTGATAAACGCTGAAAAAATTACTGAGTCCAAAAAAAAAATTTTTTCACCTTTTTTCAATTTTACCCCCGTGGGATATATCTTCTACCCACACACATTTGGAACTATCCTGGGGTACCCTCACACATATTATTCCCTCATTTAGTGGATATTTTCACAAAAAAGTGAAATTTTCAAAAATTCAGAAAATTGGCTGAAAACGACTAAATATGAAGGACTTATCAGGCGAATCGCTCTGGAACTGAAATCGGAATGCTCACTGACATTTCCCCTATCTGAAAGTCTGATAAACGCCGGAAAAATGACTAAGTCTAAAAAAAAATTTTTTTCATCTTTTTTCAATTTTACCCCCGTGGGATATATATTCTACCCACACACATTTGGAATTCTCTTGGGGTACCCTCACACATATTATTCCCTCATTTAGTGGATATTTTCACAAAAAAGTGACATTTTCAAAAATTCTGAAAATTGGCTGAAAACGACTAAATATGAAGGACTCATCGGGCGAATCGCTCTGGAACTGAAATCGGAACACTCACTGACATTTCCCCTATCTGAAAGTCTGATAAACGCTGAAAAAATGACTGAGTCCAAAAAAATTTTTTTTCAACTTTTTTCAATTTTACCCCCGTGGGATATATCTTCTACCCACACACATTTGGAACTATCCTGGGGTACCCTCACACATATTATTCCCTCATTTAGTGGATATTTTCACAAAAATGTGAAATTTTCAAAATATCAGAAAATTGGCTGAAAACGACTAAATATGAAGGACTCATCGGGCGAATCGCTCTGGAACTGAAATCGGAACGCTCACTGACATTTCACCTATCTGAAAGTCTGATAAACGCTGAAAAAATTACTGAGTCCAAAAAAAAAATTTTTTCACCTTTTTTCAATTTTACCCCCGTGGGATATATCTTCTACCCACACACATTTGGAACTATCCTGGGGTACCCTCACACATATTATTCCCTCATTTAGTGGATATTTTCACAAAAAAGTGAAATTTTCAAAAATTCAGAAAATTGGCTGAAAACGACTAAATATGAAGGACTCATCGGGCGAATCGCTCTGGAACTGAAATCGGAACGCTCACTGACATTTCCCCTATCTGAAAGTCTGATAAACGCCGGAAAAATGACTAAGTCTAAAAAAAATTTTTCTTCATCTTTTTTCAATTTTACCCCCGTGGGATATATATTCTACCCACACACATTTGGAATTCTCTTGGGGTACCCTCACACATATTATTCCCTCATTTAGTGGATATTTTCACAAAAAAGTGACATCTTCAAAAATTCTGAAAATTGGCTGAAAACGACTAAATATGAAGGACTCATCGGGCGAATCGCTCTGGAACTGAAATCGGAACGCTCACTGACATTTCTCCTAACTGAAAGTCTGATTAATGCCGGAAAAATGACTAAGTCCAAAAAAAATTTTTTTTTAACTTTTTTCAATTTTACCCCTGTGGGATATATATTCTACCCACACACATTTGGAACTCTCCTGGGGTACCCTCACACATATTATTCCCTCATTTAGTTGATATTTTCACAAAAAAGTGAAATTTTCAAATATTCAGAAAATTGGCTGAAAACTACTAAATATGAAGGACTCATTGGGCGAATCGCTCTGGAACTGAAATCGGAACGCTCACTGACATTTCCCCTATCTGAAAGTCTGATAAACGCTGGAAAAATGACTAAGTCCAAAAAAAAATTTTTTTAAACTTTTTTAAATTTTACCCCCGTGGGATATATATTCTACCCATATACATTTGGAACTCTCCTGGGGTACCCTCACACATATTATTCCCTCATTTAGTGGATATTTTCACAAAAAAGTGAAATTTTCAAAAATTCAGAAAATTGGCTGAAAACAACTAAATATGAAGGACTCATCAGGCGAATCGCTCTGGAACTGAAATTGGAACGCTCACTGACATTTCTACTATGTGAAAGTCTGATAAACGCTGAAAAAATGACTAAGCCCAAAAAAATTTTTTTTCATCTTTTTTCAAATTTACCCCCGTGAGATATATATTCTACCCACACACATTTGGAACTCTCCTGGGGTACCCTCACACATATTATTCCCTCATTTAGTGGATATTTTCACAAAAAAGTGAAATTTTCAAATATTCAGAAAATTGGCTGAAAACGACTAAATATGAAGGACTCATCGGGCGAATCACTCTGGAACTGAAATTGGAACGCTCACTGACATTTCCCCTATCTGAAAGTCTGATAAACGCTGAAAAAATGACTAAGTCCAAAAAAAATTTTTTTTTACCTTTTTTCAATTTTACCCCCATGGGATATATATTCTACCCACACACATTTGAAACTCTCCTGGGGTACCCTCACACATATTATTCCCTCATTTAGTGGATATTTTCACAAAAAAGTAAAATTTTCAAAAATTCTGAAAATTGGCTGATAATGACTAAATATGAACGACTCATCGGGCAAATCGCTCTGGAACTGAAATTGGAACGCTCACTGACATTTCCCCTAACTGAAAGTCTGATAAACGCTGGAAAAACGACTAAGTCCAAAAAAAAAATTTTTTCAACTTTTTTAAATTTTACCCCCGTGGGATCTATATTCTACCCATATACATTTGGAAGTCTCCTGGGGTACCCTCACACATATTATTCCTGTTATGATCTGCTACAAGCACTAAGGAAATACAGGAGATCTGTCCCTACAATCGAACTATACTGGATCCCTACGATGTAACGGGGAACCTGATCCTGCGATCAGACCCGCTAAAGTCCTCGGCTAGTCTGTACGAAGACCTATAGATGCAAGGGAGGAATCCCTACAAGAACTAGGGACTGGCATAAAGTTGGACACCTCCTAGCAGAAATTGTAGCAGTCAAAGACAAACACACAACAAAGAACATAGAGGTCCGAAGACCTAGCAAAACTAACAGAGAACGGTAACAGAGCACCAAGCTAGCTCAAGAGTAGTAAATACAATGAAGTCCAGCAAGGCCAGAAGGGCGGAGCCGGATTAAATAGGCAAAAATGGTCATGTGACCAGCAAACTAGAAAAAACCTAACAGGAGAGTTCTAACAGTACCCCCTCTTCTAAGAGGATCCTCCGGATCCCCTAGGACCGGGCTTATCAGGAAACCTCCTGTGAAATGCTCTGACAAGTCTGGAAGCAGAAACATCATCCGCCCTCACCCATGAGTTATCCTCGGGTCCGAAACCCTTCCAAGCGACGAGATACTGCAAACTCCCTCTATACCGTCTAGAATTTAGGATGCGGGAAATTTCATATTCCCCGTCCTCCACCACCGGAGGAACAGTGGCAGAGGCGTCACCAACCGACACATCAGCTTTTTTCAACAGAGAAACATGAAACACCGGATTAATCTTCCAGGAGGTAGGAACCTCCAACCTAACAGCAGATTGGTTAACTATCTGAAGCACCTTAAAGGGCCCTACAAACTTGGGACCCAATTTTTTCGAAGGAATCCTCAATCGCAGATTCTTAGAGGACAACCAAACCATGTCACCAATAGCAAACAAAACCTCTTGCCGTTTCCTATCAAAGTACCTCTTAGATTTTTTGTTAGCCTCCTGAAGATTATCACGCACATCCGTCCAAACTCTCTCCAAATCACCGCAAAAACTCTCCTCCTCCGGCACAGCCGATACCAATTTGGAGAATGACCCAAAAGACGGATGTCTCCCAGTACAACAAAAAAAAGGCGAACACCCAGCAGAAGAGAATGTATGGTTGTTAAGAGCAAATTCAGCAAGTGGCAGAAACTCAGACCACCCCTCTTGATTGTCTGCCACAAAGCAACGCAAGAACTGCTCAACATCCTGGTTCTTTCTTTCTGTCTGGCCATTAGACTCAGGATGATATCCGGATGAAAACGACAAATGAACTCCCAACCTGTCACAAAAGGCACGCCAAAAATGAGCCACGAACTGAGGTCCCCTATCAGAAACAATGTCAGTAGGAACACCATGTAGTCTGACAATTTCCTTGACAAAGGCCTTAGCGAGTGTCTTAGCGCAAGGCAGTTTGATGAAGGGAACCAAGTGACACATCTTGCTAAAACGGTCCACGACCACCCAGATGACCGTGAAACCTTCAGAGGGGGGAAGGTCAGTAATAAAGTCCATAGCCAGATGTGTCCAAGGTGCACTAGGAACCTCCAGAGGGCAAAGCAACCCCGCAGCAGGAGCATGCGAAGACTTAGATCTAGCACACACAGTACATTGATGCACCCACTTAATGACTTCCTTCTGCTATCCAGGCCACCAAAAACTGTGACCCACAAGTCTCTTGGTCTCAGAAATTCCTGGATGACCTGCCAACCGAGACTCATGACACTCAACAAACAAATCTCTCCTAAAGGTCCTAGGCACAAACAACCTCCCATGGGGAGTGTTAGATGGGGCATTCTCTTGAGCTTTAAAAATCTCATCCTCCAAAACGGAGTCCAAAGCAGCAATCACAACACCTTCTTGTAAAATGCTCTCCTCCTCCTCCTCAGCACTGACCATAGGAGAAAAGCTGCGAGACAAAGCATCCGCTTTAACATTCTTGGTACCCGGGATGTAAGTAACGGAAAAATTAAACCGCGAGAAAAAAAGTGCCCACCTAGCCAGACGGGCATTCAAGCGCTTGGCAGCATCAAGATAGATCAGATTTTTATGATCAGTGAAAACCTGAATGGGAAATTCAGCACCTTCCAAGAGATGACGCCAGTGTTCAAATGCGAGTTTAATAGCCAGTAATTCCCGATTACCAATATCGTAATTAAGTTCAGTCTCAGAAATTTTATTTGAAAAAAAGGCACAGGGATATACTCCATCCTTGCTTTCCTGAGACAACACCGCACCGACCCCCACAGAAGAAGCATCAACCTCAACCAAAAACGGCTTAGTCACATCAGGCTGCATAAGGATGGGAGCAGAGGTGAACCTCTCCTTTAGAAACACAAAAGCTTCAATGGCCTCAGAAGTCCACTGAACCGCATTAGCACCTTTCCTGGTGAGATCGGTCAGTGGTTTGACAATAATAGAAATTTTTTTTATGAATTTTCTGTAATAATTGGCGAAACCCAAAAACCTCTGTATCGATTTCAAACCAATAGGCCTAGGCCATTCCTGCACAGCTTGAACTTTAACCGGGTCCATCTCAAAACCTTCACTGGAGATAATGTAACCCATAAGACTAATTCTCTGGACAGCGAACTCACATTTCTCTAGCTTAGCAAAAAGCGAATTGTCCATTAATAACTGTAAAACCTCAGGTACGCTCCGCCAATGAGACTCCAGATCAGGCGAATAAATCAGAATGTCATCCAAATACACAACCACATTTTTGCCGATCAAAGGTCTAAGGATGTCATTAATAAGATTCTGAAAAAATGCTGGAGCATTGGTAAGACCAAAAGGCATAACCAGATTCTCAAAATGACCCACAGGAGTGTTAAAAGCAGTCTTCCATTCATCACCCTCCTTCATGCGCAACAAATTGTATGCCCCCCGGAGATCAATTTTAGAGAACCACTTGGCCCCCACTAACTGGTTAAACAAATCAGGAATCAATGGCAGTGGGTAAGGATTGCGTACAGTAATTTTATTAATCTCACAAAAGTCCAGACAAGGACGTAAACCGCCATCTTTTTTTTTAACAAAAAAAAATCCAACAGCCACAGGAGACTTGGAAGGCCTAATGTGACCGGCGGCCAAGCTTGTCTGTATGTATTCCTCCAAAGCCTTTCTCTCAGGAATATTAAGATTAAATAAACGACTTTTAGGAAGAGCCGCTCCAGGGACAAATTCAATGGTACAATCATAGTCTCTATGGGAAGGCAAAATTTGTGACTCCTCCTCAGAAAAAACTCTCCAAAAATCCTGAATAGGTACAGGTAATTCCCCTTTTTCCACCGCAGCAATACGTCCGTTACAACACTTGTCATAACATTTAGGGCTCCAGGACTTAATTTCATTGGTAGACCAATCCAGTACAGGATTATGCAATTTTAACCAGGGCAACCCCAATATTACTGGAGAAGGCAAATTATTCAATACTATCAAATCCAAATTCTCTTGATGAATACCATTAATAGTGAGGGGAAATTCACAGACCTTGTGAGTAACACTCTTCAAGGGAGAGCCATCGACAGAAACCACAGCAATAGGGGATGACAAAGGTTTAGGTTTTAATGTAAGTTTTTCCAAGAATCCCCCATCAATCACATTCAGAGTAGAACCACAATCCACAAATACCCGAAATTCAATTAATTCTTCCTGAGCAGTGGTAGTAGCAGATAGGAATACCCCCTTAGAATTTAAACAGGCAATACGGGCATAACTGACCATTTTTTTTTCTTTGTTCATACGAAGCACACAGTTCTTAATAAAATGACCAGAATTTCCGCAATAGAAGCACAAACCTTCAGAAAGCCTGCGGTCTTTTTCCTCAGAGCGGGGTGTCAGCGCCCCAATCTCCATCGGCTCTCCTTTGTCAGCACAGACCCTCTCAAGACTCGGAGCTGACATAGCAGAGGATTTGCTCTCATTAACCCTTGCACGCAGTCTCCTGTCCACCCGTAAAGCTAATTGCATAGCCTCCTGCAAGTTTCCGGGTGTGGGATAAGCAATCAGCAAATCTTTAACCCTTTCACCTAGCCCCGCCAGAAACAAACTTTTCAAAGCTGAATCGTTCCACCCCACCTGGGCAGACCACCGACGGAAGTGAGAACAATACTTTTCCACATTACCTGATCCCTGCCTCAAACGTCTCAATTCAGACTCAGCAGATGAGACACGATCAGGATCATCGTACAACAAACCCAAAGCAGAAAAAAAACTATCCACTGATCTAAAGCACGGATCACTAGGTTGGAGAGAAAATGCCCATCCCTGAGGATCCTTGCGCAAAAATGACATTATGAACCCTATGCGCTGTGATTCATCACCAGAGGATCCGGGTCTTAAACGAAAATACAATAAACAAGCATTTTTAAAAGAAAAAAAATCTTGTTGTTCTCCAAAAAATAGATCAGGCAGACGTATCTTTGGCTCTACCAAATGTGCTTCAGAACAGCTACTCACGTGTTGTTGGAGCTCGGCCACCTCCAGAGAGAGTCCCTGCAAGCATTGAGCCAAATCTTGAACCGAGACCATGATGGAAACTGGAGGTCTTTCCTTAGAGAAATTTTTTTTTTGGGCTGGACTTACTGTTATGATCTGCTACAAGCACTAAGGAAAGACAGGAGATCTGTCCCTACAATCGAACTAAACTGGATCCCTACGATGTAACGGGGAACCTGATCCTGCGATCAGACCCGCTAAAGTCCTCGGCTAGTCTGTACGAAGACCTATAGATGCAAGGGAGGAATCTCTACAAGAACTAGGGACTGGGATAAAGTTGGACACCTCCTAGCAGAAATTGTAGCAGTCAAAGACAAACACACAACAAAGAACATAGAGGTCCGAAGACCTAGCAAAACTAACAGAGAACGGTAACAGAGCACCAAGCTAGCTCAAGAGTAGCAAATACAATGAAGTCCAGCAAGGCCAGAAGGGCGGAGCCGGATTAAATAGGCAAAAATGGTCATGTGACCAGCAAACTAGAAAAAAACTAACAGGAGAGTTCTAACAATTCCCTTATTTAGTGGATATTTTCACAAAAAAGTAAAATTTTCAAAAATTCAGAAAATTGGCTGAAAATGACTAAATATGAAGGACTGATCGGGCGAATCGCTGTAGAACTGAAGTCGGAATGCTCACTGACATTTGCCCAAATTGAAAGTCTGATAAACGCCGGAAAAATGACTAAGTCCAAAAAAAATTTCTTTTCAACTTTTTTCAATTTTACCCCCGTGGGATATATATTCTACCCACACACATTTGGAAGTCTCCTGGGGTACCCTCACACATATTATTCCCTCATTTAGTGGATATTTTCACAAAAAATTGAAATTTTCAAAAATTCTGAAAATTGGCTGAAAACGACTAAATATGAAGGACTCATCGGGCGAATCGCTGTGGAACTGAAATCGGAACGCTCACTGACATTTCTCCTATGTGAAAGTCTGATGAACGCTGAAAAAATGACTAAGTCCAAAAAAAATTTTTTTTCACCTTTTTTCTATTTTACCCCCGTGAGATATATCTCCTACCCACACACATTTGGAACTCTCCTGGGGTACCCTCACACATATTATTCCCTCATTTAGTGGATATTTTCACAAAAAAGTGAAATTTTCAAAAATTCTGAAAATTGGCTGAAAACGACTAAATATGAAGGACTCATCGGGCGAATCGCTCTGGAACTGAAATCGGAACACTCACTGACATTTCCCCTAACTAAAAGTCTGATAGACGTCGGAAAAATGACTAAGTCCCAAAAAAAAAATTTTAAAACTTTTTTCAATTTTACCCCCGTGGGATATATATTCTACCCACACACATTTGGAACTCTCCTGGGGTACCCTCACACATATTATTCCCTCATTTAGTGGATATTTTCACAAAAAAGTGAAATTTTCAAAAATTCAGAAAATTGGCTGAAAATGACTAAATATGAAGGACTCATCGGGCAAATCGCTCTGGAACTGAAATTGGAACGCTCACTGACATTTCCCCTAACTGAAAGTCTGATAAACGCCGGAAAAATGACTAAGTCCCAAAAAAATTTTTTTTAAACTTTTTTCAATTTTACCCCCGTGGGATATATATTCTACCCACATACATTTGGAACTCTCCTGGGGTACCCTCACACATATTATTCCCTCATTTAGTGGATATTTTCACAAAAAGTGAAATTTTCAAATATTCAGAATATTGGCTGAAAACGACTAAATATGAAGGACTCATTGGGCGAATCGCTCTGGAACTGAAATTGGAACGCTCAATGACATTTGCTCTAACTGAAAGTCTGATAAACGCTGGAAAAATGACTAAGTCCAAAAAAAATTTTTTTTCACCTTTTTTCAATTTTACCCATGTGGGATATATATTCTACCCACACACATTTGGAACTCTACTAGGGTACCCTCACACATATTATTCCCTCATTTAGTGGAAATTTTCACAAAAAAGTGAAATTTTCAAAAATTCTGAAAATTGGCTGAAAATGACTAAATATGAACGAATCATTGGGCAAATCGCTCTGGAGCTGAAATTGGAGCGCTCCCTGACATTTCCCCTAACTGAAAGTCTGATAAACGCCGGAAAAATGACTAAGTCCCAAAAAAAAAATTTTAAAACTTTTTTCAATTTTACCCCCGTGGGATATATATTCTACCCACACACATTTGGAACTCTCCTGGGGTTCCCTCACACATATTATTCCCTCATTTAGTGGATATTTTCACAAAAAAGTGAAATTTTCAAAAATTCAGAAAATTGGCTGAAAATGACTAAATATGAAGGACTCATTGGGCGAATCGCTCTGGAACTGAAATTGGAACGCTCAATGACATTTGCCCTAATTGAAAGTCTGATAAACGCTGGAAAAATGACTAAGTCCAAAAAAAAATTTTTTTAAACTTTTTTCAATTTTACCCCCGTGGGATATATATTCTACCCACACACATTTGGAACCCTCCTGTGGTACCCTCACACATATTATTCCCTCATTTAGTGGATATTTTCACAAAAAAGTGAAATTTTCAAAAATTCTGAAAATTGGCTGAAAATGACTAAATATGAACGACTCATCGGGCAAATCGCTCTGGAACTGAAATTGGAACGCTCACTGACATTTCCCCTAACTGAAAGTCTGATAAACGCCGGAAAAATGACTAAGTCCCAAAAAAAATTTTTTTAAACTTTTTTCAATTTTACCCCCGTGGGATATATATTCTACCCACATACATTTGGAACTCTCCTGGGGTACCCTCACACATATTATTCCCTCATTTAGTGGATATTTTCACAAAAAGTGAAATTTTCAAATATTCAGAATATTGGCTGAAAACGACTAAATATGAAGGACTCATTGGGCGAATCGCTCTGGAACTGAAATTGGAACGCTCAATGACATTTGCCCTAACTGAAAGTCTGATAAACGCTGGAAAAATGACTAAGTCCAAAAAAAATTTTTTTTCAACTTTTTTCAATTTTACCCACGTGGGATATATATTCTACCCACACACATTTGGAACTCTCCTGGGGTACCCTCACACATATTATTCCCTCATTTAGTGGATATTTTCACAAAAAGTGAAATTTTCAAATGTTCAGAATATTGGGAAAACGACTAAATATGAAAGACTCATCGGGCGAATCGCTCTGGAACTGAAATTGGAACGCTCAAAGACATTTGCCCTAATTGAAAGTCTGATAAACGATGGAAAAATGACTAAGTCCAAAAAAAAATTTTTTTCAACTTTTTTCAATTTTACCCCCGTGGGATATATATTCTACCCATATACATTTGAAACTCTCCTGGGGTACCCTCACACATATTATTCCCTCATTTAGTGGATATTTTCACAAAAAAGTGAAATTTTCAAAAATTCAGAAAATTGGCTGAAAGCAACTAAATATGAAGGACTCATCGGGCGAATCGCTCTAGAACTGAAATTGGAACGCTCAATGACATTTGCCCTAATTGAAAGTCTGATAAACGCCGGAAAAATGACTAAGTCCAAAAAAAAATTTTTTCAACTTTTTTCAATTTTACCCCCATGGGATATATATTCTACCCACACACATTTGGAACTCTACTAGGGTACCCTCACACATATTATTCCCTCATTTAGTGGATATTTTCACAAAAAAGTGAAATTTTCAAAAATTCAGAAAATTGGCTGAAAATGACTAAATATGAAGGACTCATTGGGCGAATCGCTCTGGAACTGAAATTGGAACGCTCAATTACATTTGCCCTAATTGAAAGTCTGATAAACGCTGGAAAAATGACTAAGTCCAAAAAAAAATTTTTTTAAACTTTTTTCAATTTTACCCCCGTGGGATATATATTCTACCCACACACATTTGGAACCCTCCTGGGGTACCCTCACACATATTATTCCCTCATTTAGTGGATATTTTCACAAAAAAGTGAAATTTTCAAAAATTCTGAAAATTGGCTGAAAGCAACTAAATATGAAGGACTCATCGGGTGGATCGCTCTGGAACTGAAATCGGAACGCTCACTGACATTTCCCCTATCTGAAAGTCTGATAAACGCCGGAAAAATGACTAAGTCCAAAAAAATTTTTTTTTCAACTTTTTTCAATTTTACCCCCGTGGGATATATATTCTACCCACACACATTTGGAACTCTCCTGGGGTACCCTCACACATATTATTCCCTCATTTAGTGGATATTTTCACAAAAAAGTGAAATTTTCAAAAATTCTGAAAATTGGCTGAAAATGACTAAATATGAACAACTCATCGGGCAAATCGCTCTGGAACTGAAATTGGAACGCTCACTGACATTTCCCCTCACTGAAAGTCTGATAAACGCTGGAAAAATGACTACGTCCAAAAAAAATTTTTTTTCACCCTTTTTCAATTTTACCCCCGTGGGATATATATTCTACCCACATACATTTGGAACTCTCCTGGGGTACCCTCACACATATTATTCCCTCATTTAGTGGATATTTTCACAAAAAGTGAAATTTTCAAATATTCAGAATATTGGCTGAAAACGACTAAATATGAAGGACTCATTGGGCGAATCGCTCTGGAACTGAAATTGGAACGCTCAATGACATTTGCTCTAACTGAAAGTCTGATAAACGCTGGAAAAATGACTAAGTCCAAAAAAAATTTTTTTTCACCTTTTTTCAATTTTACCCATGTGGGATATATATTCTACCCACACACATTTGGAACTCTACTAGGGTACCCTCACACATATTATTCCCTCATTTAGTGGAAATTTTCACAAAAAAGTGAAATTTTCAAAAATTCTGAAAATTGGCTGAAAATGACTAAATATGAACGAATCATTGGGCAAATCGCTCTGGAGCTGAAATTGGAGCGCTCCCTGACATTTCCCCTAACTGAAAGTCTGATAAACGCCGGAAAAATGACTAAGTCCCAAAAAAAAAATTTTAAAACTTTTTTCAATTTTACCCCCGTGGGATATATATTCTACCCACACACATTTGGAACTCTCCTGGGGTACCCTCACACATATTATTCCCTCATTTAGTGGATATTTTCACAAAAAAGTGAAATTTTCAAAAATTCAGAAAATTGGCTGAAAATGACTAAATATGAAGGACTCATTGGGCGAATCGCTCTGGAACTGAAATTGGAACGCTCAATGACATTTGCCCTAATTGAAAGTCTGATAAACGCTGGAAAAATGACTAAGTCCAAAAAAAAATTTTTTTAAACTTTTTTCAATTTTACCCCCGTGGGATATATATTCTACCCACACACATTTGGAACCCTCCTGGGGTACCCTCACACATATTATTCCCTCATTTAGTGGATATTTTCACAAAAAAGTGAAATTTTCAAAAATTCTGAAAATTGGCTGAAAATGACTAAATATGAACGACTCATCGGGCAAATCGCTCTGGAACTGAAATTGGAACGCTCACTGACATTTCCCCTAACTGAAAGTCTGATAAACGCCGGAAAAATGACTAAGTCCCAAAAAAAAATTTTTTAAACTTTTTTCAATTTTACCCCCGTGGGATATATATTCTACCCACATACATTTGGAACTCTCCTGGGGTACCCTCACACATATTATTCCCTCATTTAGTGGATATTTTCACAAAAAGTGAAATTTTCAAATATTCAGAATATTGGCTGAAAACGACTAAATATGAAGTACTCATTGGGCGAATCGCTCTGGAACTGAAATTGGAACGCTCAATGACATTTGCCCTAACTGAAAGTCTGATAAACGCTGGAAAAATGACTAAGTCCAAAAAAAATTTTTTTTCAACTTTTTTCAATTTTACCCACGTGGGATATATATTCTACCCACACACATTTGGAACTCTCCTGGGGTACCCTCACACATATTATTCCCTCATTTAGTGGATATTTTCACAAAAAGTGAAATTTTCAAATGTTCAGAATATTGGCTGAAAACGACTAAATATGAAAGACTCATCGGGCGAATCGCTCTGGAACTGAAATTGGAACGCTCAAAGACATTTGCCCTAATTGAAAGTCTGATAAACGATGGAAAAATGACTAAGTCCAAAAAAAAATTTTTTTCAACTTTTTTCAATTTTACCCCCGTGGGATATATATTCTACCCATATACATTTGAAACTCTCCTGGGGTACCCTCACACATATTATTCCCTCATTTAGTGGATATTTTCACAAAAAAGTGAAATTTTCAAAAATTCAGAAAATTGGCTGAAAGCAACTAAATATGAAGGACTCATCGGGCGAATCGCTCTAGAACTGAAATTGGAACGCTCAATGACATTTGCCCTAATTGAAAGTCTGATAAACGCCGGAAAAATGACTAAGTCCAAAAAAAAATTTTTTCAACTTTTTTCAATTTTACCCCCATGGGATATATATTCTACCCACACACATTTGGAACTCTACTAGGGTACCCTCACACATATTATTCCCTCATTTAGTGGATATTTTCACAAAAAAGTGAAATTTTCAAAAATTCAGAAAATTGGCTGAAAATGACTAAATATGAAGGACTCATTGGGCGAATCGCTCTGGAACTGAAATTGGAACGCTCAATTACATTTGCCCTAATTGAAAGTCTGATAAACGCTGGAAAAATGACTAAGTCCAAAAAAAAATTTTTTTAAACTTTTTCAATTTTACCCCCGTGGGATATATATTCTACCCACACACATTTGGAACCCTCCTGGGGTACCCTCACACATATTATTCCCTCATTTAGTGGATATTTTCACAAAAAAGTGAAATTTTCAAAAATTCTGAAAATTGGCTGAAAGCAACTAAATATGAAGGACTCATCGGGTGGATCGCTCTGGAACTGAAATCGGAACGCTCACTGACATTTCCCCTATCTGAAAGTCTGATAAACGCCGGAAAAATGACTAAGTCCAAAAAAATTTTTTTTTCAACTTTTTTCAATTTTACCCCCGTGGGATATATATTCTACCCACACACATTTGGAACTCTCCTGGGGTACCCTCACACATATTATTCCCTCATTTAGTGGATATTTTCACAAAAAAGTGAAATTTTCAAAAATTCTGAAAATTGGCTGAAAATGACTAAATATGAACAACTCATCGGGCAAATCGCTCTGGAACTGAAATTGGAACGCTCACTGACATTTCCCCTCACTGAAAGTCTGATAAACGCTGGAAAAATGACTACGTCCAAAAAAAATTTTTTTTCACCCTTTTTCAATTTTACCCCCGTGGGATATATATTCTACCCACACACATTTGGAACTCTCCTGGGGTACCCTCACACATATTATTCCCTCATTTAAGTGGATATTTTCACAAAAAGTGAAATTTTCAAATATTCAGAATATTGGCTGAAAATGACTAAATATGAAGGACTCATTGGGCGAATTGATCTGGAACTGAAATTGGAACGCTCAATGACATTTGCCCTAATTGAAAGTCTGATAAACGCTGGAAAAATGACTAAGTCCAAAAAAATTTTTTTTTCAACTTTTTTCAATTTTACCCCCGTGGGATATATATTCTACCCACACACATTTGGAACTCTACTAGGGTACCCTCACACATATTATTCCCTCATTTTGTGGATATTTTCACAAAAAAGTGAAATTTTCAAAAATTCTGAAAATTGGCTGAAAATGACTAAATATGAAGGACTCATTGGGCGAATTGCTCTGGAACTGAAATTGGAACGCTCAATGACATTTGCCCTAATTGAAAGTCTGATAAACGCTGGAAAAATGACTAAGTCCAAAAAAATTTTTTTTTCAACTTTTTTCAATTTTACCCCCGTGGGATATATATTCTACCCACACACATTTGGAACTCTCCTGGGGTGCCCTCACACATATTATTCCCTCATTTAGTGGATATTTTCACAAAAAAGTGAAATTTTCAAAAATTCTGAAAATTGGCTGAAAATGACTAAATATGAACGACTCATCGGGCGAATCGCTCTGGAACTGAAATTGGAACGCTCAATGACATTTGCCCTAATTGAAAGTCTGATAAACGCCGGAAAAATGACTAAGTCCAAAAAAAAATTTTTTTCAACTTTTTTCAATTTTACCCCCGTGGGATATATATTCTACCCACACACATTTGGAACTCTACTAGGGTACCCTCACACATATTATTCCCTCATTTAGTGGATATTTTCACAAAAAAGTGAAATTTTCAAAAATTCTGAAAATTGGCTGAAAATGACTAAATATGAACGACTCATTGGGCAAATCGCTCTGGAACTGAAATTGGAGCGCTCACTGACATTTCCCCTAACTGAAAGTCTGATAAACGCCGGAAAAATGACTAAGTCCCAAAAAAAAATTTTTTCAACTTTTTTCACTTTTACCCCCGTGGGATATATATTCTACCCACACAGATTTGGAACTCTCCTGGGGTACCCTCACACATATTATTCCCTCATTTAGTGGATATTTTCACAAAAAAGTGACATTTTCAAAATTCTGAAAATTGGCTGAAAGCAACTAAATATGAAGGACTCATCGGGCGGATCGCTCTGGAACTGAAATCGGAACGCTCACTGACATTTCCCCTATCTGAAAGTCTGATAAACGCCGGAAAAATGACTAAGTCCAAAAAAATTTTTTTTTCAACTTTTTTCAATTTTACCCCCGTGGGATATATATTCTACCCACACACATTTGGAACTCTCCTGGGGTACCCTCACACATATTATTCCCTCATTTAGTGGATATTTTCACAAAAAAGTGAAATTTTCAAAAATTCAGAAAATTGGCTGAAAATGACTAAATATGAACGACTCATCGGGCAAATCGCTCTGGAACTGAAATTGGAACGCTCACTGACATTTCCCCTAACTGAAAGTCTGATAAACGCCGGAAAAGTGACTAGGTCCAAAAAAAAATTTTTTTCAACTTTTTTCAATTTTACCCCCTTGGGATGTATATTCTACCCACACACATTTGGAAATCTCCTTCCCACACACATTTGGAATTCTACTAGGGTACCCTCACATATTATTCCCTCATTTAGTGGATATTTTCACAAAAAAGTGAAATTTTCAAAAATTCTGAAAATTGGCTGAAAATGACTAAATATGAAGGACTCATTGGGCGAATCGCTCTGGAACTGAAATTGGAACGCTCACTGACATTTCCCTTAACTGAAAGTCTGATAAACGCCGAAAAAATGACTAAGTCCCAAATAATTTTTTTTAAAACTTTTTTCAATTTTTCCCCCGTGGGATATATATTCTACCCACACACATTTGGAACTCTCCTGGGGTACCCTCACACATATTATTCCCTCATTTAGTGGATATTTTCACAAAAAAGTGAAATATTCAAAAATTCAGGAAATTGGCTGAAAGCAACTAAATATGAAGGACACATCGGGCGAATCGCTCTGGAACTGAAATCGGAATGCTCACTGACATTTCCCTTAACTGAAAGTCTGATAAACGCCGAAAAAATGACTAAGTCCCAAATAATTTTTTTTAAAACTTTTTTCAATTTTTCCCCCGTGGGATATATATTCTACCCACACACATTTGGAACTCTCCTGGGGTACCCTCACACATATTATTCCCTCATTTAGTGGATATTTTCACAAAAAAGTGAAATTTTCAAAAATTCTGAAAATTGGCTGAAAATGACTAAATATGAACGACTCATCGGGCAAATCGCTCTGGAACTGAAATTGGAATGCTCACTCACATTTCCCCTAACTGAAAGTCTGATAAAAGCTGGAAAAATGACTAAGTCCCAAAAAAAATTTTTTAAAACTTTTTTCAATTTTACCCCCGTGGGATATATATTCTACCCACACACATTTGGAACTCTCCTGGGGTACCCTCACACATATTATTCCCTCATTTAGTGGATATTTTCACAAAAAGTGAAATTTTCAAATATTCAGAATATTGGCTGAAAACGACTAAATATGAAGGACTCATCGGGCGAATCGCTCTGGAACTGAAATTGGAACGTCCAATGACATTTGCACTAATTGAAAGTCTGATAAACGCCGGAAAAGTGACTAGGTCCAAAAAAAATTTTTTTTCAACTTTTTTCAATTTTACCCCCGTGGGATATATATTCTACCCACACACATTTGGAACTCTCCTGGGGTACCCTCACACATATTATTCCCTCATTTAGTGGATATTTTCACAAAAAAGTGAAATTTTCAAAAATTCAGAAAATTGGCTGAAAATGACTAAATATGAACGACTCATCGGGCAAATCACTCTGGAACTGAAACTGGAACGCTCACTGACATTTCCCCTAACTGAAAGTCTGATAAACGCCGGAAAAGTGACTAGGTCCAAAAAAAAATTTTTTTCAACTTTTTTCAATTTTACCCCCTTGGGATGTATATTCTACCCACACACATTTGGAAATCTCCTTCCCACACACATTTGGAATTCTACTAGGGTACCCTCACATATTATTCCCTCATTTAGTGGATATTTTCACAAAAAAGTGAAATTTTCAAAAATTCAGAAAATTGGCTGAAAATGACTAAATATGAAGGACTCATTGGGCGAATCGCTCTGGAACTGAAATTGGAACGCTCACTGACATTTCCCTTAACTGAAAGTCTGATAAACGCCGAAAAAATGACTAAGTCCCAAATAATTTTTTTTAAAACTTTTTTCAATTTTTCCCCCGTGGGATATATATTCTACCCACACACATTTGGAACTCTCCTGGGGTACCCTCACACATATTATTCCCTCATTTAGTGGATATTTTCACAAAAAAGTGAAATATTCAAAAATTCAGGAAATTGGCTGAAAGCAACTAAATATGAAGGACACATCGGCGAATCGCTCTGGAACTGAAATCGGAATGCTCACTGACATTTCCCTTAACTGAAAGTCTGATAAACGCCGAAAAAATGACTAAGTCCCAAATAATTTTTTTTTCAACTTTTTTCAATTTTACCCCCGTGGGATATATATTCTACCCACACACATTTGGAACTCTCCTGGGGTACCCTCACACATATTATTCCCTCATTTAGTGGATATTTTCACAAAAAAGTGAAATTTTCAAAAATTCTGAAAATTGGCTGAAAATGACTAAATATGAACGACTCATCGGGCAAATCGCTCTGGAACTGAAATTGGAATGCTCACTGACATTTCCCCTAACTGAAAGTCTGATAAACGCTGGAAAAATGACTAAGTCCCAAAAAAAATTTTTTTAAACTTTTTTCAATTTTACCCCCGTGGGATATATATTCTACCCACACACATTTGGAACTCTCCTGGGGTACCCTCACACATATTATTCCCTCATTTAGTGGATATTTTCACAAAAAGTGAAATTTTCAAATATTCAGAATATTGGCTGAAAACGACTAAATATGAAGGACTCATCGGGCGAATCGCTCTGGAACTGAAATTGGAACGCCCAATGACATTTGCACTAATTGAAAGTCTGATAAACGCCGGAAAAGTGACTAGGTCCAAAAAAAAATTTTTTTCAACTTTTTTCAATTTTACCCCCGTGGGATATATATTCTACCCACACACATTTGGAACTCTCCTGGGGTACCCTCACACATATTATTCCCTCATTTAGTGGATATTTTCACAAAAAAGTGAAATTTTCAAAAATTCTGAAAATTGGCTGAAAATGACTAAATATGAACGACTCATCGGGCAAATCGCTCTGGAACTGAAATTGGAACGCTCACTGACATTTCCCCTAACTGAAAGTCTGATAAACGCCGGAAAAGTGACTAGGTCCAAAAAAAAATTTTTTTCAACTTTTTTCAATTTTACCCCCTTGGGATGTATATTCTACCCACACACATTTCGAAATCTCCTTCCCACACACATTTGGAATTCTACTAGGGTACCCTCACATATTATTCCCTCATTTAGTGGATATTTTCACAAAAAAGTGAAATTTTCAAAAATTCAGAAAATTGGCTGAAAATGACTAAATATGAAGGACTCATTGGGCGAATTGCTCTGGAATTGAAATTGGAACGCTCAATGACATTTGCCCTAATTGAAAGTCTGATAACGCTGGAAAAATGACTAAGTCCCAAAAAAAAAAATGTAAAACTTTTTTCAATTTTGCCCCCGTTGGATATATATTCTACCCACACACATTTGGAACTCTCCTGGGGTACCCTCACACATATTATTCCCTCATTTAGTGGATATTTTCACAAAAAAGTGAAATTTTCAAAAATTCTGAAAATTGGCTGAAAATGACTAAATATGAACTACTCATCGGGCAAATCGCTCTGGAACTGAAATTGGAACGCTCACTGATATTTCCCCTAACTGAAAGTCTGATAAACGCCGGAAAAATGACTAAGTCCAAAAAAATGTTTTTTTCAACTTTTTTCAATTTTACCCCCGTGGGATATATATTCTACCCACACACATTTGGAACTCTACTGGGGTACCCTCACACATATTATTCCCTCATTTAGTGGATATTTTCACAAAAAGTGAAATTTTCAAAAATTCAGAAAATTGGCTGAAAATGACTAAATATGAACGACTCATCGGGCAAATCGCTCTGGAACTGAAATTGGAACGCTCACTGACATTTCCCCTAACTGAAAGTCTGATAAACGCTGGAAAAATGACTAAGTCCCAAAAAAAATTTTTTAAAACTTTTTTCAATTTTACCCCCGTGGGATATATATTCTACCCACACACATTTGGAACTCTCCTGGGGTACCCTCACACATATTATTCCCTCATTTAGTGGATATTTTCACAAAAAGTGAAATTTTCAAATATTCAGAATATTGGCTGAAAACGACTAAATATGAAGGACTCATCGGGCGAATCGCTCTGGAACTGAAATTGGAACGCTCAATGACATTTGCACTAATTGAAAGTCTGATAAACGCCGGAAAAGTGACTAGGTCCAAAAAAAAAATTTTTTCAACTTTTTTTAATTTTACCCCCTTGGGATGTATATTCTACCCACACACATTTGGAAATCTCCTTCCCACACACATTTGGAATTCTACTAGGGTACCCTCACATATTATTCCCTCATTTAGTGGATATTTTCACAAAAAGTGAAATTTTCAAATATTCAGAATATTGGCTGAAAATGACTAAATATGAAGGACTCATCGGGCGAATCGCTCTGGAACTGAAATTGGAACGCTCAATGACATTTGCCCTAATTGAAAGTCTGATAAATGCCGGAAAAGTGACTAGGTCCAAAAAAAAATTTTTTTCAACTTTTTTCAATTTTACCCCCGTGGGATATATATTCTACCCACACACATTTGGAACTCTCCTAGGGTACCCTCACACATATTATTCCCTCATTTAGTGGATATTTTCACAAAAAGTGAAATTTTCAAATATTCAGAATATTGGCTGAAAACGACTAAATATGAAGGACTCATCGGGCGAATCGCTCTGGAACTGAAATTGGAACGCTCAATGACATTTCCCCTAACTGAAAGTCTGATAAACGCTGGAAAAATGACTAAGTCCCAAAAAAAATTTTTTAAAACTTTTTTCAATTTTACCCCCGTGGGATATATATTCTACCCACACACATTTGGAACTCTCCTGGGGTACCCTCACACATATTATTCCCTCATTTAGTGGATATTTTCACAAAAAGTGAAATTTTCAAATATTCAGAATATTGGCTGAAAACGACTAAATATGAAGGACTCATCGGGAGAATCGCTCTGGAACTGAAATTGGAACGCCCAATGACATTTGCACTAATTGAAAGTCTGATAAACGCCGGAAAAGTGACTAGGTCCAAAAAAAAATTTTTTTCAACTTTTTTCAATTTTACCCCCGTGGGATATATATTCTACCCACACACATTTGGAACTCTCCTGGGGTACCCTCACACATATTATTCCCTCATTTAGTGGATATTTTCACAAAAAAGTGAAATTTTCAAAAATTCTGAAAATTGGCTGAAAATGACTAAATATGAACGACTCATCGGGCAAATCGCTCTGGAACTGAAATTGGAACGCTCACTGACATTTCCCCTAACTGAAAGTCTGATAAACGCCGGAAAAGTGACTAGGTCCAAAAAAAAATTTTTTTCAACTTTTTTCAATTTTACCCCCTTGGGATGTATATTCTACCCACACACATTTCGAAATCTCCTTCCCACACACATTTGAAATTCTACTAGGGTACCCTCACACATATTATTCCCTCATTTAGTGGATATTTTCACAAAAAAGTGAAATATTCAAAAATTCAGGAAATTGGCTGAAAGCAACTAAATATGAAGGACACATCTGGCGAATCGCTCTGGAACTGAAATCGGAATGCTCACTGACATTTCCCTTAACTGAAAGTCTGATAAACGCCGAAAAAATGACTAAGTCCCAAATAATTTTTTTTTCAACTTTTTTCAATTTTACCCCCGTGGGATATATATTCTACCCACACACATTTGGAACTCTCCTGGGGTACCCTCACACATATTATTCCCTCATTTAGTGGATATTTTCACAAAAAAGTGAAATTTTCAAAAATTCTGAAAATTGGCTGAAAATGACTAAATATGAACGACTCATCGGGCAAATCGCTCTGGAACTGAAATTGGAATGCTCACTGACATTTCCCCTAACTGAAAGTCTGATAAACGCTGGAAAAATGACTAAGTCCCAAAAAAAATTTTTTTAAACTTTTTTCAATTTTACCCCCGTGGGATATATATTCTACCCACACACATTTGGAACTCTCCTGGGGTACCCTCACACATATTATTCCCTCATTTAGTGGATATTTTCACAAAAAGTGAAATTTTCAAATATTCAGCATATATTGGCTGAAAACGACTAAATATGAAGGACTCATCGGGCGAATCGCTCTGGAACTGAAATTGGAACGCTCAATGACATTTGCACTAATTGAAAGTCTGATAAACGCCGGAAAAGTGACTAGGTCCAAAAAAAAATTTTTTTCAACTTTTTTTAATTTTATCCCCTTGGGATGTATATTCTACCCACACACATTTGGAAATCTCCTTCCCACACACATTTAGAATTCTACTAGGGTACCCTCACATATTATTCCCTCATTTAGTGGATATTTTCACAAAAAGTGAAATTTTCAAATATTCAGAATATTGGCTGAAAACGACTAAATATGAAGGACTCATCGGGCGAATCGCTCTGGAACTGAAATTGGAACGCTCAATGACATTTGCCCTAATTGAAAGTCTGATAAATGCCGGAAAAGTGACTAGGTCCAAAAAAAAATTTTTTTCAACTTTTTTCAATTTTACCCCCGTGGGATATATATTCTACCCACACACATTTGGAACTCTCCTAGGGTACCCTCACACATATTATTCCCTCATTTAGTGGATATTTTCACAAAAAGTGAAATTTTCAAATATTCAGAATATTGGCTGAAAACGACTAAATATGAAGGACTCATCGGGCAAATCGCTCTGGAACTGAAATTGGAACGCTCACTGACATTTCCCCTAACTGAAAGTCTGATAAACGCCGGAAAAATGACTAAGTCCCAAAAAAATTTTTGTAAAACTTTTTTCAATTTTACCCCTGTGGGATATATATTCTACCCACACACATTTGGAACTCTCCTGGGGTACCCTCACACATATTATTCCCTCATTTAGTGGATATTTTCACAAAAAAGTGAAATTTTCAAAAATTCTGAAAATTGGCTGAAAATGACTAAATATGAAGGACTCATCGGGCGAATCGCTCTGGAACTGAAATCGGAACGCTCACTGACATTTCCCCTATCTGAAAGTCTGATAAACGCCGGAAAAATGACTAAGTCCAAAAAAATTTTTTTTTCAACTTTTTTCAATTTTACCCCCGTGGGATATATATTCTACCCACACACATTTGGAACTCTCCTGGGGTACCCTCACACATATTATTCCCTCATTTAGTGGATATTTTCACAAAAAAGTGAAATTTTCAAAAATTCTGAAAATTGGCTGAAAATGACTAAATATGAAGGACTCATTGGGCGAATCGCTCTGGAACTGAAATCGGAACGCTCACTGATATTTCCCCTAACTGAAAGCTGATAAACGCCGGAAAAATGACTAAGTCCCCAAAAAATTTTTTGAAAACTTTTTTCAATTTTACCCCCGTGGGATATATATTCTACCCACACACATTTGGAACTCTCCTGGGGTACCCTCACACATATTATTCCCTCATTTAGTGGATATTTTCACAAAAAAGTGAAATTTTCAAAAATTCTGAAAATTGGCTGAAAGAGACTAAATATGAATGACTCATCGGGCAATTCGCTCTGGAACTGAAATCGGAACGCTCACTGACATTTCCCCTATCTAAAAGTCTGATAAACGCCGGAAAAATGACTAGGTCCAAAAAAATTTTTTTTTCAACTTTTTTCAATTTTACCCCCGTGGGATATATATTCTACTCATATACATTTCGAACTCTCCTGGGGTACCCTCACACATATTATTCCCTCATTTAGTGGATATTTTCACAAAAAAGTGAAATTTTCAAAAATTCTGAAAATTGGCTGAAAACGACTAAATATGAACGACTGATCGGGCAAATCGCTCTGGAACTGAAATTGGAACGCTCACTGACATTTCCCCTAACTGAAAGTCTGATAAACGCCGGAAAAATGACTAAGTCCAAAAAAAAATTTTTTAAAACTTTTTTCAATTTTACCCCCGTGGGATATATCTTCTACCCACACACATTTGGAACTCTCCTGGGGTACCCTCACACATATTATTCCCTCATTTAGTGGATATTTTCACAAAAAAGCTAAATTTTCAAAAATTCAGAAAATTGGCTGAAAATGACTAAATATGAACGACTCATCAGGCGAATCGCTCTGGAACTGAAATCGGAACGCTCACTGACATTTCCCCTAACTGAAAGTTTGATAAACGCCGGAAAAATGAGTAAGTCAAAAAAATTTTTTTTTAAACTTTTTTCAATTTTACCCCCGTGGGATCTATCTTCTACCCACACACATTTTGAACTCTACTGGGGTACCCTCACACATATTATTCCCTCATTTAGTGGATATTTTCACAAAAAATTGAAATTTTCAAAAATTCTGAAAATTGGCTGAAAACTACTAAATATGAAGGACTCATTGGGCGAATCGCTCTGGAACTGAAATCGGAACGCTCACTGACATTTCCCCTATCTGAAAGTCTGATAAACGCTGGAAAAATGAATAAGTCCAAAAAAAAAAATTTTTCAACTTTTTTCAATTTTACCCCCGTGGGATATATATTCTACACATATACATTTGGAACTCTCCTGGGGTACCCTCACACATATTATTCCCTCATTTAGTGGATATTTTCACAAAAAAGTGAAATTTTCAAAAATTCTGAAAATTGGCTGAAAACGACTAAATATGAATGACTCATCGGGCAAATCGCTCTGGAACTGAAATTGGAACGCTCACTGACATTTCCCCTAACTGACAGTCTGATAAACGCCGGAAAAATGACTAAGTCCAAAAAAATGTTTTTTAAAACTTTTTTCAATTTTACCCCCGTGGGATATATCTTCTACCCACACACATTTGGAACACTCCTGGGGTATCCTCACACATATTATTCCCTCATTTAGTGGATATTTTCACAAAAATAGTGAAATTTTCAAAAATTCTGAAAATTGGCTGAAATAGACTAAATATGAAGGACTCATCGGGCGAATCGTTCTGGAACTGAAATCGGAACGGTCACTGACATTTCCCCTAACTGAAAGTCTGATAAACTCCGGAAAAATGACTAAGTCCAAAAAAATTTCTTTTAAAACTTTTTTCAATTTTACCCCCGTGGGATATATATTCTACCCACACACATTTGGAACTCTCCTGGGGTACCCTCACACATATTATTCCCTCATTTAGTGGATATTTTCACAAAAAAGTGAAATTTTCAAAAATTCAGAAAATTTGCTGAAAACAACTTAATATGAAGGACTCATCGGGCAAATCGCTCTGGAACTGAAATTGGAATGCTCACTGACATTTCCCCTAACTGAAAGTCTGATAAACGCAGGAAAAATGACTAAGTCCAAAAAAAATTTTTTTAAAACTTTTTTCAATTTTACCCCCGTGGGATCTATCTTCTACCCACACACATTTGGAACTCTCCTGGGGTACCCTCACACATGTTATTCCCTCATTTAGTGGATATTTTCACAAAAAAGTGAAATTTTCAAAAATACTGAAAATTGGCTGAAAACTACTAAATATGAAGGACTCATTGGGCAAATCGCTCTGGAACTGAAATCGGAACGCTCACTGACATTTCCCCTATCTGAAAGTCTGATAAACGCTGGAAAAATGACTAAGTCCAAAAAAAAAATTTTTTCAACTTTTTTCAATTTTACCCCCGTGGGATATATATTCTACCCATATACATTTGGAACTCTCCTGGGGTACCCTCACACATATTATTCCCTCATTTAGTGGATATTTTCACAAAAAAGTGAAATTTTCAAAAATTCAGAAAATTGGCTGAAAACAACTAAATATGAAGGACTCATCGGGCGAATCGCTCTGGAACTGAAATCGGAACGCTCACTGACATTTCTCCTATGTGAAAGTCTAATAAATGCTGAAAAAATGAAAAAGTCCCAAAAAAAAATTTTTTTCACCTTTTTTCAATTTTACCCCCGTGGGATATATATTCTACCCACACACATTTGGAACTCTCCTGGGGTACCCTCACACATATTATTCCCTCATTTAGTGGATATTTACACAAAAAAGTGAAATTTTCAAAAATTCAGAAAATTGGCTGAAAATGACTAAATATGAACGACTCATCGGGCAAATCGCTCTGGAACTGAAATTGGAAAGCTCACTGACATTTCCCCTAACTGAAAGTCTGATAAACGCCGGAAAAATGACTAAGTCCAAAAAAAATTTTTTAAAACTTTTTTCAATTTTACCCCCGTGGGATATACACTGCTCAAAAAAATAAAGGGAACACTTAAACAACAGAATATAACTCCAAGTAAATCAAACTTCTGTGAAATCAAACTGTCCACTTAGGAAGAAACACTGATTGACAATCAATTTCACATGCTGTTGTGCAAATGGAATAGACAATAGATGGAAATTATTGGCAATTATCAAGAGACACTCAATAAAAGGAGTGGCTCTGCAAGTGGGACCACAGACCACTTCTCAGTAGCAATGCTTTCTGGCTGATGTTTTGGTCACTTTTGAATGTTGGTTGTGCTTTCACACTCATGGTAGCATGAGACGGACTCTACAACCCACAGAAGTTGCTCAGGTAGTGCAGCTCATCCAGGATGGCACATCAATGCGAGCTGTGGCAAGAAGGTTTGCTTTGTCTGTCAGCGTAGCGTCCAGAGACTGGAGGCACTACCAGGAGACAGGCCAGTACACCAGGAGACGTGGAGGGGGCCGTAGGAGGGCAACAACCCAGCAGCAAGACCGCTACCTCCGCTTTTGTGCAAGGAGGAACAGGAGAAGCACTGCCAGAGCCCTGCAAAATGACCTCCAGCAGGCCACAAATGTGCATGTGTCTGCACAAACGGTTAGAAACCGACTCCATGAGGTTGGTATGAGGGCCCGACGTCCACAGATAGGGGTTGTGCTCACAGCCCAAGACCGTGCAGGACGCTTGGCATTTGCCACAGAACACCAGGATTGGCAAAGTCACCACTGGCGCCCTGTGCTCTTCACAGATGAAAGCAGGTTCACACTGAGCACATGTGACAGACGTGACAGAGTCTGGAAACGACGTGGAGAGCGATCTGCAGCCTGCAACATCCTTCAGCATGATCGGTTTGGCACTGGGTCAGTAATGGTGTGGGGTGGCATTTC
This sequence comes from Phyllobates terribilis, assembly GCF_046119375.1. Lineage (NCBI taxonomy): Eukaryota > Metazoa > Chordata > Amphibia > Anura > Dendrobatidae > Phyllobates > Phyllobates terribilis. Next base: position 75,551,407 of record NW_027362773.1, on the reverse strand, counting down.
TTTGGAGGGCCGCACAGCCCTCCATAAGCTCGCCAGAGGTAGCCTGACTGCCATTAGGTACCGAGATGAGATCCTCAGACCCCTTGTGAGACCATATGCTGGTGCGGTTGGCCCTGGGTTCCTCCTAATGCAGGACAATGCCAGACCTCATGTGGCTGGAGTGTGTCAGCAGTTCCTGCAAGATGAAGGCATTGAAGCTGTGGACTGGCCCGCCCGTTCCCCAGACCTGAATCCGATTGAGCACATCTGGGACATCATGTCTCGCACCATCCATCAACGTCACGTTGCACCACAGGCTGTCCAGGAGTTGTCAGATGCTTTAGTCCAGGTCTGGGCGGAGATCTCACAGGAGACCATCCGCAACCTCATCAGGAGCATGCCCAGGCATCGTAGGGAGGTCATACAGGCACGTGGAGGCCACACACAATACTGAGCTTCATTTTGACTTGTTTTAAGGACATTACATCTAAGTTGGATCAGCCTGTAGTGTGTTTTACAACTTTAATTTTGGGGGTGACTCCAAATCCAGGCCTCCATTGGTTAATAAATTTGATTTCCATTGATGATTTTTGTGTGATTTTAATGTCAGCACATTCAACTTTCTACAGAACAAAGTATTCAATGAGAATATTTCATTCATTCAGATCTAGGATGTGTTATTTGAGTGTTCCCTTTATTTTTTTGAGCAGTGTATATTCTACCCATATACATTTGGAACTCTCCTGGGGTACCCTCACACATATTATTCCCTCATTTAGTGGATATTTTCACAAAAAAGTGAAATTTTCAAAAATACTGAAAAGTGGCTGAAAACTACTAAATATGAAGGACTCATTGAGCGAATCGCTCTGGAACTGAAATCGGAATGCTCACTGACATTTTCCCTATCTGAAAGTCTGATAAACACTGGAAAAATGACTAAGTCCAAAAAAAAAATTTTTTAAATTTTTTTCAATTTTACCCCCGTGGGATATATATTCTACCCATATACATTTGGAACTCTCCTGGGGTACCTTCACACATATTATTCCCTCATTTAGTGGATATTTTCACAAAAAAGTGAAATTTTCAAAAATACTGAAAAGTGGCTGAAAACGATTAAATATGAAGGACTCATCGGGCGAATCGCTCTGGAACTGAAATCGGAATGCTCACTGACATTTCCCCTATCTGAAAGTTTGATAAACGCCGGAAAAATGACTAAGTCCAAAAAAAATTTTTTTTCAACTTTTTTCAATTTTACCCCCGTGGGATATATATTCTACCCACACACATTTGGAACTCTCCTGGGGTACCCTCACACATATTATTCCCTCATTTAGTGGATATTTTCACAAAAAAGTTACATTTTCAAAAATTCTGAAAATTGGCTGAAAACGACTAAATATGAATGACTCATCGGGCAAATCGCCCTGGAACTGAAATTGGAACGCTCACTGACATTTCCCCTAACTGAAAGTCTGATAAACGCCGGAAAAATGACTAAGTCCAAAAAAAAATTTTTTAAAACTTTTTTCAATTTTACCCCCGTGGGATATATATTCTACCCATATACATTTGGAAGTCTCCTGGGGTACCTTCACACATATTATTCCCTCATTTAGTGGATATTTTCACAAAAAAGTGAAATTTTCAAAAATTCAGAAAATTGGCTGAAAATGACTAAATATGAACGACTCATCGGGCGAATCGCTCTGGAACTGAAATCCGAACGCTCACTGACATTTCCCCTAACTGAAAGTCTGATAAACGCCGGAAAAATGACGAAGTCAAAAAAAATTTTTTTCAACTTTTTTCAATTTTACCCCCGTGGGATCTATATTCTACCCACACACATTTTGAGCTCTCCTGGGGTACCCTCACACATATTATTCCCTCATTTAGTGGATATTTTCACAAAAAAGTGAAATTTTCAAAAATTCTGAAAATTGGCTGAAAACTACTAAATATGAAGGACTCATTGGGCAAATCGCTCTGGAACTGAAATCGGAACGCTCACTGACATTTCTCCTATGTGAAAGTCTGATAAACGCCGGAAAAATGACTAAGTCCAAAAAAATTTTTTTTAAAACTTTTTTCAATTTTACCCTCGTGGGATATATCTTCTACCCACACACATTTGGAACTCTCCTGGGGTACCCTCACACATTATTCCCTCATTTAGTGGATATTTTCACAAAAAAGTGAAATTTTCAAAAATTCAGAAAATTGGCTGAAAATGACTAAATATGAACGACTCATCGGGCGAATCGCTCTGGAACTGAAATCGGAACGCTCACTGACATTTCCCCTAACTGAAAGTTTGATAAACGCCGGAAAAATGAGTAAGTCAAAAAAATTTTTTTTTAAACTTTTTTCAATTTTACCCCCGTGGGATCTATCTTCTACCCACACACATTTTGAACTCTACTGGGGTACCCTCACACATATTATTCCCTCATTTAGTGGATATTTTCACAAAAAATTGAAATTTTCAAAAATTCTGAAAATTGGCTGAAAACTACTAAATATGAAGGACTCATTGGGCGAATCGCTCTGGAACTGAAATCGGAACGCTCACTGACATTTCCCCTATCTGAAAGTCTGATAAACACTGGAAAAATGAATAAGTCCAAAAAAAAAAATTTTTCAACTTTTTTCAATTTTACCCCCGTGGGATATATATTCTACACATATACATTTGGAACTCTCCTGGGGTACCCTCACACATATTATTCCCTCATTTAGTGGATATTTTCACAAAAAAGTGAAATTTTCAAAAATTCTGAAAATTGGCTGAAAACGACTAAATATGAATGACTCATCGGGCAAATCGCTCTGGAACTGAAATTGGAACGCTCACTGACATTTCCCCTAACTGACAGTCTGATAAACGCCGGAAAAATGACTAAGTCCAAAAAAATTTTTTTTAAAACTTTTTTCAATTTTACCCCCGTGGGATATATCTTCTACCCACACACATTTGGAACACTCCTGGGGTATCCTCACACATATTATTCCCTCATTTAGTGGATATTTTCACAAAAATAGTGAAATTTTCAAAAATTCTGAAAATTGGCTGAAATAGACTAAATATGAAGGACTCATCGGGCGAATCGCTCTGGAACTGAAATCGGAACGGTCACTGACATTTCCCCTAACTGAAAGTCTGATAAACTCCGGAAAAATGACTAAGTCCAAAAAAATTTCTTTTAAAACTTTTTTCAATTTTACCCCCGTGGGATATATATTCTACCCACACACATTTGGAACTCTCCTGGGGTACCCTCACACATATTATTCCCTCATTTAGTGGATATTTTCACAAAAAAGTGAAATTTTCAAAAATTCAGAAAATTTGCTGAAAACAACTTAATATGAAGGACTCATCGGGCAAATCGCTCTGGAACTGAAATTGGAATGCTCACTGACATTTCCCCTAACTGAAAGTCTGATAAACGCAGGAAAAATGACTAAGTCCAAAAAAAATTTTTTTAAAACTTTTTTCAATTTTACCCCCGTGGGATCTATCTTCTACCCACACACATTTGGAACTCTCCTGGGGTACCCTCACACATATTATTCCCTCATTTAGTGGATATTTTCACAAAAAAGTGAAATTTTCAAAAATACTGAAAATTGGCTGAAAACTACTAAATATGAAGGACTCATTGGGCAAATCGCTCTGGAACTGAAATCGGAACGCTCACTGACATTTCCCCTATCTGAAAGTCTGATAAACGCTGGAAAAATGACTAAGTCCAAAAAAAAAATTTTTTCAACTTTTTTCAATTTTACCCCCGTGGGATATATATTCTACCCATATACATTTGGAACTCTCCTGGGGTACCCTCACACATATTATTCCCTCATTTAGTGGATATTTTCACAAAAAAGTGAAATTTTCAAAAATTCAGAAAATTGGCTGAAAACAACTAAATATGAAGGACTCATCGGGCGAATCGCTCTGGAACTGAAATCGGAACGCTCACTGACATTTCTCCTATGTGAAAGTCTAATAAATGCTGAAAAAATGAAAAAGTCCCAAAAAAAAATTTTTTTCACCTTTTTTCAATTTTACCCCCGTGGGATATATATTCTACCCACACACATTTGGAACTCTCCTGGGGTACCCTCACACATATTATTCCCTCATTTAGTGGATATTTTCACAAAAAAGTGAAATTTTCAAAAATTCTGAAAATTGGCTGAAAACGACTAAATATGAACGACTCATTGGGCAAATCGCTCTGGAACTGAAATTGGAAGGCTCACTGACATTTCCCCTAACTGAAAGTCTGATAAACGCAGGAAAAATAACTAAGTCCAAAAAAAATTTTTTTAAAACTTTTTTCAATTTTACCCCCGTGGGATCTATCTTCTACCCACACATATTTGGAACTCTCCTGGGGTACCCTCACACATATTATTCCCTCATTTAGTGGATATTTTCACAAAAAAGTGAAGTTTTCAAAAATACTGAAAAGTGGCTGAAACTACTAAATATGAAGGACTCATTGAGCGAATCGCTCTGGAACTGAAATCGGAATGCTCACTGACATTTTCCCTATCTGAAAGTCTGATAAACACTGGAAAAATGACTAAGTCCAAAAAAAAAATTTTTTCAATTTTTTTTAATTTTACCCCCGTGGGATATATATTCTACCCATATACATTTGGAACTCTCCTGGGGTACCTTCACACATATTATTCCCTCATTTAGTGGATATTTTCACAAAAAAGTGAAATTTTCAAAAATACTGAAAAGTGGCTGAAAACGATTAAATATGAAGGACTCATCGGGCGAATCGCTCTGGAACTGAAATCGGAATGCTCACTGACATTTCCCCTATCTGAAAGTTTGATAAACGCCGGAAAAATGACTAAGTCCAAAAAAATTTTTTTTTTCAACTTTTTTCAATTTTACCCCGGTGGGATATATATTCTACACATATACATTTGGAACTCTCCTGGGGTACCCTCACACATATTATTCCCTCATTTAGTGGATATTTTCACAAAAAAGTGAAATTTTCAAAAATTCAGAAAATTGGCTGAAAACAACTAAATATGAAGGACTCATCGGGCGAATCGCTCTGGAACTGAAATCGGAACGCTCACTGACATTTCTCCTATGTGAAAGTCTGATAAACGCCGGAAAAATGACTAAGTCCAAAAAAAATTTTTTTAAAACTTTTTTCAATTTTACCCCCGCGGGATATATCTTCTACCCACACACATTTGGAACTCTCCTGGGGTACCCTCACACATATTATTCCCTCATTTAGTGGATATTTTCACAAAAAAGTGAAATTTTCAAAAATTCTGAAAATTGGCTGAAAACGACTAAATATGAATGACTCATCGGGCAAATCGCTCTGGAACTGAAATTGGAACGCTCAATGACATTTCCCCTAACTGAAAGTCTGATAAACGCCGGAAAAATGACTAAGTTGAAAAAAAATTTTTTGTTCAACTTTTTTCAATTTTACCCCGGTGGGATATATATTCTACTCATATACATTTGGAACTCTCCTGGGGTACCCTCACACATATTATTCCCTCATTTAGTGGATGTTTTCACAAAAAGTGAAATTTTCAAAAATTCAGAAAATTGGCTGAAAACGACTAAGTATGAACGACTCATCAGGCAAATCGCTCTGGAACTGAAATTGGAATGCTCACTGACATTTCCCCTAACTGAAAGTCTGATAAACGCTGGAAAAATGACAAAGTCGAAAAAAAAATTTTTTTAAACTTTTTTCAATTTTACCCCCTTGGGACATACATTCTACCCACACACATTTGGAACTCTTCTGGGGTACCCTCACACATATTATTCCCTCATTTAGTGGATATTTTCACAAAAAAGTGAAATTTTCAAAAATTTTGAAAATTGGCTGAAAACGACTAAATATGAATGACTCATCGGTCAAATCGCTCTGGAACTGAAATTGGAACGCTCAATGACATTTCCCCTAACTGAAAGACTTATAAACGCCGGAAAAATGACTAAGTCGAAAAAAAAAAATTTTTCAACTTTTTTCAATTTTACCCCCGTGGGATATTTATTCTACCCACACACATTTGGAACTCTCCTGGGGTACCCTCACACATATTATTCCCTCATTTAGTGGATATTTTCACAAAAACGTGAAATTTTCAAAAATTCTGAAAATTGGCTGAAAACGACTAAATATGAAGGACTCATCGGGCGAATCGCTCTGGAACTGAAATCGGAACGCTCACTGACATTTCCCCTAACTGAAAGTCCGATAAACGCCAGAAAAATGACAGTCCAAAAAAAATTTTTTTCAACTTTTTTCAATTTTACCCCCGTGGGATATATATTCTACCCATATACATTTGGAACTCTCCTGGGGTACCCTCACACATATTATTCCCTCATTTAGTCTATATTTTCACAAAAAAGTGAAATTTTCAAAAATTCTGAAAATTGGCTGAAAATGACTAAATATGAACGACTCATCGGGCGAATCGCTCTGGAACTGAAATCGGAACGCTCACTGACATTTCCCCTATCTGAAAGTCTGATAAACGCTGGAAAAATGACTAAGTCCAAAAAAAAAATTTTTTCAACTTTTTTCATTTTTACCCCCGTGGGATATATATTCTACCCATATACATTTGGAACTCTCCTGGTGTACCCTCACACATATTATTCCCTCATTTAGTGGATATTTTCACAAAAAAGTGAAATTTTCAAAAATTTTGAAAATTGGCTGAAAACGACTAAATATGAATGACTCATCGGTCAAATCGCTCTGGAACTGAAATTGGAACGCTCACTGACATTTCCCCTAACTGAAAGTCTGATGAACGCCGGAAAAATGACTAAGTCCAAAAAAATTTTTTTCAACTTTTTTCAATTTTACCCCCGTGGGATATATATTCTACCCATATACATTTGGAACTCTCCTGGGGTACCCTCACACATATTATTCCCTCATTTAGTGGATATTTTCACAAAAAAGTGAAATTTTCAAAAATTCTGAAAATTGGCTGAAAACTGCTAAACGTGAAGGACTCATTGGGCGAATCGCTCTGGAATAGAAATCGGAACGCTCACTGACATTTCTCCTATCTGAAAGTCTGATAAACGCTGAAAAGATGACTGAGTCCAAAAAAAAAATGTTTTCACCTTTTTTCAAATTTACCCCGGTGGGATATATATTCTACCCACACACATTTGGAACTCTCCTGGGGTACCCTCACACATATTATTCCCTCATTTAGTGGATATTTTCACAAAAAGTGACATTTTCAAAAATTCTGAAAATTGGCTGAAAATGACTAAATATGAACGACTCATCGGGCAAATCGCTCTGGAACGTAAATTGGAATGCTCACTGACATTTCCCCTATCTGATAGTCTGATAAACGCTGAAAAAATGATTAAGTCCAAAAAAATTTTTTTTCACCTTTTTTCAATTTTACCCCCGTGGGATATATATTCTACCCACACACATTTGGAACTCTCCTGGGGTACCCTCACACATATTACTCCCTCATTTAGTGGATATTTTCACAAAAAAGTGAAATTTTCATATATTCAAAAAATTGGCTGAAAACGACTAAATATGAAGGACTCATCGGGCGAATCGCTCTGGAACTGAAATCGGAACGCTCACTGACATTTCCCCTATCTGAAAGTCTGATAAACGCCGGAAAAATGACTAAGTTCAAAAAAAAATTTTTTTCACCTTTTTTCAAATTTACCCCCGTGGGATATATATTCTACCCACACACATTTGGAACTCTCCTGGGGTACCCTCACACATATTATTCCCTCATTTAGTGGATATTTTCACAAAAAGTGACATTTTCAAAAATTCTGAAAATTGGCTGAAAATGACTAAATATGAAGGACTCATCGGGCGAATCGCTCTGGAATAGAAATCGGAACGCTCACTGACATTTCTCCTATCTGAAAGTCTGATAAACGCTGAAAAGATGACTGAGTCCAAAAAAAAAATGTTTTCACCTTTTTTCAAATTTACCCCGGTGGGATATATATTCTACCCACACACATTTGGAACTCTCCTGGGGTACCCTCACACATATTATTCCCTCATTTAGTGGATATTTTCACAAAAAGTGACATTTTCAAAAATTCTGAAAATTGGCTGAAAATGACTAAATATGAAGGACTCATCGGGCAAATCGCTCTGGAACGTAAATTGGAATGCTCACTGACATTTCCCCTAACTGAAAATCTGATAAACGCCGGAAAAATGACTAAGTCAAAAAAAAATTTTTTTAAAACTTTTTTCAATTTTACCCCCGTGGAATATATCTTCTACCCACACACATTTGGAACTCTCCTGGGGTACCCTCACACATATTATTCCCTCATTTAGTGGATATTTTCACAAAAAAGTGATATTTTCAAATATTCAGAAAATTGGCTGAAAAAAACTAAATATGAAGGACTCATCGGGCGTATCGCTCTGGAACTGAAATCGGAGCGCTCACTGACATTTCTCCTATCTGAAAGTCTGATAAACGCTGAAAAAATGACTAAGTCCCCAAAAAATTTTTTTAAAACTTTTTTCAATTTTACCCCCGTGGGATATATATTCTACCCATAGACATTTGGAACTCTCCTGGGGTACCCTCACACATATTATTCCCTCATTTAGTGGATACTTTCACAAAAAAGTGAAATTTTCAAAAATTCTGAAAATTGGCTGAAAATGACTAAATATGAACGACTCATCGGGCAAATCGCTCTGGAACGTAAATTGGAATGCTCACTGACATTTCCCCTATCTGAAAGTCTGATAAACGCCGGAAAAATGACTAAGTGTAAAAAAAATTTTTTTTCAACTTTTTTCAATTTTACCCCCGTGGGATATATATTCTACCCATAGACATTTGGAACTCTCCTGGGGTACCCTCACACATATTATTCCCTCATTTAGTGGATATTTTCACAAAAAAGTGAAATTTTCAAATATTCAGAAAATTGGCTGAAAGCGACTAAATATGAAGGACTCATTGGGCGAATCGCTCTGGAACTGAAATCGCAACGCTCACTGACATTTCTCCTATCTGAAAGTCTGATAAACGCTGGAAAAATGACTAAGTTCAAAAAAAAAATTTTTTCACCTTTTTTCAAATTTTCCCCCGTGGGATATATATTCTACCCACACACATTTGGAACTCTCCTGGGGTACCCTCACACATATGATTCCCTCATTTAGTGGATATTTTCACAAAAAAGTGAAATTTTCAAATATTTAGAAAATTGGCTGAAAATGACAAAATATGAAGGACTCATCGGGCGAATCGCTCTGGAACTGAAATCGGAACGCTCACTGACAGTTCTCCTATCTGAAAGTCTGATAAACGCTGAAAAAATGACTAAGTCCAAAAAAAAAAATTTTTCACCTTTTTTCAATTTTACCCCCGTGGGATATATATTCTACACACACACATTTGGAACTCTCCTGGGGTACCCTCACACATATTATTCCCTCATTTAGTGGATATTTTCACAAAAAGTGACATTTTCAAAAATTCTGAAAATTGGCTGAAAAAGACTAAATATGAACGACTCATCGGGCAAATCGCTCTGGAACGTAAATTGGAATGCTCACTGACATTTCCCCTATCTGATAGTCTGATAAACGCTGAAAAAATGATTAAGTCCAAAAAAATTTTTTTTCACCTTTTTTCAATTTTACCCCCGTGGGATATATATTCTACCCACACACATTTGGAACTCTCCTGGGGTACCCACACACATATTACTCCCTCATTTAGTGGATATTTTCACAAAAAAGTGAAATTTTCATATATTCAAAAAATTGGCTGAAAACGACTAAATATGAAGGACTCATCGGGCGAATCGCTCTGGAACTGAAATCGGAACGCTCACTGACATTTCCCCTATCTGAAAGTCTGATAAACGCCGGAAAAATGACTAAGTTCAAAAAAATTTTTTTTTCACCTTTTTTCAAATTTACCCCCGTGGGATATATATTCTACCCACACACATTTGGAACTCTCCTGGGGTACCCTCACACATATTATTCCCTCATTTAGTGGATATTTTCACAAAAAGTGACATTTTCAAAAATTCTGAAAATTGGCTGAAAATGACTAAATATGAAGGACTCATCGGGCGAATCGCTCTGGACATGAAATCGGAACGCTCACTGACATTTGCCCAAATTGAAAGTCTGATAAACGCCGGAAAAATGACTAAGACCAAAAAAAATTTTTTTTCACCTTTTTTCAAATTTACCCCCGTGGGATATATATACTACCCACACACATTTGGAACTCTCCTGGGGTACCCTCACACATATTATTCCCTCATTTAGTGGATATTTTCACAAAAAGTGACATTTTCAAAAATTCTGAAAATTGGATGAAAAAGACTAAATATGAACGACTCATCGGGCAAATCGCTCTGGAACGTAAATTGGAATGCTCACTGACATTTCCCCTAACTGAAAGTCTGATAAACGCCGGAAAAATGACTAAGTCCAAAAAAAATTTTTTTTCACCTTTTTTCAATTTTACCCCCGTGGGATATATATTCTACCCACACACATTTGGAACTCTCCTGGGGTACCCTCACACATATTATTCCCTCATTTAGTGGATATTTTCACAAAAAAGTGAAATTTTCAAATATTCAGAAAATTGGCTGAAAACGACTAAATATGAAGGACTCATCGGGCGAATCGCTCTGGAATAGAAATCGGAACGCTCACTGACATTTCTCCTATCTAAAAGTCTGATAAACGCTGAAAAGATGACTGAGTCCAAAAAAAAAATGTTTTCACCTTTTTTCAAATTTACCCCGGTGGGATATATATTCTACCCACACACATTTGGAACTCTCCTGGGGTACCCTCACACATATTATTCCCTCATTTAGTGGATATTTTCACAAAAAGTGACATTTTCAAAAATTCTGAAAATTGGCTGAAAATAACTAAAGATGAAGGACTCATCGGGCAAATCGCTCTGGAACATAAATTGGAATGCTCACTGACATTTCCCCTAACTGAAAATCTGATAAACGCCGGAAAAATGACTAAGTCAAAAAAAAATTTTTTTTAAACTTTTTTCAATTTTACCCCCGTGGAATATATCTTCTACCCACACACATTTGGAACTCTCCTGGGGTACCCTCACACATATTATTCCCTCATTTAGTGGATATTTTCACAAAAAAGTGATATTTTCAAATATTCAGAAAATTGGCTGAAAAAAACTAAATATGAAGGACTCATCGGGCATATCGCTCTGGAACTGAAATCGGAGCGCTCACTGACATTTCTCCTATCTGAAAGTCTGATAAACGCTGAAAAAATGACTAAGTCCCCAAAAAATTTTTTTAAAACTTTTTTCAATTTTACCCCCGTGGGATATATATTCTACCCATAGACATTTGGAACTCTCCTGGGGTACCCTCACACATATTATTCCCTCATTTAGTGGATATTTTCACAAAAAAGTGAAATTTTCAAATATTCAGAAAATTGACTGAAAGCGACTAAATATGAAGGACTCATTGGGCGAATCGCTCTGGAACTGAAATCGCAACGCTCACTGACATTTCTCCTATCTGAAAGTCTGATAAACGCTGGAAAAATGACTAAGTTCAAAAAAAAATTTTTTTCACCTTTTTTCAAATTTTCCCCCGTGGGATATATATTCTACCCACACACATTTGGAACTCTCCTGGGGTACCCTCACACATATTATTCCCTCATTTAGTGGATATTTTCACAAAAAAGTGAAATTTTCAAATATTTAGAAAATTGGCTGAAAACGACTAAATATGAAGGACTCATCGGGCGAATCGCTCTGGAACTGAAATCGGAACGCTCACTGACATTTGCCCTAATTGAAAGTCTGATAAACGCCAGAAAAATGACTAAGTCCAAAAAAAATTTTTTTTCAACTTTTTTCAATTTTACCCCCGTGGGATATATATTCTACCCACACACATTTGGAACTCTCCTGGGGTACCCTCACACATATTATTCCCTCATTTAGTGGATATTTTCCCAAAAAAGTGAAATTTTCAAAAATTCAGATAATTGGCTGAAAACGACTAAATATGAAGGACTCATCGGGCGAATCGCTCTGGAACTGAAATCGGAACGCTCACTGACAGTTCTCCTATCTGAAAGTCTGATAAACGCTGAAAAGATGACTAAGTCCAAAAAAAAAAATTTTTCACCTTTTTTCAATTTTACCCCCGTGGGATATATATTCTACCCACACACATTTGGAACTCTCCTGGGGTACCCTCACACATATTATTCCCTCATTTAGTGGATATTTTCACAAAAAAGTGAAATTTTCAAAAATTCAGAAAATTGGCTGAAAATTACTAAATATGAAGGACTCATTGGGCGAACCGCTCTGGAACTGAAATCGGAACGCTCACTGAAATTTGCCCTAATTGAAAGTCTGAAAAACGCCGGAAAAATGACTAAGTCAAAAAAATATTTTATCTCAACTTTTTTCAATTTTACCCCCGTGGGATATATATTCTACCTACACACATTTGGTACTCTCCTGGGGTACCCTCACACATATTATTCCCTCATTTAGTCGATATTTTCACAAAAAAGTGAAATTTTCAAAAATTCGGAAAATTGGCTGATAACGATTAAATATGAAGGACTCATCGGGCGAATCGCTCTGAAACTGAAATTGGAACGCTCACTGACATTTCCCCTATCTGAAAGTCTGATAAACGCCGGAAAAATGACTAAGTCCCAAAACATTTTTTTCACCTTTTTTCAATTTTACCCCCGTGGGATATATATTCTACCCACACACATTTGGAACTCTCCTGGGGTACCCTCCCACATATTATTCCCTCATTTAGTGGATATTTTCACAAAAAAGTGAAATTTTCAAAAATTCAGAAAATTGACTGAAAACGACTAAATATGAAGGACTCATTGGGCGAATCGAGCTGGAACTGAAATCGGAACGCTCACTGACATTTCCCCTATCTGAAAGTCTGATAAACGCTGTAAAAATGACTAAGTCGAAAAAAAATTTTTTTTCATCTTTTTTCAATTTTACCCCCGTGGGATATATATTCTACCCACACACATTTGGAACTCTCCTGGGGTACCCTCACACATATTATTCCCTCATTTAGTGGATATTTTCACAAGAAAGTGAAATTTTCAAAAATTCTGAAAATTGGCTGAAAATGACTAAATATGAAGGACTCATTGGGCGAATCGCTGTGGAACTGAAATCGGAACGCTCACTGACATTTGCCCTAATTGAAAGTCTGATAAACGCCGGAAAAATGACTAAGTCCAAAAAAAATTTTTTTTCAACTTTTTTCAATTTTACCCCTGTGGGATATATATTCTACCCACACACATTTGGAACTCTTCTGGGGTACCCTCACACATATTATTCCCTCATTTAGTGCATATTTTCACAAAAAAGTGAAATTTTCAAAAATTCTGAAAATTGGCTAAAAACGACTAAATATGATGGACTCATCGGGCGAATCACTCTGGAACTGAAATTGGAATGCTCACTGACAGCTCCCCTATCTGAAAGTCTGATAAACGCTGTAAAAATGACTAAGTCCAAAAAAAAAAATTTTTCACCTTTTTTCAATTTTACCCCCGTGGGATATATATTCTACCCACACACATTTGGAACTCTCCTGGGGTACCCTCACACATATTATTCCCTCATTTAGTGGATATTTTCACAAAAAAGTGAAATTTTCAAAAATTCTGAAAATTGGCTGAAAATGACTAAATATGAAGGACTCATCGGGCGAATCGCTCTGGAACTGAAATTGGAACGCTCACTGACATTTCCCCTATCTGAAAGTCTGATAAACGCTGTAAAAATGACTAAGTCCAAAAAAAATTTTTTTTCACCTTTTTTCAATTTTACCCCCGTGGGATATATATTCTACCCACACACATTTGGAACTCTCCTGGGGTACCCTCACACATATTATTCCCTCATTTAGTGGATATTTTCACAAAAAAGTGAAATTTTCAAAAATTCTGAAAATTGGCTGAAAACGACTAAATATGAAGGACTCATCGGGCGAATCGCTTTGGAACTGAAATTGGAACGCTCACTGACATTTCCCCTATCTGAAAGTCTGATAAACGCTGAAAAAATGACTAAGTCTCCAAAAAAATTTTTTTCACCTTTTTTCAATTTTACCCCCGTGGGATATATATTCTACCCACACACATTTGGAACTCTCCTGGGGTACCCTCACACATATGATTCCCTCATTTAGTGGATATTTTCACAAAAAAGTGAAATTTTCAAATATTTAGAAAATTGGCTGAAAACGACTAAATATGAAGGACTCATCGGGCGAATCGCTCTGGAACTGAAATCGGAACGCTCACTGACAGTTCTCCTATCTGAAAGTCTGATAAACGCTGAAAAAATGACTAAGTCCAAAAAAAAAATTTTTTCACCTTTTTTCAATTTTACCCCCGTGGGATATATATTCTACCCACACGCATTTGGAACTCTCCTGGGGTACCCTCACACATATTATTCCCTTATTTAGTGGATATTTTCACAAAAAAGAGAAATTTTCAAAAATTCAGAAAATTGGCTAAAAACGACTGAATATGAAGGACTCATCGGGCGAATCACGCTGGAACTGAAATCGGAACGCTCACTGACATTTCCCCTATCTGAAAGTCTGATAAACGCTGAAAAAATGACTAAGTCCAAAAAAAAATTTTTTTCACCTTTTTTCAATTTTACCCCCGTGGGATATATATTCTACCCACACACATTTGGAACTCTCCTGGGGTACCCTCACACATATTATTCCCTCATTTAGTGGATATTTCCACAAAAAAGTAAAATTTTAAAAAATTAAAAAAATTGGCTGAAAACAACTAAATATGAAGGACTCATCGGGCGAATCGCTCTGGAACTGTAATCGGAATGCTCACTGATATTTCTCATATCTGAAAGTCTGATAAACGCTGAAAAAATGACTAAGTCCAAAAAAAAATTTTTTTCACGTTTTTTCAAATTTACCCCCGTGGGATATATATTCTACCCACACACATTTGGAACTCTCCTGGGGTACCCTCACACATATTATTCCCTCATTTAGTGGATATTTTCACAAAAAAGTGAAATTTTCAAAAATTCTGAAAATTGGCTGAAAATGACTAAATATGAAGGACTCATTGGGCGAATCGCTGTGGAACTGAAATCGGAACGCTCACTGACATTTGCCCTAATTGAAAGTCTGATAAACGCCGGAAAAATGACTAAGTCCAAAAAAAATTTTTTTTCAACTTTTTTCAATTTTACCCCTGTGGGATATATATTCTACCCACACACATTTGGAACTCTCCTGGGGTACCCTCACACATATTATTCCCTCATTTAGTGCATATTTTCACAAAAAAGTGAAATTTTCAAAAATTCTGAAAATTGGCTAAAAACGACTAAATATGATGGACTCATCGGGCGAATCGCTCTGGAACTGAAATTGGAATGCTCACTGACATTTCCCCTATCTGAAAGTCTGATAAACGCTGAAAAAATGACTAAGTCCAAAAAAAAATTTTTTTCACCTTTTTTCAATTTTACCCCCGTGGGATATATATTCTACCCACACACATTTGGAACTCTCCTGGGGTACCCTCACACATATTATTCCCTCATTTAGTGGATATTTTCACAAAAAAGTGAAATTTTCAAAAATTCAGAAAATTGGCTGAAAATTACTAAATATGAAGGACTCATTGGGCGAACCGCTCTGGAACTGAAATCGGAACGCTCACTGAAATTTGCCCTAATTGAAAGTCTGAAAAACGCCGGAAAAATGACTAAGTCAAAAAATATTTTATTTCAACTTTTTTCAATTTTACCCCCGTGGGATATATATTCTACCCACACACATTTGGAACTCTCCTGGGGTACCCTCACACATATTATTCCCTCATTTAGTGGATATTTTCACAAAAAAGTGAAATTTTCAAAAATTCTGAAAATTGGCTGAAAACGACTAAATATGAAGGACTCATCGGGCGAATCGCTCTGGAACTGAAATTGGAACGCTCACTGACATTTCCCCTATCTGAAAGTCTGATAAACGCTGTAAAAATGACTAAGTCCAAAAAAAATTTTTTTTCACCTTTTTTCAATTTTACCCCCGTGGGATATATATTCTACCCACACACATTTGGAACTCTCCTGGGGTACCCTCACACATATTATTCCCTCATTTAGTGGATATTTTCACAAAAAAGTGAAATTTTCAAAAGTTCTGAAAATTGGCTGAAAACGACTAAATATGAAGGACTCATCGGGCGAATCGCTCTGGAACTGAAATCGGAACGCTCACTGACAGTTCTCCTATCTGAAAGTCTGATAAACGCTGAAAAGATGACTAAGTCCAAAAAAAAAAATTTTTCACCTTTTTTCAATTTTACCCCCGTGGGATATATATTCTACCCACACACATTTGGAACTCTCCTGGGGTACCCTCACACATATTATTCCCTCATTTAGTGGATATTTTCACAAAAAAGTGAAATTTTCAAAAATTCAGAAAATTGGCTGAAAACAACAGAATATGAAGGACTCATCGGGCGAATCGCGCTGGAACTGAAATCGGAACGCTCACTGACATTTCCCCTATCTGAAAGTCTGATAAACGCTGTAAAAATGACTAAGTCCAAAAAAAATTTTTTTTCACCTTTTTTCAATTTTACCCCCGTGGGATATATATTCTACCCACACACATTTGGAACTCTCCTGGGGTACCCTCACACATATTATTCCCTCATTTAGTGGATATTTTCACAAAAAAGTGAAATTTTCAAAAATTCAGAAAATTGGCTGAAAATGACTAAATATGAAGGACTCATTGGGCGAATCGCTGTGGAACTGAAATCGGAACGCTCACTGACATTTGCCCTAATTGAAAGTCTGATAAACGCCGGAAAAATGACTAAGTCCAAAAAAAATTTTTTTTCAACTTTTTTCAATTTTACCCCTGTGGGATATATATTCTACCCACACACATTTGGAACTCTCCTGGGGTACCCTCACACATATTATTCCCTCATTTAGTGCATATTTTCACAAAAAAGTGAAATTTTCAAAAATTCTGAAAATTGGCTGAAAATGACTAAATATGAAGGACTCATTGGGCAAATCACTCTGGAATTGAAATCGGAACGCTCACTGACAGTTCCCCTATCTGAAAGTCTGATAAACGCTGTAAAAATGACTAAGTCGAAAAAAAAAAAATTTTTCACCTTTTTTCAATTTTACCCCCGTGGGATATATATTCTACCCAAACACATTTGGAACTCTCCTGGGGTACCCTCACACATATTATTCCCTCATTTAGTGGATATTTTCACAAAAAAGTGAAATTTTCAAAAATTCAGAAAATTGGCTGAAAACGACTAAATATGAAGGACTCATCGGGCGAATCGCTCTGGAACTGAAATTGGAACGCTCACTGACATTTCCCCTATCTGAAAGTCTGATAAACGCTTTAAAAATGACTAAGTCCAAAAAAAATTTTTTTTCACCTTTTTTCAATTTTACCCCCGTGGGATATATATTCTACCCACACACATTTGGAACTCTCCTGGGGTACCCTCACACATATTATTCCCTCATTTAGTGGATATTTTCACAAAAAAGTGAAATTTTCAAATATTTAGAAAATTGGCTGAAAACGACTAAATATGAAGGACTCATTGGGCGAATCGCGCTGGAACTGAAATCGGAACGCTCACTGACATTTCCCCTATCTGAAAGTCTGATAAACGCTGTAAAAATGACTAAGTCGAAAAAAAAAAATTTTTCACCTTTTTTCAATTTTACCCCCGTGGGATATATATTCTACCCACACACATTTGGAACTCTCCTGGGGTACCCTCACACATATTATTCCCTCATTTAGTGGATATTTTCACAAAAAAGTGAAATTTTCAAAAATTCAGAAAATTGGCTGAAAACGACTAAATATGAAAGACTCATCGGGCGAATCGCTCTGGAACTGAAATTGGAACGCTTACTGACATTTCCCCTATCTGAAAGTCTGATAAACACTGAAAAAATGACTAAGTCTCAAAAAAAATTTTTTTCACCTTTTTTCAATTTTACCCCCATGGGATATATATTCTACCCACACACATTTGGAACTCTCCTGGGGTACCCTCACACATATTATTCCCTCATTTAGTGGATATTTTCACAAAAAAGTGAAATTTTCAAAAATTCAGAAAATTGGCTGAAAACGACTAAATATGAAGGACTTATCGGGCGAATCGCTCTGGAACTGAAATGGGAACGCTCACTGACATTTGCCCTAATTGAAAGTCTGATAAACGCCGGAAAAATGACTAAGTCCATAAAAAAATTTTTTTCAACTTTTTTCAATTTTACCCCCGTGGGATACATATTCTACCCACACACATTTTGAACTCTCCTGGGGTACCCTCACACATATTATTCCCTCATTTAGTGGATATTTTCCCAAAAAAGTGAAATTTTCAAAAATGCAGAAAATTGGCAGAAAACGACGAATTATGAAGGACTCATCGGGCGAATCGCTCTGGAACTGAAATCGGAATGCTCACTGACATTTTACTTTTCTGAAAGTCTGATAAACGCTGAAAAAATGACTAAGTCCAAAAAAAAAATTTTTTCCCCTTTTTTCAATTTTACCCCCGTGGGATATATATTCTACCCACACACATTTGGAACTCTCCTGGGGTACCCTCACACATATTATTCCCTCATTTAGTGGATATTTTCACAAAAAAGTGAAATTTTCAAAAATTCTGAAAATTGGCTGAAAATGACTAAATATGAAGGACTCATTGGGCAAATCACTCTGGAACTGAAATCGGAACGCTCACTGACAGTTCCCCTATCTGAAAGTCTGATAAACGCTGTAAAAATGACTAAGTCCAAAAAAAAAAAATTTTTCACCTTTTTTCAATTTTACCCCCGTGGGATATATATTCTACCCAAACACATTTGGAACTCTCCTGGGGTACCCTCACACATATTATTCCCTCATTTAGTGGATATTTTCACAAAAAAGTGAAATTTTCAAAAATTCTGAAAATTGGCTGAAAACGACTAAATATGAAGGACTCATCGGGCGAATCGCTCTGGAACTGAAATTGGAACGCTCACTGACATTTCCCCTATCTGAAAGTCTGATAAACGCTTTAAAAATGACTAAGTCCAAAAAAAATTTTTTTTCACCTTTTTTCAATTTTACCCCCGTGGGATATATATTCTACCCACACACATTTGGAACTCTCCTGGGGTACCCTCACACATATTATTCCCTCATTTAGTGGATATTTTCACAAAAAAGTGAAATTTTCAAAAATTCTGAAAATTGGCTGAAAACGACTAAATATGAAGGACTCATCGGGCGAATCGCTTTGGAACTGAAATTGGAACGCTCACTGACATTTCCCCTATCTGAAAGTCTGATAAACGCTGAAAAAATGACTAAGTCTCCAAAAAAAGTTTTTTCACCTTTTTTCAATTTTACCCCCGTGGGATATATATTCTACCCACACACATTTGGAACTCTCCTGGGGTACCCTCACACATATTATTCCCTCATTTAGTGGATATTTTCACAAAAAAGTGAAATTTTCAAATATTTAGAAAATTGGCTGAAAACGACTAAATATGAAGGACTCATTGGGCGAATCGCGCTGGAACTGAAATCGGAACGCTCACTGACATTTCCCCTATCTGAAAGTCTGATAAACGCTGTAAAAATGACTAAGTCGAAAAAAAAAAATTTTTCACCTTTTTTCAATTTTACCCCCGTGGGATATATATTCTACCCACACACATTTGGAACTCTCCTGGGGTACCCTCACACATATTATTCCCTCATTTAGTGGATATTTTCACAAAAAAGTGAAATTTTCAAAAATTCAGAAAATTGGCTGAAAACGACTAAATATGAAAGACTCATCGGGCGAATCGCTCTGGAACTGAAATTGGAACGCTTACTGACATTTCCCCTATCTGAAAGTCTGATAAACACTGAAAAAATGACTAAGTCTCAAAAAAAATTTTTTTCACCTTTTTTCAATTTTACCCCCATGGGATATATATTCTACCCACACACATTTGGAACTCTCCTGGGGTACCCTCACACATATTATTCCCTCATTTAGTGGATATTTTCACAAAAAAGTGAAATTTTCAAAAATTCAGAAAATTGGCTGAAAACGACTAAATATGAAGGACTTATCGGGCGAATCGCTCTGGAACTGAAATGGGAACGCTCACTGACATTTGCCCTAATTGAAAGTCTGATAAACGCCGGAAAAATGACTAAGTCCATAAAAAAAATTTTTTCAACTTTTTTCAATTTTACCCCCGTGGGATACATATTCTACCCACACACATTTTGAACTCTCCTGGGGTACCCTCACACATATTATTCCCTCATTTAGTGGATATTTTCCCAAAAAAGTGAAATTTTCAAAAATGCAGAAAATTGGCAGAAAACGACGAATTATGAAGGACTCATCGGGCGAATCGCTCTGGAACTGAAATCGGAACGCTCACTGACATTTTACTTTTCTGAAAGTCTGATAAACGCTGAAAAAATGACTAAGTCCAAAAAAAAAATTTTTTCCCCTTTTTTCAATTTTACCCCCGTGGGATATATATTCTACCCACACACATTTGGAACTCTCCTGGGGTACCCTCACACATATTATTCCCTCATTTAGTGGATATTTTCACAAAAAAGTGAAATTTTCAAAAATTCTAAAAATTGGCTGAAAATGACTAAATATGAAGGTCTCATCGGGCGAATCGCTCTGGAACTGAAATTGGAACGCTCACTGACATTTCCCCTATCTGAAAGTCTGATAAACGCTGAAAAAATGACTAAGTCCAAAAAAAATTTTTTTCAACTTTTTTCAATTTTACCCCTGTGGGATATATATTCTACCCACACACATTTGGAACTCTCCTGGGGTACCCTCACACATATTATTCCCTCATTTAGTGGATATTTTCCCCAAAAAGTGAAATTTTCAAAAATTCTGAAAATTGGCTGAAAACGACTAAATATGAAGGACTCATCGGCGAATCGCTCTGGAACTGAAATCGTAACCCTCACTGACATTTTCCTTATCTGAAAGTCTGATAAACGCTGAAAAAATTACTAAGGCTGTGTGCCCACGTAGCGTTTTTCAAGCGTTTATGCTGCGGAATTTCCGCAGCGTAAACGCTTGAAAAACGCATGTATATCCGCACCCCATGGTCCCCAATGGCATTCCGCAATGTCAATGCCCATGCTGCGGATTTTTCCGCAGCGTATATGCTGCGGTCAAAAATCCGCAGCATGTATATTAATTTTGCGGAAGCGCAGCGGAATCAATGTGCGGATGGTACCCAAGTCTGGATGAGAGGAGACTCTCATCCAGACCTGGGTACCAAAGAACCTGTAAAAAAAAGAATAAAATAAAGTTTATACTTATCTTCTGATGTTTTCCCTCCGTCGCGCTGTTGTCTGAAGGACCTGCCACGTCAGTGAGTCATGTGACCCATCACATGACTCAATGACGTCACCGCAGGTCCTGCACACAACAGCGTGAGCCGCTCAAGACTCCGGACGGGGCAGAGAATGCATCAGAAGGTGAGTATAAACTTTATTTTTTTATTTTTTACCATTCTGAACAAGTTGTCAAGCACTTTTCCAAGTGATGCTTGGAGAAGTGCTTGATAACCCGCATGCGGAAATGCATGCAAAGATGCCTCACAAATGCTTCTACCTGGCGGGAAAACCGCATGTAATATCCGCATGCGATTTTCCCGCCAGGGAGAAGCGTAAAAAATATGCTTCAGGTCCGCAACGTGGGCACATAGCCTAAGTTCAAAAAAATAATTTTTCACCTTTTTTCAATTTTACCCCCGTGGGATATATATTCTACCCACACACATTTGGAACTCTCCTGGGATACCCTCACACATATTATTCCCTCATTTAGTGGATATTTTCACAAAAAAGTGAAATTTTCAAAAATTCTGAAAATTGGCTGAAAATGACTAAATATGAAGGACTCATCGGGCGAATCGCTCTGGAACTGAAATCAAAACGCTAACTGACAGTTCCCCTATCTGAAAGTCTGATAAACGCTGAAAAAATGACGAAGTCCAAAAAAAATTTTTTTTCAACTTTTTTCAATTTTACCCCCGTGGGATATATATTCTACCCACACACATTTGGAACTCTCCTGGGGTACCCTCACACATATTATTCCCTCATTTAGTGGATATTTTCACAAAAAAGTGAAATTTTCAAATATGTAGAAAATTGGCTGAAAATGACTAAATATGAAGGACTCATCGGGCGAATCGCTCTGGAACTGAAATCGGAACGCTCACTGACATTTGCACTAATTGAAAGTCTGATAAACGCCGGAAAAATGACCAAGTCCAAAAAAAAATTTTTTTCAACTTTTTTCAATTTTACCCCCGTGGGATATATATTCTACCCACACACATTTGGAACTCTCCTGGGGTACCCTCACACATATTATTCCCTCATTTAGTGGGTATTTTCACAAAAAAGTGAAATTTTCAAAAATTCTGAAAATTGGCAGAAAATGACTAAATATGAAGGACTCATCGGGCGAATCGCTCTGGAACTGAAATTGGAATGCTCACTGACATTTGCCCTAATTGAAAGTCTGATAAATGCCAGAAAAATGACTAAGTCCAAAAAAAATTTTTTTTCACCTTTTTTCAATTTTACCCCCGTGGGATATATATTCTACCCACACACATTTGGAACTCTCCTGGGGTACCCTCACACATATTATTCCCTCATTTAGTGGATATTTTCACAAAAAAGTGAAATTTTCAAAAATTCTGAAAATTGGCTGAAAACGACGAAATATGAAGGACTCATTGGGCGAATCGCTCTGGAACTGAAATCGGAACGCTCACTAACAGTTCCCCTATCTGAAAGTCTGATAAACGCTGAAAAGATGACGAAGTCCAAAAAAATTTTTTTTTCACCTTTTTTCAATTTTGCCCCCGTGGGATATATATTCTACCCACACACATTTGGAACTCTCCTGGGGTACCCTCACACATATTATTCCCTCATTTAGTGGATATTTTCACAAAAAAGTGAAATTTTCAAAAATTCAGAAAATTGGCTGAAAACAACTGAATATGAAGGACTCATTGGGCGAATCGCGCTGGAACTGAAATCGGAACGCTCACTGACATTTCCCCTATCTGAAAGTCTGATAAACGCTGAAAAAATGACTAAGGCTGTGTGCCCACGTAGCGTTTTTCAAGCGTTTATGCTGTGGAATTTCCGCAGCGTAAACGCTTGAAAAACGCATGTATATCCGCACCCCATGGTCCCCAATAGCATTCCGCAATGTCAATGCCCATGCTGCGGATTTTTCCGCAGCGTATATGCTGCGGTCAAAAATCCGCAGCATGTATATTAATTTTGCGGAAGCGCAGCGGAATCAATGTGCGGATGGTACCCAAGTCTGGATGAGAGGAGACTCTCATCCAGACCTGGGTACCAAAGAACCTGTAAAAAAAAGAATAAAATAAAGTTTATACTTATCTTCTGATGTTTTCCCTCCGTCGCGCTGTTGTCTGAAGGACCTGCCACGTCAGTGAGTCATGTGACCCATCACATGACTCAATGACGTCACCGCAGGTCCTGCACACAACAGCGTGAGCCGCTCAAGACTCCGGACGGGGCAGAGAATGCATCAGAAGGTGAGTATAAACTTTATTTTTTTATTTTTTACCATTCTGAACAAGTTGTCAAGCACTTTTCCAAGTGATGCTTGGAGAAGTGCTTGATAACCCGCATGCGGAAATGCATGCAAAGACGCCTCACAAATCCTTCTACCTGGAGGGAAAACCGCATGTAATATCCGCATGCGATTTTCCCGTCAGGGAGAAGCGTAAAAAATATGCTTCAGGTCCGCAACGTGGGCACATAGCCTAAGTTCAAAAAAATAATTTTTCACCTTTTTTCAATTTTACCCCCGTGGGATATATATTCTACCCACACACATTTGGAACTCTCCTGGGATACCCTCACACATATTATTCCCTCATTTAGTGGATATTTTCACAAAAAAGTGAAATTTTCAAAAATTCTGAAAATTGGCTGAAAATGACTAAATATGAAGGACTCATCGGGCGAATCGCTCTGGAACTGAAATCGAAACGCTCACTGACAGTTCCCCTATCTGAAAGTCTGATAAACGCTGAAAAAATGACGAAGTCCAAAAAAAATTTTTTTTCAACTTTTTTCAATTTTACCCCCGTGGGATATATATTCTACCCACACACATTTGGAACTCTCCTGGGGTACCCTCACACATATTATTCCCTCATTTAGTGGATATTTTCCCAAAAAAGT
Source organism: Phyllobates terribilis (assembly GCF_046119375.1). Classification (NCBI taxonomy): domain Eukaryota; kingdom Metazoa; phylum Chordata; class Amphibia; order Anura; family Dendrobatidae; genus Phyllobates; species Phyllobates terribilis. The sequence continues at coordinate 75,526,962 of NW_027362773.1, read as the reverse complement.
GAAATTTTCAAAAATTCTGAAAATTGGCTGAAAACGACTAAATATGAAGGACTCATCGGGCGAATCGCTCTGGAACTGAAATCGGAACGCTCACTGACATTTTCCTTATCTGAAAGTCTGATAAACGCTGAAAAAATGACTAAGTCCAAAAAAAAAATTTTTTCCCCTTTTTTCAATTTTACCCCCGTGGGATATATATTCTACCCACACACATTTGGAACTCTCCTGGGGTACCCTCACACATATTATTCCCTCATTTAGTGGATATTTTCACAAAAAAGTGAAATTTTCAAAAATTCGGAAAATTGGCTGAAAATGACTAAATATGAAGGACTCATCAGGCGAATCGCTCTGGAACTGAAATCGGAACGCTCACTGACAGTTCCCCTATCTGAAAGTCTGATAAACGCTGAAATAATGACTGAAGCCCCCGTCTCACGGTTTTGGTGACTCACCAGCGACCTCACCAGCGATGTCGCTGTGTGTGACACTTTGCAACGATCAGGCCCCTGCTGTGAGGTCGCTGATCGTTGCAAAGTGTCCTGGACCATTTTTTGGTCGTTGGCCTCCCGCTGGCCAGCACACATCGCTGTGTGTGACCAGCGGGACCAACGATCTGGCTGGTATCCATGGTAAATATCGGGTTACTAGGGGCACGCGCGCACTTAGTAACCCGCTGTTTACCATGGATACCACTCTGCAACGGTGCGCGGAGGCTCCCTCGCACCGTAGCAGAGTGGTATCCATGGTAAACAGCGGGTTACTAGGGGCACACGCGCACTTAGTAAGCCGATGTTTACCATAGTTACCAGCCTGCTCCTGCTTGCAGCAGGCTGGTGACGGGAGCAGGACATCGTGGAACGATTCTTTCCACGATATCGCTGCTCCCCTGATCGCTGGTGAGCCTGCCTGTTTGACAGCTCACCAGCGATGTATTAGCGATGCAACAACGATCCCTGACTGGTCGTATCGTTGTCGGGATCGCTGCTGCATCGCTTAGTGTGACGGGGCCCTAAGTCCAAAAAAAATTTTTTTTCAACTTTTTTCAATTTTACCCCCGTGGGATATATATTCTACCCACACACATTTGGAACTCTCCTGGGGTACCCTCACACATATTATTCCCTCATTTAGTGGATATTTTCACAAAAAAGTGACATTTTCAAAAATTCTGAAAATTGGCTGAAAACGACTAAATATGAAGGACTCATCGGGCGAATCGCTCTGGAACTGAAATCGGAACGCTCACTGACATTTGCCCTAATTGAAAGTATGATAAACGCTGAAAAAATGACTAAGTCCAAAAAAAATAATTTTTCACCTTTTTTCAATTTTACCCCCGTGGGATATATATTCTACCCACACACATTTGGAACTCTCCTGGGGTACCCTCACACATATTATTCCCTCATTTAGTGGATATTTTCACAAAAAAGTGACATTTTCAAAAATTCAGAAAATTGGCTGAAAACGACTAAATATGAAGGACTCATCGGGCGAATCGCTCTGGAACTGAAATCGGAACGCTCACTGACATTTCCCCTATCTGAAAGTTTGATAAACGCTGAAGAAATGACTAAGTTCAAAAAAAAAATGTTTTCACCTTTTTTCAATTTTACCCCCGTGGGATATATATTCTACCCACACACATTTGGAACTCTCCTGGGGTACCCTCACACATATTATTCCCTCATTTAGTGGATATTTTCACAAAAAAAGTGAAATTTTCAAAAATTCAGAAAATTGGCTGAAAATGACTAAATATGAAGGACTCATCGGGCGAATCGCTCTGGAACTGAAATCGAAACGCTCACTGACAGTTCCCCTATCTGAAAGTCTGATAAACGCTGAAAAAATGACGAAGTCCAAAAAAAATTTTTTTTCACCTTTTTTCAATTTTACCCCCGTGGGATATACATTCTACCCACACACATTTGGAGCTCTCCTGGGGTACCCTCACACATATTATTCCCTCATTTAGTGGATATTTTCCCAAAAAAGTGAAATTTTCAAACATTCAGAAAATTGGCTGAAAACGACTAAATATGAAGGACTCATTGGGCGAATCGCTCTGGAATTGAAATCGGAACGCTCACTGACATTTTCCTTATCTGAAAGTCTGATAAACGCTGAAAAAATGACTAAGTCCAAAAAAAAAATTTTTTCCCCTTTTTTCAATTTTACCCCCGTGGGATATATATTCTACCCACACACATTTGGAACTCTCCTGGGGTACCCTCACACATATTATTCCCTCATTTAGTGGATATTTTCACAAAAAAGTGAAATTTTCAAAAATTCTGAAAATTGGCTGAAAATGACTAAATATGAAGGACTCATCGGGCGAATCGCTCTGGAACTGAAATCGGAACGCTCACTGACATTTCCCCTATCTGAAAGTCTGATAAACGCTGAAAAAATGACTAAGGCTGTGTGCCCACGTAGCATTTTTCAAGCGTATATGCTGCGGAATTTCCGCAGCGTAAACGCTTGAAAAACGCATGTATATCCGCACCCCATGGTCCCCAATGGCATTCTGCAATGTCAATGCCCATGCTGCGGATTTTTCCGCAGCGTATATGCTGCGGTCAAAAATCCGCAGCATGTTCATTAATTTTGCGGAAGCGCAGCGGAATCAATGTGCGGATGGTACCCAAGTCTGGATGAGAGGAGACTCTCATCCAGACCTGGGTACCAAAGAACCTGTAAAAAAAAGAATAAAATAAAGTTTATACTTATCTTCTGATGTTTTCCCTCCGTCGCGCTGTTGTCTGAAGGACCTGCCACGTCATTGAGTCATGTGACCCATCACATGACTCAATGACGTCACCGCAGGTCCTGCACACAACAGCGTGAGCCGCTCAAGACTCCGGACGGGGCAGAGAATGCATCAGAAGGTGACTATAAACTTTATTTTTTTATTTTTTACCATTCTGAACAAGTTGTCAAGCACTTTTCCAAGTGATGCTTGGAGAAGTGCTTGATAACCCGCATGGGGAAATGCATGCAAAGACGCCTCACAAACGCTTCTACCTGGCGGGAAAACCGCATGTAATATCCGCATGCGATTTTCCCGCCAGGGGGAAGCGTAAAAAATATGCTTCAGGTCCGCAACGTGGGCACATAGCCTAAGTCCAAAAAAAATAATTTTTCACCTTTTTTCAATTTTACCCCCGTGGGATATATATTCTACCCACACACATTTGGAACTCTCCTGGGGTACCCTCACACATATTATTCCCTCATTTAGTGGATATTTTCACAAAAAAGTGAAATTTTCAAAAATTCTGAAAATTGGCTGAAAATGACTAAATATGAAGGAATCATCAGGCGAATCGCTCTGGAACTGAAATCGGAACGCTCACTGACAGTTCCCCTATCTGAAAGTCTGATAAACGCTGAAAAAATGACTTAAGCCCCCGTCTCACGGTTTTGGTGACTCACCAGCGACCTCACCAGCGATGTCGCTGTGTGTGACACTTTGCAACGATCAGGCAACTGCCGTGAGGTCGCTGATCGTTGCAAAGTGTCCTGGACCATTTTTTGGTCGTTGGCCTCCCGCTGGCCAGCACACATCGCTGTGTGTGACCATTGGGACCAACGATCTGGCTGGTATCCATGGTAAATATCGGGTTACTAGGGGCACGCGCGCACTTAGTAACCCGCTGTTTACCATGGATACCACTCTGCTACGGTGTGCGGAGGCTCCCTCGCACCGTAGCAGAGTGGTATCCATGGTAAACAGCGGGTTACTAGGGGCACACGCGCACTTAGTAAGCCGATGTTTACCATAGTTACCAGCCTGCTCCTGCTTGCAGCAGGCTGGTGACGGGAGCAGGACATCGTGGAACGATTCTTTCCACGATATCGCTGCTCCCCTGATCGCTGGTGAGCCTGCCTGTTTGACAGCTCACCAGCGATGTATTAGCGATGCAACAACGATCCCTGACTGGTCGTATCGTTGTCGGGATCGCTGCTGCATCGCTTAGTGTGACGGGGCCCTAAGTCCAAAAAAAATTTTTTTTCAACTTTTTTCAATTTTACCCCCGTGGGATATATATTCTACCCACACACATTTGGAACTCTCCTGGGGTACCCTCACACATATTATTCCCTCATTTAGTGGATATTTTCACAAAAAAGTGAAATTTTCAAAAATTCTGAAAATTGGCTGAAAACGACTAAATATGAAGGACTCATCGGGTGAATCGCTCTGGAACTGAAATCGGAGCGCTCACTGATATATGCCCTAATTGAAAGTCTGATAAACGCTGAAAAAATGACTAAGTCCAAAAAAAATAATTTTTCACCTTTTTTCAATTTTAACCCCGTGGGATATATATTCTACCCACACACATTTGGAACTCTCCTGGGGTACCCTCACACATATTATTCCCTCATTTAGTGGATATTTTCCCAAAAAAGTGAAATTTTCAAAAATTCAGAAAATTGGCTGAAAACGACGAAATATGAAGGACTCATTGGGCGAATCGCTCTGGAACTGAAATCGGAACGCTCACTGACATTTTCCTTATCTGAAAGTCTGATAAACGCTGAAAAAATGACTAAGTCCAAAAAAAAAAATTTTTCACCTTTTTTCAATTTTACCCCCGTGGGATATATATTCTACCCACACACATTTGGAACTCTCCTGGGGTACCCTCACACATATTATTCCCTCATTTAGTGGATATTTTGACAAAAAAGTGAAATTTTCAAAAATTCAGAAAATTGGCTGAAAACGACTAAATATGAAGGACTCATCGGGCGAATCGCTCTGGAACTGAAATCGGAACGCTCACTGCCATTTGCCCTAATTGAAAGTCTGATAAACGCTGAAAAAATGACTAAGTCCAAAAAAAATAATTTTTCACCTTTTTTCAATTTTACGCCCGTGGGATATATATTCTACCCACACACATTTGGAACTCTCCTGGGGTACCCTCACACATATTATTCCCTCATTTAGTGGATATTTTCACAAAAAAGTGAAATTTTCAAAAATTCAGAAAATTGGCTGAAAACGACTAAATATGAAGGACTCATCGGGCGAATCGCTCTGGACCTGAAATCGGAACGCTCACTGACATTTTCCTTATCTGAAAGTCTGATAAACGCTGAAAAAATGACTAAGTCCAAAAAAAAAAATTTCTCACCTTTTTTCAATTTTACCCCCGTGGGATATATATTCTACCCACACACATTTGGAACTCTCCTGGGGTACCCTCACACATATTATTCCCTCATTTAGTGGATATTTTGACAAAAAAGTGAAATTTTCAAAAATTCAGAAAATTGGCTGAAAACGACTAAATATGAAGGACTCATCGGGCGAATCGCTCTGGAACTGAATTCGGAACGCTCACTGACATTTCCCCTATCTGAAAGTCTGATAAACGCTGAAAAAATGACAAAGTCTGAAAAAAAATTTTTTTCACCTTTTTTCAATTTTACCCCCGTGGGATATATATTCTACCCACACACATTTGGAACTCTCCTGGGGTACCCTCACACATATTATTCCCTCATTTAGTGGATATTTTCACAAAAAAGTGAAATTTTCAAAAATTCAAAAAATTGGCTGAAAACGACTAAATATGAAGGACTCATCGGGCGAATCGCTCTGGAACTGAAATCGGAACGCTCACTGACATTTGCCCTAATTGAAAGTCTGATAAACGCTGAAAAAATGACTAAGTCCAAAAAAAATAATTTTTCACCTTTTTTCAATTTTATCCCCGTGGGATATATATTCTACCCACACACATTTGGAACTCTCCTGCGGTACCCTCACACATATTATTCCCTCATTTAGTGGATATTTTCACAAAAAAGTGAAATTTTCAAAAATTCAGAAAATTGGCTGAAAACAACTAAATATGAAGGACTCATCGGGTGAATCGCTCTGGAACTGAAATCGGAACGCTCACTGACATTTTCCTTATCTGAAAGTCTGATAAACGCTGAAAAAATGACTAAGTCCAAAAAAAAAAATTTTTCACCTTTTTTCAATTTTACCCCCGTGGGATATATATTCTACCCACACACATTTGGAACTCTCCTGGGGTAGCCTCACACATATTATTCCCTCATTTAGTGGATATTTTCACAAAAAAGTGAAATTTTCAAAAATTCAGAAAATTGGCTGAAAACGACTAAATATGAAGGACTCATCGGGCGAATCGCTCTGGAACTGAAATCGGAACGCTCACTGACATTTCCCCTATCTGAAAGTTTGATAAACGCTGAAAAAATGACTAAGTCCAAAAAAAAAATGTTTTCACCTTTTTTCAATTTTACCCCCGTGGGATATATATTCTACCCACACACATTTGTAACTCTCCTGGGGTACCCTCACACATATTATTCCCTCATTTAGTGGTTATTTTGACAAAAAAGTGAAATTTTCAAAAATTCAGAAAATTGGCTGAAAACGACTAAATATGAAGGACTCATCGGGCAAATCGCTCTGGAACTGAATTCGGAACGCTCACTGACATTTCCCCTATCTGAAAGTCTGATAAACGCTGAAAAAATGACAAAGTCTGAAAAAAAAAATTTTTCACCTTTTTTCAATTTTACCCCCGTGGGATATATATTCTACCCACACACATTTGGAACTCTCCTGGGGTACCCTCACACATATTATTCCCTCATTTAGTGGATATTTTCACAAAAAAGTGAAATTTTCAAAAATTCTGAAAATTGGCTGAAAACAACTAAATATGAAGGACTCATCGGGTGAATCGCTCTGGAACTGAAATCGGAACGCTCACTGACATTTTCCTTATCTGAAAGTCTGATAAACGCTGAAAAAATGACTAAGTCCAAAAAAAAAAATTTTTCACCTTTTTTCAATTTTACCCCCGTGGGATATATATTCTACCCACACACATTTGGAACTCTCCTGGGGTACCCTCACACATATTATTCCCTCATTTAGTGGATATTTTCACAAAAAAGTGAAATTTTCAAAAATTCAGAAAATTGGCTGAAAACGACTAAATATGAAGGACTCATCGGGCGAATCGCTCTGGAACTGAAATCGGAACGCTCACTGACATTTCCCCTATCTGAAAGTTTGATAAACGCTGAAAAAATGACTAAGTCCAAAAAAAAAATGTTTTCACCTTTTTTCAATTTTACCCCCGTGGGATATATATTCTACCCACACACATTTGTAACTCTCCTGGGGTACCCTCACACATATTATTCCCTCATTTAGTGGTTATTTTGACAAAAAAGTGAAATTTTCAAAAATTCAGAAAATTGGCTGAAAACGACTAAATATGAAGGACTCATCGGGCGAATCGCTCTGGAACTGAATTCGGAACGCTCACTGACATTTCCCCTATCTGAAAGTCTGATAAACGCTGAAAAAATGACAAAGTCTGAAAAAAATTTTTTTTCACCTTTTTTCAATTTTACCCCCGTGGGATATATATTCTACCCACACACATTTGGAACTCTCCTGGGGTACCCTCACACATATTATTCCCTCATTTAGTGGATATTTTCACAAAAAAGTGAAATTTTCAAAAATTCTGAAAATTGGCTGAAAACAACTAAATATGAAGGACTCATCGGGTGAATCGCTCTGGAACTGAAATCGGAACGCTCACTGACATTTTCCTTATGTGAAAGTCTGATAAACGCTGAAAAAATGACTAAGTCCAAAAAAAATTTTTTTTACAACTTTTTTCAATTTTACCCCCGTGGGATATATATTCTACCCACACACATTTTGAACTCTCCTGGGGTACCCTCACACATATTATTCCCTCATTTAGTGGATATTTTCCCAAAAAAGTGAAATTTTCAAAAATTCAGAAAATTGGCTGAAAACGACTAAATATGAAGGACTCATCAGGCGAATCGCTCTGGAACTGAAATCGGAACGCTCACTGACATTTGCCCTAATTGAAAGTCTGATAAACGCTGAAAAAATGACTAAGTCCAAAAAAAATAATTTTTCACCTTTTTTCAATTTTACCCCCGTGGGATATATATTCTACCCACACACATTTGGAACTCTCCTGGGGTACCCTCACACATATTATTCCCTCATTTAGTGGATATTTTCACAAAAAAGTGAAATTTTCAAAAATTCAGAAAATTGGCTGAAAACGACTAAATATGAAGGACTCATCGGGCGAATCGCTCTGGAACTGAAATCGAAACGCTCACTGACAGTTCCCCTATCTGAAAGTCTGATAAACGCTGAAAAAATGACTAAGTCCAAAAAAAAAATTTTTTCACCTTTTTTCAATTTTACCCCCGTGGGATATATATTCTACCCACACACATTTGGAACTCTCCTGGGGTACCCTCACACATATTATTCCCTCATTTAGTGGATATTTTCACAAAAAAGTGAAATTTTCAAAAATTCAGAAAATTGGCTGAAAACGACTAAATATGAAGGACTCATCGGGCGAATCGCTCTGGAACTGAAATCGGAACGCTCACTGACATTTGCCCTAATTGAAAGTCTGATAAATGCCGGAAAAATGAGTAATTCTAAAAAAAAATAATTTTTCACCTTTTTTCAATTTTACGCCCGTGGGATATATATTCTACCCACACACATTTTGAACTCTCCTGGGGTACCCTCACACATATTATTCCCTCATTTAGTGGATATTTTCCCAAAAAAGTGAAATTTTCAAAAATTCAGAAAATTGGCTGAAAACGACGAAATATGAAGGACTCATTGGGCGAATCGCTCTGGAACTGAATTCGGAACGCTCACTGACATTTTCCTTATCTGAAAGTCTGATAAACGCTGAAAAAATGACTAAGTCCAAAAAAAAAAATTTTTCACCTTTTTTCAATTTTACCCCCGTGGGATATATATTCTACCCACACACATTTGGAACTCTCCTGGGGTACCCTCACACATATTATTCCCTCATTTAGTGGATATTTTGACAAAAAAGTGAAATTTTCAAAAATTCAGAAAATTGGCTGAAAACGACTAAATATGAAGGACTCATCGGGCGAATCGCTCTGGAACTGAAATCGGAACGCTCACTGACATTTGCCCTAATTGAAAGTCTGATAAACGCTGAAAAAATGACTAAGTCCAAAAAAAATAATTTTTCACCTTTTTTCAATTTTACGCCCGTGGGATATATATTCTACCCACACACATTTGGAACTCTCCTGGGGTACCCTCACACATATTATTCCCTCATTTAGTGGATATTTTCACAAAAAAGTGAAATTTTCAAAAATTCAAAAAATTGGCTGAAAACGACTAAATATGAAGGACTCATCGGGCGAATCGCTCTGGACCTGAAATCGGAACGCTCACTGACATTTTCCTTATCTGAAAGTCTGATAAACGCTGAAAAAATGACTAAGTCCAAAAAAAAAAATTTCTCACCTTTTTTCAATTTTACCCCCGTGGGATATATATTCTACCCACACACATTTGGAACTCTCCTGGGGTACCCTCACACATATTATTCCCTCATTTAGTGGATATTTTGACAAAAAAGTGAAATTTTCAAAAATTCAGAAAATTGGCTGAAAACGACTAAATATGAAGGACTCATCGGGCGAATCGCTCTGGAACTGAATTCGGAACGCTCACTGACATTTCCCCTATCTGAAAGTCTGATAAACGCTGAAAAAATGACAAAGTCTGAAAAAAAATTTTTTTCACCTTTTTTCAATTTTACCCCCGTGGGATATATATTCTACCCACACACATTTGGAACTCTCCTGGGGTACCCTCACACATATTATTCCCTCATTTAGTGGATATTTTCACAAAAAAGTGAAATTTTCAAAAATTCTGAAAATTGGCTGAAAACAACTAAATATGAAGGACTCATCGGGTGAATCGCTCTGGAACTGAAATCGGAACGCTCATTTACATTTTCCTTATCTGAAAGTCTGATAAACGCTGAAAAAATGACTAAGTCCAAAAAAAAAATTTTTTCCCCTTTTTTCAATTTTACCCCCGTGGGATATATATTCTACCCACACACATTTTTAACTCTCCTGGGGTACCCTCACACATATTATTCCCTCATTTAGTGGATATTTTCACAAAAAAGTGAAATTTTCAAAAATTCAGAAAATTGGCTGAAAACGACTAAATATGAAGGACTCATCGGGCGAATCGCTCTGGAACTGAAATCGGAACGCTCACTGACATTTGCCCTAATTGAAAGTCTGATAAACGCTGAAAAAATGACTAAGTCCAAAAAAAATAATTTTTCACCTTTTTTCAATTTTATCCCCGTGGGATATATATTCTACCCACACACATTTGGAACTCTCCTGCGGTACTCTCACACATATTATTCCCTCATTTAGTGGATATTTTCACAAAAAAGTGAAATTTTCAAAAATTCTGAAAATTGGCTGAAAATGACTAAATATGAAGGACTCGTCGGGCGAATCGCTCTGGAACTGAAATCGAAACGCTCACTGACAGTTCCCCTATCTGAAAGTCTGATAAACGTAGGAAAAAATGACTAAGTCCAAAAAAAAAATTTTTTCACCTTATTTCAATTTTACCCCCGTGGGATATATATTCTACCCACACACATTTGGAACTCTCCTGGGGTACCCTCACACATATTATTCCCTCATTTAGTGGATATTTTCACAAAAAAGTGAAATTTTCAAAAATTCAGAAAATTGGCTGAAAACGACTAAATATGAAGGACTCATCGGGCGAATCGCTCTGGAACTGACATCGGAACGCTCACTGACATTTCCCTTATCTGAAAGTCTGATAAACGCTGAAAAAATGACTAAGTCCAAAAAAAAAAATTTTTCACCTTTTTTCAATTTTACCCCCGTGGGATATATATTCTACCCACACACATTTGTATCTCTCCTGGGGTACCCTCACACATATTATTCCCTCATTTAGTGGTTATTTTGACAAAAAAGTGAAATTTTCAAAAATTCAGAAAATTGGCTGAAAACGACTAAATATGAAGGACTCATCGGGCGAATCACTCTGGAACTGAATTCGGAACGCTCACTGACATTTCCCCTATCTGAAAGTCTGATAAACGCTGAAAAAATGACAAAGTCTGAAAAAAATTTTTTTTCACCTTTTTTCAATTTTACCCCCGTGGGATATATATTCTACCCACACACATTTGGAACTCTCCTGGGGTACCCTCACACATATTATTCCCTCATTTAGTGGATATTTTCACAAAAAAGTGAAATTTTCAAAAATTCTGAAAATTGGCTGAAAACAACTAAATATGAAGGACTCATCGGGTGAATCGCTCTGGAACTGAAATCGGAACGCTCACTGACATTTTCCTTATCTGAAAGTCTGATAAACGCTGAAAAAATGACTAAGTCCAAAAAAAAAAAATTTTTCACCTTTTTTCAATTTTACCCCCGTGGGATATATATTCTACCCACACACATTTGGAACTCTCCTGGGGTACCCTCACACATATTATTCCCTCATTTAGTGGATATTTTCACAAAAAAGTGAAATTTTCAAAAATTCAGAAAATTGGCTGAAAACGACTAAATATGAAGGACTCATCGGGCGAATCGCTCTGGAACTGAAATCGGAACGCTCACTGACATTTCCCCTATCTGAAAGTTTGATAAACGCTGAAAAAATGACAAAGTCTGAAAAAAAATTTTTTTCACCTTTTTTCAATTTTACCCCCGTGGGATATATATTCTACCCACACACATTTGGAACTCTCCTGGGGTACCCTCACACATATTATTCCCTCATTTAGTGGATATTTTCACAAAAAAGTGAAATTTTCAAAAATTCTGAAAATTGGCTGAAAACAACTAAATATGAAGGACTCATCGGGTGAATCGCTCTGGAACTGAAATCGGAACGCTCACTGACATTTTCCTTATCTGAAAGTCTGATAAACGCTGAAAAAATGACTAAGTCCAAAAAAAAAAATTTTTCACCTTTTTTCAATTTTACCCCCGTGGGATATATATTCTACCCACACACATTTGGAACTCTCCTGGGGTACCCTCACACATATTATTCCCTCATTTAGTGGATATTTTCCCAAAAAAGTGAAATTTTCAAAAATTCAGAAAATTGGCAGAAAACGACGAAATATGAAGGACTCATCGGGCGAATCGCTCTGGAAATGAAATCGGAACCCTCACTGATATTTTCCTTATCTGAAAGTCTGATAAACGCTGAAAAAATGACTAAGGTTGTGTGCCCACGTAGCGTTTTTCAAGCGTATATGCTGCGGAATTTCCGCGGCGTAAACGCTTGAAAAACGCATGTATATCCGCACCCCATGGTCCCCAAAGGCATTCCGCAATGTCAATGCCCATGCTGCGGATTTTTCCGCAGCGTATATGCTGCGGTCAAAAATCCGCAGCATGTTCATTAATTTTGCGGAAGCGCAGCGGAATCAATGTGCGGATGGTACCCAAGTCTGGATGAGAGGAGACTCTCATCCAGACCTGGGTACCAAAGAACCTGTAAAAAAAAGAATAAAATAAAGTTTATACTTATCTTCTGATGTTTTCCCTCCGTCGCGCTGTTGTCTGAATGACCTGCCACGTCATTGAGTCATGTGACCCATCACATGACTCAATGACGTCACCGCAGGTCCTGCACACAACAGCGTGAGCCGCTCAAGACTCCGGACGGGGCAGAGAATGCATCAGAAGGTGAGTATAAACTTTATTTTTTTATTTTTTACCATTCTGAACAAGTTGTCAAGCACTTTTCCAAGTGATGCTTGGAGAAGTGCTTGATAACCCGCATGCGGAAATGCATGCAAAGACGCCTCACAAACGCTTCTACCTGGCGGGAAAGCCGCATGTAATATCTGCATGCGATTTTCCCGCCAGGGAGAAGCGTAAAAAATATGCTTCAGGTCCGAAACGTGGGCACATAGCCTAAGTTCAAAAAAAATAATTTTTCACCTTTTTTCAATTTCACCCCCGTGGGATATATATTCTACCCACACACATTTGGAACTCTCCTGGGGTACCCTCACACATATTATTCCCTCATTTAGTGGATATTTTCACAAAAAAGTGAAATTTTCAAAAATTCTGAAAATTGGCTGAAAATGACTAAATATGAAGGACTCATCGGGCGAATCGCTCTGGAACTGAATTCGGAACGCTCACTGACATTTCCCCTATCTGAAAGTCTGATAAACGCTGAAAAAATGACAAAGTCTGAAAAAAAATTTTTTTCACCTTTTTTCAATTTTACCCCCGTGGGATATATATTCTACCCACACACATTTGGAACTCTCCTGGGGTACCCTCACACATATTATTCCCTCATTTAGTGGATATTTTCACAAAAAAGTGAAATTTTCAAAAATTCTGAAAATTGGCTGAAAACAACTAAATATGAAGGACTCATCGGGTGAATCGCTCTGGAACTGAAATCGGAACGCTCACTGACATTTTCCTTATGTGAAAGTCTGATAAACGCTGAAAAAATGACTAAGTCCAAAAAAAATTTTTTTTACAACTTTTTTCAATTTTACCCCCGTGGGATATATATTCTACCCACACACATTTTGAACTCTCCTGGGGTACCCTCACACATATTATTCCCTCATTTAGTGGATATTTTCCCAAAAAAGTGAAATTTTCAAAAATTCAGAAAATTGGCTGAAAACGACTAAATATGAAGGACTCATCGGGCGAATCGCTCTGGACCTGAAATCGGAACGCTCACTGACATATTCCTTATCTGAAAGTCTGATAAACGCTGAAAAAATGACTAAGTCCAAAAAAAAAAATTTTTCCCCTTTTTTCAATTTTACCCCCGTGGGATATATATTCTACCCACACACATTTGGAACTCTCCTGCAGTACCCTCACACATATTATTCCCTCATTTAGTGGATATTTTCACAAAAAAGTGAAATTTTCAAAAATTCAGAAAATTGGCTGAAAACGACTAAATATGAAGGACTCATCGGGCGAATCGCTCTGAAACTGAAATCGGAACGCTCACTGACATTTGCCCTAATTGAAAGTCTGATAAATGCCGGAAAAATGAGTAATTCTAAAAAAAAATAATTTTTCACCTTTTTTCAATTTTACGCCCGTGGGATATATATTCTACCCACACACATTTTGAACTCTCCTGGGGTACCCTCACACATATTATTCCCTCATTTAGTGGATATTTTCCCAAAAAAGTGAAATTTTCAAAAATTCAGAAAATTGGCTGAAAACGACGAAATATGAAGGACTCATTGGGCGAATCGCTCTGGAACTGAAATCGGAACGCTCACTGACATTTTCCTTATCTGAAAGTCTGATAAACGCTGAAAAAATGACTAAGTCCAAAAAAAAAAATTTTTCACCTTTTTTCAATTTTACCCCCGTGGGATATATATTCTACCCACACACATTTGGAACTCTCCTGGGGTACCCTCACACATATTATTCCCTCATTTAGTGGATATTTTGACAAAAAAGTGAAATTTTCAAAAATTCAGAAAATTGGCTGAAAACGACTAAATATGAAGGACTCATCGGGCGAATCGCTCTGGAACTGAAATCGGAACGCTCACTGACATTTGCCCTAATTGAAAGTCTGATAAACGCTGAAAAAATGACTAAGTCCAAAAAAAATAATTTTTCACCTTTTTTCAATTTTACGCCCGTGGGATATATATTCTACCCACACACATTTGGAACTCTCCTGGGGTACCCTCACACATATTATTCCCTCATTTAGTGGATATTTTCACAAAAAAGTGAAATTTTCAAAAATTCAGAAAATTGGCTGAAAACGACTAAATATGAAGGACTCATCGGGCGAATCGCTCTGGACCTGAAATCGGAACGCTCACTGACATTTTCCTTATCTGAAAGTCTGATAAACGCTGAAAAAATGACTAAGTCCAAAAAAAAAAATTTCTCACCTTTTTTCAATTTTACCCCCGTGGGATATATATTCTACCCACACACATTTGGAACTCTCCTGGGGTACCCTCACACATATTATTCCCTCATTTAGTGGATATTTTGACAAAAAAGTGAAATTTTCAAAAATTCAGAAAATTGGCTGAAAACGACTAAATATGAAGGACTCATCGGGCGAATCGCTCTGGAACTGAATTCGGAACGCTCACTGACATTTCCTCTATCTGAAAGTCTGATAAACGCTGAAAAAATGACAAAGTCTGAAAAAAAATTTTTTTCACCTTTTTTCAATTTTACCCCCGTGGGATATATATTCTACCCACACACATTTGGAACTCTCCTGGGGTACCCTCACACATATTATTCCCTCATTTAGTGGATATTTTCACAAAAAAGTGAAATTTTCAAAAATTCAGAAAATTGGCTGAAAACGACTAAATATGAAGGACTCATCGGGCGAATCGCTCTGGAACTGAAATCGGAACGCTCACTGACATTTGCCCTAATTGAAAGTCTGATAAACGCTGAAAAAATGACTAAGTCCAAAAAAAATAATTTTTCACCTTTTTTCAATTTTATCCCCGTGGGATATATATTCTACCCACACACATTTGGAACTCTCCTGCGGTACTCTCACACATATTATTCCCTCATTTAGTGGATATTTTCACAAAAAAGTGAAATTTTCAAAAATTCTGAAAATTGGCTGAAAATGACTAAATATGAAGGACTCGTCGGGCGAATCGCTCTGGAACTGAAATCGAAACGCTCACTGACAGTTCCCCTATCTGAAAGTCTGATAAACGCTGAAAAAATGACCAAGTCCACAAAAAATTTTTTTCAACTTTTTTCAATCTTACCCCCGTGGGATATATATTCTACCCACACACATTTGGATCTCTCCTGGGGTACCCTCACACATATTATTCCCTTATTTAGTGGATATTTTCACAAAAAAGTGAAATTTTCAAAAATTCTGAAAATTGGCTGAAAACGACTAAATATGAAGGACTCATCGGGCGACTCGCTCTGGAACTGAAATCGGAACACTCACAGACATTTCCCCTATCTGAAAGTCTTATAAACGCCGGAAAAATGACTAAGTCCAAAAAAAAAATGTTTTCAACTTTTTTCAATTTTACCCCGTGGTATATATTTTCTACCCACACACATTTGGAACTCTCCTGGGGTACCCTCACACATATTATTCCCTCATTTAGTTGATATTTTCACAAAAAAGTGAAATTTTCAAAAATTCTGAAAATTGGCTGAAAACGACTAAATATGAAGGACTCATCGGGCGACTCGCTCTGGAACTGAAATCGGAACATTCACTGACATTTCCCCTATCTGAAAGTCTGTTAAATGACGGAAAAATGACTAAGTCCAAAACAATTTTTTTTCAACTTTTTTCAATTTTACCCCCGTGGGATATATATTCTACCCACACACATTTGGAACTCTCCTGGGGTACCCTCACACATATTATTCCCTCATTTAGTAGATATTTTCACAAAAAAGTGAAATTTTCAAAAATTCTGAAAATTGGCTGAAAATGACTAAATATGAAGGACTCATCGGGCGAATCGCTCTGGAACTGAAATCGGAACACTCACTGACATTTCCCTTATCTGAAAGTCTGATAAACGCTGAAAAAATGACTAAGTCCAAAACAAATGTTTTTTCAACTTTTTCAATTTTACCCCGTGGGATATGTATTCTACCGACACACATTTGGAACTCTCCTGGGGTACCCTCACACATATTATTCCCTCATTTAGTGGATATTTTCACAAAAAAGTGAAATTTTCAAAAATTCTGAAAATTGGCTGAAAAATACTAAATATGAAGGACTCATCGGGCGAATCACTCTGGAACTGAAATCGGTATGCTCACTGACATTTCCCCTATCTGAAAGTCTGTTAAATGCCGGAAAAATGACTAAGTCCAAAACAATTTTTTTTCAACTTTTTTCAATTTTACACCCCGTGGGATATATATTCTACCCACACACATTTGGAACTCTCCTGGGGTACCCTCACACATATTATTCCCTGATTTAGTAGATATTTTCACAAAAAAGTGAAATTTTCAAAAATTCTGAAAATTGGCTGAAAATGACTAAATATGAAGGACTCATCGGGCGAATCGCTCTGGAACTGAAATCGGTACGCTCACTGACATTTCCCCTATCTGAAAGTCTTATAAACGCCGGAAAAATGACTACGTCCAAAAAAAAAATGTTTTCAACTTTTTTCAATTTTACCCCGTGGTATATATTTTCTACCCACACACATTTGGAACTCTCCTGGGGTACCCTCACACATATTATTCCCTCATTTAGTTGATATTTTCACAAAAAAAGTGAAATTTTCAAAAATTCTGAAAATTGGCTGAAAACGACTAAATATGAAGGACTCATCGGGCGAATCGCTCTGGAACTGACATCGGAACGCTCACTGACATTTTCCTTATCTGAAAGTCTGATAAACGCTGAAAAAATGACTAAGTCCAAAAAAAATAATTTTTCACCTTTTTTCAATTTTACCCCCGTGGGATATATATTCTACCCACACACATTTGTAACTCTCCTGGGGTACCCTCACACATATTATTCCCTCATTTAGAGGTTATTTTGACAAAAAAGTGAAATTTTCAAAAATTCAGAAAATTGGCTGAAAACGACTAAATATGAAGGACTCATCGGGCGAATCGCTCTGGAACTGAATTCGGAACGCTCACTGACATTTCCCCTATCTGAAAGTCTGATAAACGCTGAAAAAATGACTAAGTCTGAAAAAAAAATTTTTTCACCTTTTTTCAATTTTACCCCCGTGGGATATATATTCTACCCACACACATTTGGAACTCTCCTGGGGTACCCTCACACATATTATTCCCTCATTTAGTGGATATTTTCACAAAAAAGTGAAATTTTCAAAAATTCTGAAAATTGGCTGAAAACAACTAAATATGAAGGACTCATCGGGTGAATCGCTCTGGAACTGAAATCGGAACGCTCACTGACATTTTCCTTATCTGAAAGTCTGATAAACGCTGAAAAAATGACTAAGTCCAAAAAAAAAAAATTTTTCACCTTTTTTCAATTTTACCCCCGTGGGATATATATTCTACCCACACACATTTGGAACTTTCCTGGGGTACCCTCACACATATTATTCCCTCATTTAGTGGATATTTTCACAAAAAAGTGAAATTTTCAAAAATTCAGAAAATTGGCTGAAAACGACTAAATATGAAGGACTCATCGGGCGAATCGCTCTGGAACTGAAATCGGAACGCTCACTGACATTTCCCCTATCTGAAAGTTTGATAAACGCTGAAAAAATGACAAAGTCTGAAAAAAAATTTTTTTCACCTTTTTTCAATTTTACCCCCGTGGGATATATATTCTACCCACACACATTTGGAACTCTCCTGGGGTACCCTCACACATATTATTCCCTCATTTAGTGGATATTTTCACAAAAAAGTGAAATTTTCAAAAATTCTGAAAATTGGCTGAAAACAACTAAATATGAAGGACTCATCGGGTGAATCGCTCTGGAACTGAAATCGGAACACTCACTGACATTTTCCTTATCTGAAAGTCTGATAAACGCTGAAAAAATGACTAAGTCCAAAAAAAAAAATTTTTCACCTTTTTTCAATTTTACCCCCGTGGGATATATATTCTACCCACACACATTTGGAACTCTCCTGGGGTACCCTCACACATATTATTCCCTCATTTAGTGGATATTTTCACAAAAAAGTGAAATTTTCAAAAATTCAGAAAATTGGCAGAAAACGACGAAATATGAAGGACTCATCGGGCGAATCGCTCTGGAAATGAAATCGGAACCCTCACTGATATTTTCCTTATCTGAAAGTCTGATAAACGCTGAAAAAATGACTAAGGCTGTGTGCCCACGTAGCGTTTTTCAAGCGTATATGCTGCGGAATTTCCGCGGCGTAAACGCTTGAAAAACGCATGTATATCCGCACCCCATGGTCCCCAAAGGCATTCCGCAATGTCAATGTCCATGCTGCGGATTTTTCCGCAGCGTATATGCTGCGGTCAAAAATCCGCAGCATGTTCATTAATTTTGCGGAAGCGCAGCGGAATCAATGTGCGGATGGTACCCAAGTCTGGATGAGAGGAGACTCTCATCCAGACCTGGGTACCAAAGAACCTGTAAAAAAAAGAATAAAATAAAGTTTATACTTATCTTCTGATGTTTTCCCTCCGTCGCGCTGTTGTCTGAAGGACCTGCCACGTCATTGAGTCATGTGACCCATCACATGACTCAATGACGTCACCGCAGGTCCTGCACACAACAGCGTGAGCCGCTCAAGACTCCGGACGGGGCAGAGAATGCATCAGAAGGTGAGTATAAACTTTATTTTTTTATTTTTTACCATTCTGAACAAGTTGTCAAGCACTTTTCCAAGTGATGCTTGGAGAAGTGCTTGATAACCCGCATGCGGAAATGCATGCAAAGACGCCTCACAAACGCTTCTACCTGGCGGGAAAGCCGCATGTAATGTCTGCATGCGATTTTCCCGCCAGGGAGAAGCGTAAAAAATATGCTTCAGGTCCGACACGTGGGCACATAGCCTAAGTTCAAAAAAAATAATTTTTCACCTTTTTTCAATTTCACCCCCGTGGGATATATATTCTACCCACACACATTTGGAACTTTCCTGGGGTACCCTCACACATATTATTCCCTCATTTAGTGGATATTTTCACAAAAAAGTGAAATTTTCAAAAATTCTGAAAATTGGCTGAAAATGACTAAATATGAAGGACTCATCGGGCGAATCGCTCTGGAACTGAAATCGAAACGCTCACTGACAGTTCCCCTATCTGAAAGTCTGATAAACGCTGAAAAAATGACAAAGTCTGAAAAAAAAATTTTTTCACCTTTTTTCAATTTTACCCCCGTGGGATATATAATCTACCCACACACATTTGGAACTCTCCTGGGGTATCCTCACACATATTATTCCCTCATTTATTGGATATTTTCACAAAAAGTGAAATTTTCAAAAATTCTGAAAATTGGCTGAAAACGACTAAATATGAAGGACTCATCAGGCGAATCCCTCTGGAACTGAAATCGGAACACTCACTGACATTTCCCCTATCTGAAAGTCTGATAAACGCCGGAAAAATGACTAAGTCCAAAAAACATTTTTTTCACCTTTTTTCAATTTTACCCAGGTGGGATATATATTCTACCCACACACATTTGGTACTCTCTTGGAGTACCCTCACACATATTATTCCCTCATTTAGTGGATATTTTCACAAAAAAGTGAAATTTTCAAAAATTCAGAAAATTGGCTGAAAACGACTAAATATGAAGGACTCATCGGGCGAATCGCTCTGGAACTGAAATCGGAACGTTCACTGACATTTCCCCTATCTGAAAGTCTGATAAACGCTGAAAAAATGACTAAGTCCAAAAAAAAATAATTTTCACCTTTTTTCAATTTTACCCCGTGGCATATATATTCTACCCACACACATTTGGAACTCTCCTGGGGTACCCTCACACATATTATTCCCTCATTTAGTGGATATTTTCACAAAAAAGTGAAATTTTCAAAAATTCTGAAAATTGGCTGAAAACGACTAAATATGAAGGACTCATCGGGCGAATCGCTCTGGAACTGAAATCGGAACGCTCACTGACAATTTCCCTATCTGAAAGTCTGATAAACACCGGAAAAATGACAGTCCAAAAAATTTTTTTTCAACTTCTTTCAATTTTACCCCCGTGAGATATATATTCTACCCACACACATTTGGAACTCTCCTGGGGTACCCTCACACATATTATTCCCTCATTTAGTGGATATTTTCACAAAAAAGTGAAATTTTCAAAAATTCTGAAAATTGGCTGAAAACGACTAAATATGAAGGACTCATCGGTCGAATCGCTCTGGAACTGAATTCGGAATGCTCACTGACATTTCCCTTATCTAAAAGTCTGATAAACGCCAGAAAAATGTCTAAGTCTAAAAAAATTTTTTTTTCACCTTTTTTCAATTTTACCCCCGTGGGATATATATTCTACCCACACACATTTGGAACTCTCCTGGGGTACCCTCACACATATTATTCCCTCCTTTAGTGGATATTTTCACAAAAAAGTGAAATTTTCAAAAATTCTGAAAATTGGCTGAAAACGACTAAATATGAAGGACTCATTGGGCGAATCGCTCTGGAACTGAAATCGGAATGCTCACTGACATTTCCCCTATCTGAAAGTCTGATAAACGCCGGAAAAATGACTAAGTCCAAAAAAATTTTTTTCACCTTTTTTCTCACTGATATTTTCCCTATCTGAAAGTCTGATAAACACCGGAATAATGACAGTCCCAAAAAAATTTTTTTCAACTTTTTTCAATTTTACCCCCGTGAGATATATATTCTACCCACACACATTTGGAACTCTCCTGGGGTACCCTCACACATATTATTCCCTCATTTAGTGGATATTTTCACAAAAAAGTGAAATTTTCAAAAAATCTGAAAATTGGCTGAAAACGACTAAATATGGAGGACTCATCGGGCGAAACGCTCTTGAACTGAAATCGGAATGCTCACTGACATTTCCCCTATCTAAAAGTCTGATAAACGCCAGAAAAATAACTAAGTCCAGAAAAATATTTTTTCACCTTTTTTCAATTTTACCCCCGTGGGATATATATTCTACCCACACACATTTGGAACTCTCCTGGAGTACCCTCACACATATTATTCCCTCATTTAGTGGATATTTTCACAAAAAAGTGAAATTTTCAAAAATTCAGAAAATTGGCTGAAAACGACTAAATATGAAGGACTCATCGGGCGAATCGCTCTGGAACTGAAATCGGAACGCTCACTGACATTTCCCCTATCTGAAAGTCTGATAAACGCTGAAAAAATGACTAAGTCCAAAAAAAAAAAATTTTCACCTTTTTTCAATTTTACCCCCGTGGCATATATATTTTACCCACACACATTTGGAACTCTCCTGGGGTACCCTCACACATATTATTCCCTCATTTAGTGGATATTTTCACAAAAAAGTGAAATTTTCAAAAATTCTGAAAATTGGCTGAAAACGACTAAATATGAAGGACTCATCGGGCGAATCGCTCTGGAACTGAAATCGGAACGCTCACTGACATTTCCCCTATCTGAAAGTCTGATAAATGTCGGAAAAATGACTAAGTCCAAAAAAAATTTTTTTCACCTTTTTTCAATTTTACCCCCGTGGGATATATATTCTACCCACACACATTTGGAACTCTCCTGGGGTACACTCACACATATTATTCCCTCATTTAGTGGATATTTTCACAAAAAAGTTAAATTTTCAAAAATTCAGAAAATTGGCTGAAAACGACTAAATATGAAGGACTCATCGGTCGAATCGCTCTGGAACTGAAATCGGAATGCTCACTGACTTTTCCCCTATCTAAAAGTCTGATAAACGCCAGAAAAATGTCTAAGTCTAAAAAAATTTTTTTTTCACCTTTTTTCAATTTTACCCGCGTGGGATATATATTCTACCCACACACATTTGGAACTCTCCTGGGGTACCCTCACACATATTATTCCCTCATTTAGTGGATATTTTCACAAAAAAGTGAAATTTTCAAAAATTCAGAAAATTGGCTGAAAACGACTAAATATGAAGGACTCATTGGGCGAATCGCTCTGGAACTGAAATCGGAACGCTCACTGACAATTTCCCTATCTGAAAGTCTGATAAACACCGGAAAAATGACAGTCCAAAAAATTTTTTTTTCAACTTTTTTCAATTTTACCCCCGTGAGATATATATTCTACCCCCACACTTTTGGAACTCGCCTGGGGTACGCTCACACATATTATTCCCTCATTTAGTGGATATTTTCACAAAAACGTGAAATTTTCAAAAATTCTGAAAATTGGCTGAAAACGACTAAATATGAAGGACTCATCGGGCGAATCGCTCTGGAACTGAAATCGGAACGCTCTCTGACATTTCCCCTATCTGAAAGTCTGATAAACGCTGAAAAAATGATTAAGACCAAAAAAAATTTTTCACCTTTTTTCAATTTTACCCCCGTGGGATATATATTCTACCCACACACATTTGGAACTCTCCTGGGGTACCCTCACACATATTATTCTCTCATTTAGTGGATATTTTCACAAAAAAGTGAAAT
The DNA here is from genome assembly GCF_046119375.1 of Phyllobates terribilis. Lineage (NCBI taxonomy): Eukaryota > Metazoa > Chordata > Amphibia > Anura > Dendrobatidae > Phyllobates > Phyllobates terribilis. Next base: position 75,503,853 of record NW_027362773.1, on the reverse strand, counting down.
TTTCAAAAATTCAGAAAATTGGCTGAAAACGACTAAATATGTAGGACCCATTGGGCGAATCGCTCTAGAACTGAAATCGGAATGCTCACTGACATTTCCTCTATCTGAAAGTCTGATAAACGCCAGAAAAATGACTAAGTCTAAAAAAAAAATTTTTTCACCTTTTTTCAATTTTACCCCCGTGGGATATATATTCTACCCACACACATTTGGAATTCTCCTGGGGTACCCTCACACATATTATTCCCTCATTTAGTGGATATTTTCACAAAAAAGTAAAATTTTCAAAAATTCTGAAAATTGGCTGAAAACGACTAAATATGAAGGACTCATTGGGCGAATCGCTCTGGAATTGAAATCGGAACGCTCACTGACATTTCCCCTATCTGAAAGTCTGATAAACGCTGAAAAAATGATTAAGACCAAAAAAAAGTTTCACCTTTTTTCAATTTTACCCCCGTGGGATATATATTCTACCCACACACATTTGGAACTCTCCTGGGGTACCCTCACACATATTATTCCCTCATTTAGTGGATATTTTCGCAAAAAAGTGAAATTTTCAAAAATTCTGAAAATTGGCTGAAAACGACTAAATATGAAGGACTCATCGGGCGAATCGCTCTGGAACTGAAATCGGAATGATCACTGACATCTCCCCTATCTAAAAGTCTGATAAACACCAGAAAAATGACTAAGTCTAAAAAAATTTTTTTTCAACTTTTTTCAATTTTACCCCCGTGGGATATATATTCTACCCACACACATTTGGAACTCTCCTGGGGTACTCTCACACATATTATTCCCTCATTTAGTGGATATTTTCACAAAAAAGTTAAATTTTCAAAAATTCTGAAAATTGGCTGAAAACGACTAAATATGAAGGACTCATCGGGCGAATCGCTCTGGAACTGAAATCGGAATGCTCACTGACATTTCCCCTATCTAAAAGTCTGATAAACGCCAGAAAAATGTCTAAGTCTAAAAAAATTTTTTTTTCACCTTTTTTCAATTTTACCCCCGTGGGATATATATTCTACCCACACACATTTGGAACTCTCCTGGGGTACACTCACACATATTATTCCCTCATTTAGTGGATATTTTCACAAAAAAGTGAAATTTTCAAAAATTCTGAAAATTGGCTGAAAACGACTAAATATGAAGGACTCATTGGGCGAATCACTCTGGAACTGAAATCGGAACGCTCACTGACATTTTCCCTATCTGAAAGTCTGATAAACACCGGAAAAATGACAGTCCAAAAAATTTTTTTCAACTTTTTTCAATTTTATCCCCGTGAGATATATATTCTACCCACACACATTTGAAACTCTCCTGGGGTACCCTCCCACATATTATTCCCTCATTTAGTGGATATTTTCACAAAAAAGTGAAATTTTCAAAAATTCAGAAAATTGGCTGAAAACGACTAAATATGAAGGACTCATTGGGCGAATCGCTCTGGAACTGAAATCGGAATGCTCACTGACAATTTCCCTATCTGAAAGTCTGATAAACACCGGAAAAATGACAGTCCAAAAAAAATTTTTTTCAACTTTTTTCAATTTTACCCCCGTGAGATATATATTCTACCCACACACATTTGGAACTCTCCTGGGGTACCCTCACACATATTATTCCCTTATTTAATGGATATTTTCACAAAAAAGTGAAATTTTCAAAAATTCTGAAAATTGGCTGAAAACGACTAAATATGAAGGACTCATCGGGCGAATCGCTCTGGAACTGAAATCGGAACGCTCACTGACATTTTCCCTATCTGAAAGTCTGATAAATGTCGGAAAAATGACTAAGTCCAAAAAAAATTTTTTTCACCTTTTTTCAATTTTACCCCCGTGGGATATATATTCTACCCACACACATTTGGAACTCTCCTGGGGTACACTCACACATATTATTCCCTCATTTAGTGGATATTTTCACAAAAAAGTTAAATTTTCAAAAATTCAGAAAATTGGCTGAAAACGACTAAATATGAAGGACTCATCGGTCGAATCGCTCTGGAACTGAAATCGGAATGCTCACTGACTTTTCCCCTATCTAAAAGTCTGATAAACGCCAGAAAAATGTCTAAGTCTAAAAAAATTTTTTTTTCACCTTTTTTCAATTTTACCCGCGTGGGATATATATTCTACCCACACACATTTGGAACTCTCCTGGGGTACCCTCACACATATTATTCCCTCATTTAGTGGATATTTTCACAAAAAAGTGAAATTTTCAAAAATTCAGAAAATTGGCTGAAAACGACTAAATATGAAGGACTCATTGGGCGAATCGCTCTGGAACTGAAATCGGAACGCTCACTGACAATTTCCCTATCTGAAAGTCTGATAAACACCGGAAAAATGACAGTCCAAAAAATTTTTTTTTCAACTTTTTTCAATTTTACCCCCGTGAGATATATATTCTACCCCCACACTTTTGGAACTCGCCTGGGGTACCCTCACACATATTATTCCCTCATTTAGTGGATATTTTCACAAAAACGTGAAATTTTCAAAAATTCTGAAAATTGGCTGAAAACGACTAAATATGAAGGACTCATCGGGCGAATCGCTCTGGAACTGAAATCGGAACGCTCACTGACATTTCCCCTATCTGAAAGTCTGATAAACGCTGAAAAAATGATTAAGACCAAAAAAAATTTTTCACCTTTTTTCAATTTTACCCCCGTGGGATATATATTCTACCCACACACATTTGGAACTCTCCTGGGGTACCCTCACACATATTATTCTCTCATTTAGTGGATATTTTCACAAAAAAGTGAAATTTTCAAAAATTCAGAAAATTGGCTGAAAACGACTAAATATGTAGGACCCATTGGGCGAATCGCTCTAGAACTGAAATCGGAATGCTCACTGACATTTCCTCTATCTGAAAGTCTGATAAACGCCAGAAAAATGACTAAGTCTAAAAAAAAAATTTTTTCACCTTTTTTCAATTTTACCCCCGTGGGATATATATTCTACCCACACACATTTGGAATTCTCCTGGGGTACCCTCACACATATTATTCCCTCATTTAGTGGATATTTTCACAAAAAAGTAAAATTTTCAAAAATTCTGAAAATTGGCTGAAAACGACTAAATATGAAGGACTCATTGGGCGAATCGCTCTGGAATTGAAATCGGAACGCTCACTGACATTTCCCCTATCTGAAAGTCTGATAAACGCTGAAAAAATGATTAAGACCAAAAAAAAGTTTCACCTTTTTTCAATTTTACCCCCGTGGGATATATATTCTACCCACACACATTTGGAACTCTCCTGGGGTACCCTCACACATATTATTCCCTCATTTAGTGGATATTTTCGCAAAAAAGTGAAATTTTCAAAAATTCTGAAAATTGGCTGAAAACGACTAAATATGAAGGACTCATCGGGCGAATCGCTCTGGAACTGAAATCGGAATGATCACTGACATCTCCCCTATCTAAAAGTCTGATAAACACCAGAAAAATGACTAAGTCTAAAAAAATTTTTTTTCAACTTTTTTCAATTTTACCCCCGTGGGATATATATTCTACCCACACACATTTGGAACTCTCCTGGGGTACACTCACACATATTATTCCCTCATTTAGTGGATATTTTCACAAAAAAGTTAAATTTTCAAAAATTCTGAAAATTGGCTGAAAACGACTAAATATGAAGGACTCATCGGGCGAATCGCTCTGGAACTGAAATAGGAATGCTCACTGACATTTCCCCTATCTAAAAGTCTGATAAACGCCAGAAAAATGTCTAAGTCTAAAAAAATTTTTTTTTCACCTTTTTTCAATTTTACCCCCGTGGGATATATATTCTACCCACACACATTTGGAACTCTCCTGGGGTACACTCACACATATTATTCCCTCATTTAGTGGATATTTTCACAAAAATGTGAAATTTTCAAAAATTCTGAAAATTGGCTGAAAACGACTAAATATGAAGGACTCATTGGGCGAATCACTCTGGAACTGAAATCGGAACGCTCACTGACATTTTCCCTATCTGAAAGTCTGATAAACACCGGAAAAATGACAGTCCAAAAAATTTTTTTCAACTTTTTTCAATTTTATCCCCGTGAGATATATATTCTACCCACACACATTTGAAACTCTCCTGGGGTACCCTCCCACATATTATTCCCTCATTTAGTGGATATTTTCACAAAAAAGTGAAATTTTCAAAAATTCAGAAAATTGGCTGAAAACGACTAAATATGAAGGACTCATTGGGCGAATCGCTCTGGAACTGAAATCGGAATGCTCACTGACAATTTCCCTATCTGAAAGTCTGATAAACACCGGAAAAATGACAGTCCAAAAAAAATTTTTTTCAACTTTTTTCAATTTTACCCCCGTGAGATATATATTCTACCCACACACATTTGGAACTCTCCTGGGGTACCCTCACACATATTATTCCCTCATTTAGTGGATATTTTCACAAAAAAGTGAAATTTTCAAAAATTCAGAAATTTGGCTGAAAACGACTAAATATGAAGGACTCATTGGGCGAATCGCTCTGGAACTGAAATCGGAACGCTCACTGACAATTTCCCTATCTGAAAGTCTGATAAACACCGGAAAAATGACAGTCCAAAAAATTTTTTTTTCAACTTTTTTCAATTTTACCCCCGTGAGATATATATTCTACCCCCACACTTTTGGAACTCGCCTGGGGTACCCTCACACATATTATTCCCTCATTTAGTGGATATTTTCACAAAAACGTGAAATTTTCAAAAATTCTGAAAATTGGCTGAAAACGACTAAATATGAAGGACTCATCGGGCGAATCGCTCTGGAACTGAAATCGGAACGCTCACTGACATTTCCCCTATCTGAAAGTCTGATAAACGCTGAAAAAATGATTAAGACCAAAAAAAATTTTTCACCTTTTTTCAATTTTACCCCCGTGGGATATATATTCTACCCCCACACATTTGGAACTCTCCTGGGGTACCCTCACACATATTATTCTCTCATTTAGTGGATATTTTCACAAAAAAGTGAAATTTTCAAAAATTCAGAAAATTGGCTGAAAACGACTAAATATGTAGGACCCATTGGGCGAATCGCTCTAGAACTGAAATCGGAATGCTCACTGACATTTCCTCTATCTGAAAGTCTGATAAACGCCAGAAAAATGACTAAGTCTAAAAAAAAAATGTTTTCACCTTTTTTCAATTTTACCCCCGTGGGATATATATTCTACCCACACACATTTGGAATTCTCCTGGGGTACCCTCACACATATTATTCCCTCATTTAGTGGATATTTTCACAAAAAAGTAAAATTTTCAAAAATTCTGAAAATTGGCTGAAAACGACTAAATATGAAGGACTCATTGGGCGAATCGCTCTGGAATTGAAATCGGAACGCTCACTGACATTTCCCCTATCTGAAAGTCTGATAAACGCTGAAAAAATGATTAAGACCAAAAAAAAGGTTTCACCTTTTTTCAATTTTACCCCCGTGGGATATATATTCTACCCACACACATTTGGAACTCTCCTGGGGTACCCTCACACATATTATTCCCTCATTTAGTGGATATTTTCGCAAAAAAGTGAAATTTTCAAAAATTCTGAAAATTGGCTGAAAACGACTAAATATGAAGGACTCATCGGGCGAATCGCTCTGGAACTGAAATCGGAATGCTCACTGACATCTCCCCTATCTAAAAGTCTGATAAACACCAGAAAAATGACTAAGTCTAAAAAAATTTTTTTTCAACTTTTTTCAATTTTACCCCCGTGGGATATATATTCTACCCACACACATTTGGAACTCTCCTGGGGTACACTCACACATATTATTCCCTCATTTAGTGGATATTTTCACAAAAAAGTTAAATTTTCAAAAATTCTGAAAATTGGCTGAAAACGACTAAATATGAAGGACTCATCGGGCGAATCGCTCTGGAACTGAAATCGGAATGCTCACTGACATTTCCCCTATCTAAAAGTCTGATAAACGCCAGAAAAATGTCTAAGTCTAAAAAAATTTTTTTTTCACCTTTTTTCAATTTTACCCCCGTGGGATATATATTCTACCCACACACATTTGGAACTCTCCTGGGGTACACTCACACATATTATTCCCTCATTTAGTGGATATTTTCACAAAAAAGTGAAATTTTCAAAAATTCTGAAAATTGGCTGAAAACGACTAAATATGAAGGACTCATTGGGCGAATCACTCTGGAACTGAAATCGGAACGCTCACTGACATTTTCCCTATCTGAAAGTCTGATAAACACCGGAAAAATGACAGTCCAAAAAATTTTTTTCAACTTTTTTCAATTTTATCCCCGTGAGATATATATTCTACCCACACACATTTGAAACTCTCCTGGGGTACCCTCCCACATATTATTCCCTCATTTAGTGGATATTTTCACAAAAAAGTGAAATTTTCAAAAATTCAGAAAATTGGCTGAAAACGACTAAATATGAAGGACTCATTGGGCGAATCGCTCTGGAACTGAAATCGGAATGCTCACTGACAATTTCCCTATCTGAAAGTCTGATAAACACCGGAAAAATGACAGCCCAAAAAAAATTTTTTTCAACTTTTTTCAATTTTACCCCCGTGAGATATATATTCTACCCACACACATTTGGAACTCTCCTGGGGTACCCTCACACATATTATTCCCTTATTTAATGGATATTTTCACAAAAAAGTGAAATTTTCAAAAATTCTGAAAATTGGCTGAAAACGACTAAATATGAAGGACTCATCGGGCGAATCGCTCTGGAACTGAAATCGGAACGCTCACTGACATTTTCCCTATCTGAAAGTCTGATAAATGTCGGAAAAATGACTAAGTCCAAAAAAAATTTTTTTCACCTTTTTTCAATTTTACCCCCGTGGGATATATATTCTACCCACACACATTTGGAACTCTCCTGGGGTACCCTCACACATATTATTCCCTCATTTAGTGGATATTTTCACAAAAAAGTTAAATTTTCAAAAATTCTGAAAATTGTCTGAAAACGACTAAATATGAAGGACTCATCGGGCGAATCGCTCTGGAACTGAAATCGGAATGCTCACTGACATTTCCCCTATCTAAAAGTCTGATAAACGCCAGAAAAATGTCTAAGTCTAAAAAAAATTTTTTTTCACCTTTTTTCAATTTTACCCCCGTGGGATATATATTCTACCCACACACATTTGGAACTCTCCTGGGGAACCCTCACACATATTATTCCCTCATTTAGTGGATATTTTCACAAAAACGTGAAATTTTCAAAAATTCTGAAAATTGGCTGAAAACAACTAAATATGAAGGACTCATTGGGCGAATCACTCTGGAACTGAAATCGGAACGCTCTCTGACATTTTCCCTATCTGAAAGTCTGATAAACACCGGAAAAATGACAGTCCAAAAAAATTTTTTTCAACTTTTTTCAATTTTACCCCCTTGAGATATATATTCTACCCACACACATTTGGAACTCTCCTGGGGTACACTCACACATATTATTCCCTCATTTAGTGGATATTTTCACAAAAAAAGTTAAATTTTCAAAAATTCAGAAAATTGGCTGAAAATGACTAAATATGAAGGACTCATCGGGCGAATCGCTCTGGAACTGAAATCGGAATGCTCACTGACATTTCCCCTATCTGAAAGTCTGATAAACGCTGAAAAAATGATTAAGACCAAAAAAAATTTTTCACCTTTTTTCAATTTTACCCCCGTGGGATATATATTCTACCCACACACATTTGGAACTCTCCTGGGGAACCCTCACACATATTATTCCCTCATTTAGTGGATATTTTCACAAAAACGTGAAATTTTCAAAAATTCTGAAAATTGGCTGAAAACGACTAAATATGAAGGACTCATTGGGCGAATCGCTCTGGAACTGAAATCGGAACGCTCACTGACATTTTCCCTATCTGAAAGTCTGATAAACACCGGAAAAATGACAGTCCAAAAAAATTTTTTTCAACTTTTTTCAATTTTACCCCCGTGAGATATATATTCTACCCACACACATTTGGGACTCTCCTGGGGTACCCTCACACATATTATTCCCTCATTTAGTGGATATTTTCACAAAAAAGTGAAATTTTCAAAAATTCTGAAAATTGGCTGAAAACGACTAAATATGAAGGACTCATCGGGCGAATCGCTCTGGAACTGAAATCGGAACGCTCACTGACATTTTCCCTATCTGAAAGTCTGATAAATGTCGGAAAAATGACTAAGTCCAAAAAAAATTTTTTTCACCTTTTTTCAATTTTACCCCCGTGGGATATATATTCTACCCACACACATTTGGAACTCTCCTGGGGTACCCTCACACATATTATTCCCTCATTTAGTGGATATTTTCACAAAAAAGTGAAATTTTCAAAAATTCTGAAAATTGTCTGAAAACGACTAAATATGAAGGACTCATCGGGCGAATCGCTCTGGAACTGAAATCGGAATGCTCACTGACATTTCCCCTATCTAAAAGTCTGATAAACACCGGAAAAATGACAGTCCAAAAAAATTTTTTTCAACTTTTTTCAATTTTACCCCCGTGAGATATATATTCTACCCACACACATTTGGGACTCTCCTGGGGTACCCTCACACATATTATTCCCTCATTTAGTGGATATTTTCACAAAAAAGTGAAATTTTCAAAAATTCTGAAAATTGGCTGAAAACGACTAAATATGGAGGACTCATCCGGCGAATCGCTCTGGAACTGAAATCGGAACGCTCACTGACATTTCCCCTATCTGAAAGTCTGATAAACGTCGGAAAAATGACTAAGTCCCAAAAAAAATTTTTTCACCTTTTTTCAATTTTACCCTCGTGGGATATATATTCTACCCACACACATTTGGAACTCTCCTGGGGAACCCTCACACATATTATTCCCTCATTTAGTGGATATTTTCACAAAAATGTGAAATTTTCAAAAATTCTGAAAATTGGCTGAAAACGACTAAATATGAAGGACTCATTGGGCGAATCGCTCTGGAACTGAAATCGGAACGCTCACTGACATTTTCCCTATCTGAAAGTCTGATAAACACCGGAAAAATGACAGTCCAAAAAAATTTTTTTCAACTTTTTTCAATTTTACCCCCGTGAGATATATATTCTACCCACACACATTTGGGACTCTCCTGGGGTACCCTCACACATATTATTCCCTCATTTAGTGGATATTTTCACAAAAAAGTGAAATTTTCAAAAATTCTGAAAATTGGCTGAAAACGACTAAATATGAAGGACTCATCGGGCGAATCGCTCTGGAACTGAAATCGGAACGCTCACTGACATTTCCCCTATCTGAAAGTCTGATAAACGTCGGAAAAATGACTAAGTCCAAAAAAAAATTTTTTCACCTTTTTTCAATTTTACCCCCGTGGGATATATATTCTACCCACACACATTTGGAACTCTCCTGGGGTACCCTCACACATATTATTCCCTCATTTAGTGGATATTTTCACAAAAAAGTGAAATTTTCAAAAATTCAGAAAATTGGCTGAAAACGACTAAATATGAAGGACCCATTGGGTGAATCGCTCTGGAACTGAAATCGGAATGCTCACTGACATTTCCCCTATCTGAAAGTCTGATAAACGCTGAAAAAATGATTAAGACCAAAAAAAATGTTTTACCTTTTTTCAATTTTACCCCCGTGGGATATATATTCTACCCACACACATTTGGAACTCTCCTGGGGTACCCTCACACATATTATTCCCTCATTTAGTGGATATTTTCACAAAAAAGTGAAATTTTCAAAAATTCAGAAAATTGGCTGAAAACGACTAAATATGACGGACTCATTGGGCGAATCGCTCTGGAACTGAAATCGGAACGCTCACTGACATTTCCCCTATCTGAAAGTCTGATAAACGTCGGAAAAATGACTAAGTCCAAAAAAATTTTTTTCAACTTTTTTGAATTTTACCCCCGTGGGATATATATTCTACCCACACACATTTTGAACTCTCCTGGGGTACCCACACACATATTATTCCCTCATTTAGTGGATATTTTCACAAAAAAGTGAAATTTTCAAAAATTCAGAAAATTGGCTGAAAACTACTGAATATGAAGTACTCATCGAGCAAATCGCGCTGGAACTGAAATCGGAATGCTCACTGACATTTCCCCTATCTGAAAGTCTGATAAACACCGGAAAAAAGACAGTCCAAAAAAATTTTTTTCACCTTTTTTCAATTTTACCCCCGTGGGATATATATTCTACCCACACACATTTGGAACTCTCCTGGGGTACACTCACACATATTATTCCCTCATTTAGTGGATATTTTCACAAAAAAGTGAAATTTTCAAAAATTCAGAAACTTGGCTGAAAACGACTAAATATGAAGGACTCATCGGGCGAATCGCTCTGGAACTGAAATCGGAATGCTCACTGACATTTCCCCTATCTGAAAGTCTGATAAACGCTGAAAAAATGATTAAGACCAAAAAAAATTTTTCACCTTTTTTCAATTTTACCCCCGTGGGATGTATATTCTACCCACACACATTTGGAAGTCTCCTGGGGTACCCTCACACATATTATTCCCTCATTTAGTGGATATTTTCACAAAAAAGTGAAATTTTCAAAAATTCAGAAAATTGGCTGAAAACTACTGAATATGAAGTACTCATCGGGCAAATCGCGCTGGAACTGAAATCGGAATGCTCACTGACATTTCCCCTATCTGAAAGTCTGATAAACGCCAGAAAAATGACTAAGTCTAAAAAAAATTTTTTTCACCTTTTTTCAATTTTACCCCCGTGGGATATATATTCTACCCACACACATTTGGAACTCTCCTGGGGTACCCTCACACATATTATTCCCTCATTTAGTGGATATTTACACAAAAAAGTGAAATTTTCAAAAATTCAGAAAATTGGCTGAAAACGACTAAATATGAATGACTCATCAGGCGAATCGCTCTGGAACTGAAAGCAGAACGCTCACTGACATTTCCCCTATCTGAAAGTCTGATAAACGCCGGAAAAATGACTAAGTCCAAAAAAAAAATTTTTCAACTCTTTTCAATTTTACCCCCGTGGGATATATATTCTACCCAAGCACATTTGGAACACTCCTTTGGTTCCCTCACACATATTATTCCCTCATTTAGTGGATATTTTCACAAAAAAGTGAAATTTTCAAAAATTCTGAAAATTGGCTGAAAACGACTAAATATGAAGGACTCATTGGGCGAATCACTCTGGAACTGAAATCGGAACGCTCACTGACATTTTCCCTATCTGAAAGTCTGATAAACACGGGAAAAAAGAAAGTCCAAAAAAATTTTTTTCAACTTTTTTCAATTTTACCCCCGTGAGATACATATTCTACCCACACACATTTGGAACTCTCCTGGGGTACCCTCACACATATTATACCCTCATTTAGTGGATATTTTCACAAAAAAGTGAAATTTTCAAAAATTCAGAAAATTGGCTGAAAACGACTAAATATGAAGGACTCATCGGGCGAATCGCTCTGGAACTGAAATCGGAACGCTCACTGACATTTCCCCTATCTGAAAGTCTTATAAAAGTCTGAAAAATCACTAAGTCCCAAAAAAATTTTTTTCACCTTTTTTCAATTTTACCCCCGTGGGATATATATTCTACCCACACACATTTGGAACTCTCCTGGGGTACACTCACACATATTATTCCCTCATTTAGTGGATATTTTCACAAAAAAGTGAAATTTTCAAAAATTCAGAAACTTGGCTGAAAACGACTAAATATGAAGGACTCATCGGGCGAATCGCTCTGGAACTGAAATCGGAATGCTCACTGACATTTCCCCTATCTGAAAGTCTGATAAACGCTGAAAAAATGATTAAGACCAAAAAAAATTTTTCACCTTTTTTCAATTTTACCCCCGTGGGATATATATTCTACCCACACACATTTGGAACTCTCCTGGGGTACCCTCACACATATTATTCCCTCATTTAGTGGATATTTTCACAAAAAAGTAAAATTTTCAAAAATTCCGAAAATTGGCTGAAAACGACTAAATATGAAGGACTCATCGGGCGAATCGCTCTGGAACTGAAATCGGAACGCTCACTGACATTTCCCCTATCTGAAAGTCTGATAAATGCTGAAAAAATGACTAAGTCGAAAAAAAAAATTTTCACCTTTTTTCAATTTTACCCCCGTGGGATATATATTCTACCCACACACATTTGGAACTCTCCTGGGGTACCCTCACACATATTATTCCCTCATTTAGTGGATATTTTCACAAAAAAGTGAAATTTTAAAAAATTCTGAAAATTGGCTGAAAACGACTAAATATGAAGGACTCATTGGGCGAATAGCTCTGGAACTGAAATCGGAATGCTCACTGACATTTCCCCTATCTGAAAGTTTGATAAACGCCAGAAGAATGACTAAGTCTAAAAAAATTTTTTTTTCACCTTTTTTCAATTTTACCCCCGTGGGATATATATTCTACCCACACACATTTGGAACTCTCCTGGAGTACCCTCACACATATTATTCCCTCATTTAGTGGATATTTATACAAAAAAGTGAAATTTTCAAAAATTCTGAAAATTGGCTGAAAATGACTAAATATGAAGGACTCAATGGGCGCATCGCTCTGGAACTTAAATCGGAACGCTCACTGACATTTCCCCTATCTGAAAGTCTGATAAACTCTGAAAAAATGATTAAGACCAAAAAAAAGTTTCACCTTTTTTCCATTTTACCTCCGTGGGATATATATTCTACCCACACACATTTGGAACTCTCCTGGGGTACCCTCACACATATTATTCCCTCATTTAGTGGATATTTTCACAAAAAAGTGAAATTTTCAAAAATTCAGAAAATTGGCTGAAAACTACTGAATATGAAGGACTCATCGGGCGAATCGCGCTGGAACTGAAATCGGAACGCTCACTGACATTTTCCCTATCTGAAAGTCTGATAAACACCGGAAAAATGACAGTCCAAAAAAATTTTTTTCAACTTTTTTCAATTTTACCCCCGTGAGATATATATTCTACCCACACACATTTGGAACTCTCATGGGGTACCCTCACACATATTATACCCTCATTTAGTGGATATTTTCACAAAAAAGTGAAATTTTCAAAAATTTAGAAAATTGGCTGAAAACGACTAAATATGAAGGACTCATTGGGCGAATGGCTCTGGAACTGAAATCGGAACGCTCACTGACATTTTCCCTATCTGAAAGTCTGATAAACAATGGAAAAATGACAGTCCAAAAAAATTTTTTTCAACTTTTTTCAATTTTACCCCCGTGAGTTATATATATTCTACCCACACACATTTGGAACTCTCCTGGGGTACCCTCACACATATTATTCCCTCATTTAGTGGATATTTTCACAAAAAAGTGAAATTTTAAAAAATTCTGAAAATTGGCTGAAAACGACTAAATATGAAGGACTCATCGGGCGAATCGCTCTGGAACTGAAATCGGAACGCTCACTGACATTTGCCCTAATTGAAAGTCTGATAAACGCTCAAAAAAATGACTAAGTCCAAAAAAAATAATTTTTCACCTTTTTTCAATTTTACCCCCGTGGGATATATATTCTACCCACACACATTTGGAACTCTCCTGGGGTACCCTCACACATATTATTCCCTCATTTAGTGGATATTTTCACAAAAAAGTGAAATTTTCAAAAATTCAGAAAATTGGCTGAAAACGACTAAATATGAAGGACTCATCGGGCGAATCGCTCTGGACCTGAAATCGGAACGCTCACTGACATTTTCCTTATCTGAAAGTTTGTTAAACGCCAGAAGAATGACTAAGTCTAAAAAAATTTTTTTTTCACCTTTTTTCAATTTTACCCCCGTGGGATATATATTCTACCCACACACATTTGGAACTCTTATGGGGTACCCTCACACATATTATTCCCTCATTCCCTCATTTAGTGGATAATTTCACAAAAAAGTAAAATTTTCAAAAATTCTGAAAATTGTCTGAAAACGACTAAATATGAAGGACTCATTGGGCGAATCACTCTGGAACTGAAATCGGAACGCTCACTGACATTTTCCCTATCTGAAAGTCTGATAAACACCGGAAAAATGACAGTCCAAAAAAATTTTTTTTCAACTTTTTTCAATTTTACCCCCGTGAGATATATATTCTACCCACACACATTTGGAACTCTCCTGGGGTACCCTCACACATATTATTCCCTCATTTAGTGGATATTTTCACAAAAAAGTAAAATTTTCAAAAATTCTGAAAATTGGCTGAAAACGACTAAATATGAAGGACTCATCGGGAGAATCGCTCTGGAACTGAAATCGGAATGCTCACTGACATTTCCCCTATCTGAAAGTCTGATAAACGCCAGAAAAATGACTAAGTCTAAAAAAATTTTTATTTCACCTTTTTTCAATTTTACCCCCGTGGGATATATATTCTACCCACACACATTTGGAACTCTCCTGGGGTACCCTCACACATATTATTCCCTCATTTAGTGGATATTTTCACAAAAAAGTGAAATTTTCAAAAATTCAGAAAATTGGCTGAAAACTACTGAATATGAAGGACTCATCGGGCGAATCGCGCTGGAACTGAAATCGGAAAGCTCACTGACATTTCCCCTATCTGAAAGTCTGATGAACGCTGAAAAAATGACTAAGTATAAAAAAAATTTTTTTCACCTTTTTTCAATTTTACCCCCGTGGGATATATATTCTACCCACACACATTTGGAACTCTCCTGGGGTACCCTCACACATATTATTCCCTCATTTAGTGGATATTTTCACAAAAAAGTAAAATTTTCAAAAATTCTGAAAATTGGCTGAAAACGACTAAATATGAAGGACTCATTGGGCGAATCACTCTGGAACTGAAATCGGAACGCTCACTGACATTTTCCCTATCTGAAAGTCTGATAAACACCGGAAAAATGACAGTCCAAAAAAATTTTTTTCAACTTTTTTCAATTTTACCCCCGTGAGATATATATTCTACCCACACACATTTGGAACTCTCATGGGGTACCCTCACACATATTATACCCTCATTTAGTGGATATTTTCACAAAAAAGTGAAATTTTCAAAAATTTAGAAAATTGGCTGAAAACGACTAAATATGAAGGACTCATCGGGCGAATCGCTCTGGAACTGAAATTGGAACGCTCACTGACATTTCCCCTATCTGAAAGTCTGATAAAAGTCGGAAAAATGACTAAGTCCCAAAAAAATATTTTTCACCTTTTTTTAATTTTAGCCCCGTGGGATATATATTCTACCCACACACATTTGGAACTCTCCTGGGGTACCCTCACACATATTATTCCCTCATTTAGTGGATATTTTCACAAAAAAGTAAAATTTTCAAAAATTCTGAAAATTGGCTGAAAACGACTAAATATGAAGGACTCATCGGGAGAATCGCTCTGGAACTGAAATCGGAATGCTCACTGACATTTCCCCTATCTGAAAGTCTGATAAACGCCAGAAAAATGACTAAGTCTAAAAAAATTTTTATTTCACCTTTTTTCAATTTTACCCCCGTGGGATACATATTCTACCCACACACATTTGGAACTCTCCTGGGGTAACCTCACACATATTATTCCCTCATTTAGTGGATATTTTCACAAAAAAGTAAAATTTTCAAAAATTCTGAAAATTGGCTGAAAACGACTAAATATGAAGGACTCCTTGGGCGAATGGCTCTGGAACTGAAATCGGAACGCTCACTGACATTTTCCCTATCTGAAAGTCTGATAAACACCGGAAAAATGACAGTCCAAAAAATTTTTTTTCAACTTTTTTCAATTTTACCCCCGTGAGTTATATATATATTCTACCCACACACATTTGGAACTCTCCTGGGGTACCCTCACACATATTATTCCCTCATTTAGTGGATATTTTCACAAAAAAGTGAAATTTTAAAAAATTCTGAAAATTGGCTGAAAACGACTAAATATGCAGGACTCATTGGGCGAATCGCTCTGGAACCGAAATCGGAATGCTCACTGACATTTCCCCTATCTGAAAGTTTGATAAACGCCAGAAAAATGACTAAGTCTAAAAAAAATTTTTTTTCACCTTTTTTCAATTTTACCCCCGTGGGATATATATTCTACCCACACACATTTGGAACTCTCCTGGGGTACCCTCACACATATTATTCCCTCATTTAGTGGATATTTTCACAAAAAAGTGAAATTTTAAAAAATTCTGAAAATTGGCTGAAAACGACTAAATATGAAGGACTCATTGGGCGTATCGCTCTGGAACTGAAATCGGAATGCTCACTGACATTTCCCCTATCTGAAAGTTTGATAAACGCCAGAAAAATGACTAAGTCTAAAAAAATTTATTTTTCACCTTTTTTCAATTTTACCCCCGTGGGATATATATTCTACCCACACACATTTGGAACTCTCCTGGAGTACCCTCACACATATTATTCCCTCATTTAGTGGATATTTATACAAAAAAGTGAAATTTTAAAAAATTCTGAAAATTGGCTGAAAACGACTAAATATGAAGGACTCATCGGGCGAATCGCTCTGGAACTGAAATCGGAACGCTCACTGACATTTGCCCTAATTGAAAGTCTGATAAACGCTCAAAAAAATGACTAAGTCCAAAAAAAATAATTTTTCACCTTTTTTCAATTTTACCCCCGTGGGATATATATTCTACCCACACACATTTGGAACTCTCCTGGGGTACCCTCACACATATTATTCCCTCATTTAGTGGATATTTTCACAAAAAAGTGAAATTTTCAAAAATTCAGAAAATTGGCTGAAAACGACTAAATATGAAGGACTCATCGGGCGAATCGCTCTGGACCTGAAATCGGAACGCTCACTGACATTTTCCTTATCTGAAAGTTTGTTAAACGCCAGAAGAATGACTAAGTCTAAAAAAATTTTTTTTTCACCTTTTTTCAATTTTACCCCCGTGGGATATATATTCTACCCACACACATTTGGAACTCTCATGGGGTACCCTCACACATATTATTCCCTCATTCCCTCATTTAGTGGATAATTTCACAAAAAAGTAAAATTTTCAAAAATTCTGAAAATTGTCTGAAAACGACTAAATATGAAGGACTCATTGGGCGAATCACTCTGGAACTGAAATCGGAACGCTCACTGACATTTTCCCTATCTGAAAGTCTGATAAACACCGGAAAAATGACAGTCCAAAAAAATTTTTTTTCAACTTTTTTCAATTTTACCCCCGTGAGATATATATTCTACCCACACACATTTGGAACTCTCCTGGGGTACCCTCACACATATTATTCCCTCATTTAGTGGATATTTTCACAAAAAAGTAAAATTTTCAAAAATTCTGAAAATTGGCTGAAAACGACTAAATATGAAGGACTCATCGGGAGAATCGCTCTGGAACTGAAATCGGAATGCTCACTGACATTTCCCCTATCTGAAAGTCTGATAAACGCCAGAAAAATGACTAAGTCTAAAAAAATTTTTATTTCACCTTTTTTCAATTTTACCCCCGTGGGATATATATTCTACCCACACACATTTGGAACTCTCCTGGGGTAACCTCACACATATTATTCCCTCATTTAGTGGATATTTTCACAAAAAAGTAAAATTTTCAAAAATTCTGAAAATTGGCTGAAAACGACTAAATATGAAGGACGCATTGGGCGCATCGCTCTGGAACTGAAATCGGAATGCTCACTGACATTTCCCCTATCTGAAAGTTTGATAAACGCCAGAAAAATGACTAAGTCTAAAAAAATTTTTTTTTCACCTTTTTTCAATTTTACCCCCGTGGGATATATATTCTACCCACACACATTTGGAACTCTCCTGGAGTACCCTCACACATATTATTCCCTCATTTAGTGGATATTTATACAAAAAAGTGAAATTTTCAAAAATTCTGAAAATTGGCTGAAAATGACTAAATATGAAGGACTCAATGGGCGCATCGCTCTGGAACTTAAATCGGAACGCTCACTGACATTTCCCCTATCTGAAAGTCTGATAAACGCTGAAAAAATGATTAAAACCAAAAAAAAGTTTCAACTTTTTTCAATTTTACCCCCGTGGGATATATATTCTACCCACACACATTTGGAACTCTCCTGGGGTACCCTCACACATATTATTCCCTCATTTAGTGGATATTTTCACAAAAAAGTGAAATTTTCAAAAATTCAGAAAATTGGCTGAAAACTACTGAATATGAAGGACTCATCGGGCGAATCGCGCTGGAACTGAAATCGGAAAGCTCACTGACATTTCCCCTATCTGAAAGTCTGATGAACGCTGAAAAAATGACTAAGTATAAAAAAAATTTTTTTCACCTTTTTTCAATTTTACCCCCGTGGGATATATATTCTACCCACACACATTTGGAACTCTCCTGGGGTACCCTCACACATATTATTCCCTCATTTAGTGGATATTTTCACAAAAAAGTAAAATTTTCAAAAATTCTGAAAATTGGCTGAAAACGACTAAATATGAAGGACTCCTTGGGCGAATGGCTCTGGAACTGAAATCGGAACGCTCACTGACATTTTCCCTATCTGAAAGTCTGATAAACACCGGAAAAATGACAGTCCAAAAAATTTTTTTTCAACTTTTTTCAATTTTACCCCCGTGAGTTATATATATTCTACCCACACACATTTGGAACTCTCCTGGGGTACCCTCACACATATTATTCCCTCATTTAGTGGATATTTTCACAAAAAAGTGAAATTTTAAAAAATTCTGAAAATTGGCTGAAAACGACTAAATATGCAGGACTCATTGGGCGAATCGCTCTGGAACCGAAATCGGAATGCTCACTGACATTTCCCCTATCTGAAAGTTTGATAAACGCCAGAAAAATGACTAAGTCTAAAAAAAATTTTTTTTCACCTTTTTTCAATTTTACCCCCGTGGGATATATATTCTACCCACACACATTTGGAACTCTCCTGGGGTACCCTCACACATATTATTCCCTCATTTAGTGGATATTTTCACAAAAAAGTGAAATTTTAAAAAATTCTGAAAATTGGCTGAAAACGACTAAATATGAAGGACTCATTGGGCGTATCGCTCTGGAACTGAAATCGGAATGCTCACTGACATTTCCCCTATCTGAAAGTTTGATAAACGCCAGAAAAATGACTAAGTCTAAAAAAATTTTTTTTTCACCTTTTTTCAATTTTACCCCCGTGGGATATATATTCTACCCACACACATTTGGAACTCTCCTGGAGTACCCTCACACATATTATTCCCTCATTTAGTGGATATTTATACAAAAAAGTGAAATTTTCAAAAATTCTGAAAATTGGCTGAAAATGACTAAATATGAAGGACTCAATGGGCGCATCGCTCTGGAACTTAAATCGGAACGCTCACTGACATTTCCCCTATCTGAAAGTCTGATAAACGCTGAAAAAATGATTAAGACCAAAAAAAAGTTTCACCTTTTTTCAATTTTACCCCCGTGGGATATATATTCTACCCACACACATTTGGAACTCTCCTGGGGTACCCTCACACATATTATTCCCTCATTTAGTGGATATTTTCACAAAAAAGTAAAATTTTCAAAAATTCTGAAAATTGGCTGAAAACGACTAAATATGAAGGACTCATTGGGCGAATCACTCTGGAACTGAAATCGGAACGCTCACTGACATTTTCCCTATCTGAAAGTCTGATAAACACCGGAAAAATGACAGTCCAAAAAAATTTTTTTCAACTTTTTTCAATTTTACCCCCGTGAGATATATATTCTACCCACACACATTTGGAACTCTCCTGGGGTACCCTCACACATATTATACCCTCATTTAGTGGATATTTTCACAAAAAAGTGAAATTTTCAAAAATTTAGAAAATTGGCTGAAAACGACTAAATATGAAGGACTCATTGGGTGAATCGCTCTGGAACTGAAATTGGAATGCTCACTGACATTTCCCCTATCTGAAAGTCTGATAAAAGTCAGAAAAATGACTAAGTCCCAAAAAAATATTTTTCACCTTTTTTCAATTTTAGCCCCGTGGGATATATATTCTACCCACACACATTTGGAACTCTCCTGGGGTACCCTCACACATATTATTCCCTCATTTAGTGGATATTTTCACAAAAAAGTGAAATTTTCAAAAATTCAGAAAATTGGCTGAAAACTACTGAATATGAAGGACTCATCGGGCGAATCGCGCTGGAACTGAAATCGGAACGCTCACTGACATTTCCCCTATCTGAAAGTCTGATAAACACCGGAAAAATGACAGTCCAAAAAAAATTTTTTAAACTTTTTTCAATTTTACCCCCGTGAGATATATATTCTACCCACACACATTTGGAACTCTGCTGGGGTACCCTCACACATATTATACCCTCATTTAGAGGATATTTTCACAAAAAAGTGAAATTTTCAAAAATTCAGAAAATTGGCTGAAAACGACTAAATATGAAGGACTCATCAGGCGAATCGCTCTGGAACTGAAATCGGAATGCTCACTGACATTTCCCCTATCTGAAAGTCTGATAAACGCTGAAAAAATTACTAAGTCGAAAAAAAAAATTTTTCACCTTTTTTCAATTTTACCCCCGTGGGATATATATTCTACCCATACACATTTGGAACTCTCCTGGGGTACCCTCACACATATTATTCCCTCATTTAGTGGATATTTTCACAAAAAAGTGAAATTTTGAAAAATTCTGAAAATTGGCTGAAAACGACTAAATATGAAGGACTGATTGGGCGAATCGCTCTGGAACTGAAATCGGAATGCTCACTGACATTTCCCCTATCTGAAAGTTTGATAAACGCCAGAAAAATGACTAAGTCTAAAAAAATTTTTTTTTCACCTTTTTTCAATTTTACCCCCGTGGGATATGTATTCTACCCACACACATTTGGAACTCTCCTGGGGTACCCTCACACATATTATTCCCTCATTTAGTGGACATTTTCACAAAAAAGTGAAATTTTCAAAAATTCAGAAAATTGGCTGAAAACGACTAAATATGAAGGACTCATCGGGCAAATCGCTCTGGAACTGAAATCGGAATGCTCACTGACATTTCCCCTATCTGAAAGTTTGATAAACGCCAGAAAAATGACTAAGTCTAAAAAAATTTTTTTTTCACCTTTTTTCAATTTTACCCCCGTGGGATATGTATTCTACCCACACACATTTGGAACTCTCCTGGGGTACCCTCACACATATTATTCCCTCATTTAGTGGACATTTTCACAAAAAAGTGAAATTTTCAAAAATTCAGAAAATTGGCTGAAAACGACTAAATATGAAGGACTCATCGGGCAAATCGCTCTGGAACTGAAATCGGAACGCTCACTGACATTTCCCCTATCTGAAAGTCTGATAAACGCTGAAAAAATGACTAAGTCCAAAAAAAAAATTTTTCACCTTTTTTCAATTTTACACCCGTGGGATATATATTCTACCCACACACATTTGGAACTCTCCTGGGGTACCCTCACACATATTATTCCCTCATTTAGTGGATATTTTCACTAAAAAGTAAAATTTTCAAAAATTCTGAAAATTGGCTGAAAACGACTAAATATGAAGGACTCAATGGGCGAATCGCTCTGGAACTGAAATCGGAACGCTCACTGACATTTCCCCTATCTGAAAGTCTGATAAACGGCAGAAAAATGACTAAGTCTAAAAAAAATTTTTTTTCACCTTTTTTCAATTTTACCCCCGTGGCATATATATTCTACCAACACACATTTGGAACTCTCCTGGGGTACCCTCACACATATTATTCCCTCATTTAGTTGATATTTTCACAAAAAAGTGACATTTTCAAAAATTCAGAAAATTGGCTGAAAACTACTGAATATGAAGGACTCATCGGGCGAATCGCGCTGGAACTGAAATCGGAACGCTCACTGACATTTCCCCTATCTGAAAGTCTGATAAACGCTGAAAAAATGACTAAGTCCAAAAAAATAATTTTTTCACCTTTTTTTCAATTTTACCCCCGTGGAATATATATTCTACCCACACACATTTGGAACTCTCCTGGGGTACCCTCACACATATTATTCCCTCATTTAGTGGATATTTTCACAAAAAAGTGAAATTTTCAAAAATTCTGAAAATTGGCTGAAAACGACTAAATATGATGGACTCATCGGGCGAATCGCTCTGGAACTGAAATCGGAACGCTCACTGACATTTCCCCTATCTGAAAGTCTGATAAACGCTGAAAAATTGACTAAGTCCAAAAAAAAAAATTTTTTCACCTTTTTTCAATTATACCCCCGTGGGATATATATTCTACCCATACACATTTGTAACTCTCCTGAGGTACCCTCACACATATTATTCCCTCATTTAGTGGATATTTTCACAAAAAAGTGAAATTTTCAAAAATTCAGAAAATTGGCTGAAAACGACTAAATATGAAGGACTCAACGGGCGAATCGCTCTGGAACTGAAATCGGAACGCTCACTGACATTTCCCCTATCTGAAAGTCTGAAAAATGCTAAAAAAATGACTAAGTTCAAAAAAAAATTTTTTTCACCTTTTTTCAATTTTACCCCCGTGGGATATATATTCTACCCACACACATTTGGAACTCTCCTGGGGTACCCTCACACATATTATTCCCTCATTTAGTGGATATTTTCACAAAAAAGTGAAATTTTCAAAAATTCAGAAAATTGGCTGAAAACGACTAAATATGAAGGACTCATCGGGCGAATCGCTCTGGAACTGAAATCGGAATGCTCACTGACATTTCCCCTATCTGAAAGTCTGATAAACGCTGGAAAAATGACTAAGTTCAAAAAAAAAAATTTTCACCTTTTTTCAATTTTACCCCCGTGGGATATATATTCTACCCACACACATTTGGAACTCTCCTGGGGTACCCTCACACATATTATTCCCTCATTTAGTGGATATTTTCACAAAAAAGTGAAATTTTCAAAAATTCTGACAATTGGCTGAAAATGACTAAATATGATGGACTCATCGGGCGAATAGCTCTGGAACTGAAATCGGAACGCTCCCTGACATTTCCCCTATCTGAAAGTCTGAAAAATGCTAAAAAAATGGCTAAGTTAAAAAAAAAAATTTTTTCACCTTTTTTCAATTTTACCCCCGTGGGATATATATTCTACCCACACACATTTGGAACTCTCCTGGGGTACCCTCACACATATTATTCCCTCATTTAGTGGATATTTTCACAAAAAAGTGAAATTTTCAAAAATTCTGAAAATTGGCTGAAAACGACTAAATATGATGGACTCATCGGGCGAATCGCTCTGGAACTGAAATCGGAACGCTCACTGACATTTCCCCTATCTGAAAGTCTGATAAACGCTGAAAAATTGACTAAGTCCAAAAAAAAAAATTTTTTCACCTTTTTTCAATTATACCCCCGTGGGATATATATTCTACCCACACACATTTGTAACTCTCCTGAGGTACCCTCACACATATTATTCCCTCATTTAGTGGATATTTTCACAAAAAAGTGAAATTTTCAAAAATTCAGAAAATTGGCTGAAAACGACTAAATATGAAGGACTCATCGGGCGAATCGCTCTGGAACTGAAATCGGAACGCTCACTGACATTTCCCCTATCTGAAAGTCTGAAAAATGCTAAAAAAATGACTAAGTTCAAAAAAAAATTTTTTTCACCTTTTTTCAATTTTACCCCCGTGGGATATATATTCTACCCACACACATTTGGAACTCTCCTGGGGTACCCTCACACATATTATTCCCTCATTTAGTGGATATTTTCACAAAAAAGTGAAATTTTCAAAAATTCAGAAAATTGGCTGAAAACGACTAAATATGAAGGACTCATCGGGCGAATCGCTCTGGAACTGAAATCGGAATGCTCACTGACATTTCCCCTATCTGAAAGTCTGATAAACGCTGAAAAAATGACTAAGTTCAAAAAAAAAAATTTTCACCTTTTTTCAATTTTACCCCCGTGGGATATATATTCTACCCACACACATTTGGAACTCTCCTGGGGTACCCTCACACATATTATTCCCTCATTTAGTGGATATTTTCACAAAAAAGTGAAATTTTCAAAAATTCTGACAATTGGCTGAAAATGACTAAATATGATGGACTCATCGGGCGAATAGCTCTGGAACTGAAATCGGAACGCTCCCTGACATTTCCCCTATCTGAAAGTCTGAAAAATGCTAAAAAAATGGCTAAGTTCAAAAAAAAAATTTTTTCACCTTTTTTCAATTTTACCCCCGTGGGATATATATTCTACCCACACACATTTGGAACTCTCCTGGGGTACCCTCACACATATTATTCCCTCATTTAGTGGATATTTTCACAAAAAAGTGAAATTTTCAAAAATTCTGAAAATTGGCTGAAAACGACTAAATATGAAGGACTCATCAGGCGAATCGCTCTGGCACTGAAATCGGAACCCTCACTGACATTTCCCCTATCTGAAAGTCTGATAAACGCTGAAAAAATGAGTAAGTCCAAAAAAAAATTTTTTTCACCTTTTTTCAATTATACCCCCGTGGGATATATATTCTACCCACACACATTTGGAACTCTCCTGAGGTACCCTCACACATATTATTCCCTCATTTAGTGGATATTTTCACAAAAAAGTGAAATTTTCAAAAATTCTGAAATTTGGCTGAAAGCGACTAAATATGAAGGACTCATCGGGCGAATCGCTCTGGAACTGAAATCGGAATGCTCACTGACATTTCCCCTTTCTGAAAGTCTGAAAAACGTTGAAAAAATGACTAAGTTCAAAAAAAAATTTTTTTCACCTTTTTTCAATTTTACCCCCGTGGGATATATATTCTACCCACACACATTTGGAACTCTCCTGGGGTACCCTCACACATATTATTCCCTCATTTAGTGGATATTTTCACAAAAAAGTGAAATTTTCAAAAATTCAGAAAATTGGCTGAAAACGACTAAATATGAAGGACTCATCGGGCAAATCGCTCTGGAACTGAAATCGGAACGCTCACTGACATTTCCCCTATCTGAAAGTCTGATAAACGCTGAAAAAATGACTAAGTCCAAAAAAAAAAATTTTTCACCTTTTTTCAATTTTACCCCGTGGGATATATATTCTACCCACACACATTTGGAACTCTCCTGGGGTACCCTCACACATATTATTTCCTCATTTAGTGGATATGTTCACAAAAAAGTGAAATTTTCAAAAATTCTGAAAATTGGCTGAAAACGACTAAATATCAAGGACTCATCGGGCGAATCGCTCTGGAACTGAAATCGGAACGCTCACTGACATTTCCCCTATCTGAAAGTCTGAAAAACGCTAAAAAAATGACTAAGTCCAAAAAATAATTTTTTTCAACTTTTTTCAATTATACCCCCGTGGGATATATATTCTACCCACACACATTTGGAACTCTCCTGAGGTACCCTCACACATATTATTCCCTCATTTAGTGGATATTTTCACAAAAAAGTGAAATTTTCAAAAATTCAGAAAATTGGCTGAAAACGACTAAATATGAAGGACTCATCGGGCGAATCGCTCTGGAACTGAAATCGGAACGCTCACTGACATTTCCCCTATCTGAAAGTCTGAAAAACGCTAAAAAAATGACTAAGTTCAAAAAAAAAATTTTTTCACCTTTTTTCAATTTTACCCCCATGGGATATATATTCTACCCACACACATTTGGAACTCTCCTGGGGTACCCTCACACATATTATTCCCTCATTTAGTGGATATTTTCACAAAAAAGTGAAATTTTCAAAAATTCAGAAAATTGGCTGAAAACGACTAAATATGATGGACTCATCGGGCGAATCGCTCTGGAACTGAAATCGGAACGCTCACTGACATTTCCCCTATCTGAAAGTCTGATAAACGCTGAAAAATTGACTAAGTCCAAAAAAAAAATTTTTTCACCTTTTTTCAATTATACCCCCGTGGGATATATATTCTACCCACACACATTTGGAACTCTCCTGAGGTACCCTCACACATATTATTCCCTCATTTAGTGGATATTTTCACAAAAAAGTGAAATTTTCAAAAATTCAGAAAATTGGCTGAAAACGACTAAATATGAAGGACTCATCGGGCGAATCGCTCTGGAACTGAAATCGGAACGCTCACTGACATTTCCCATATCTGAAAGTCTGATAAACGCCGGAAAAATGACTAAGTCTAAAAAAAAATTTTTTTCAACTTTTTTTAATTTTACCCCCGTGGGATATATATTCTACCCACACACATTTGGAACTCTCCTGGGGTACCCTCACACATATTATTCCCTCATTTAGTGGATATTTTCACAAAAAGGTGAAATTTTCAAAAATTCAGAAAATTGGCTGAAAACGACTAAATATGAAGGACTCATCGGGCGAATCGCTCTGGAACTGAAATCGGAACGCTCACTGACATTTCCCCTATCTGAAAGTCTGATAAACGCTGAAAAAATGACTAAGTCCAAAAAAAAATTTTTTCACCTTTTTTCAATTTTACCCCCGTGGGATATATATTCTACCCACACACATTTGGAACTCTACTGGGGTACCCTCACACATATTATTCCCTCATTTAGTGGATATTTTCACAAAAAAGTGAAATTTTCAAAAATTCTGAAAATTGGCTGAAAACGACTAAATATGAAGGACTCATCAGGCGAATCGCTCTGGCACTGAAATCGGAACCCTCACTGACATTTCCCCTATCTGAAAGTCTGATAAACGCTGAAAAAATGAGTAAGTCCAAAAAAAAATTTTTTTCACCTTTTTTCAATTATACCCCCGTGGGATATATATTCTACCCACACACATTTGGAACTCTCCTGAGGTACCCTCACACATATTATTCCCTCATTTAGTGGATATTTTCACAAAAAAGTGAAATTTTCAAAAATTCTGAAATTTGGCTGAAAGCGACTAAATATGAAGGACTCATCGGGCGAATCGCTCTGGAACTGAAATCGGAATGCTCACTGACATTTCCCCTATCTGAAAGTCTGATAAATGCTGAAAAAATGACTAAGTCCAAAAAAAAAATTTTTTCACCTTTTTTCCATTTTACCCCCGTGGGATATATATTCTACCCACACACATTTGGAACTCTCCTGGGGTACCCTCACACATATTATTTCCTCATTTAGTGGATATGTTCACAAAAAAGTGAAATTTTCAAAAATTCTGAAAATTGGCTGAAAACGACTAAATATCAAGGACTCATCGGGCGAATCGCTCTGGAACTGAAATCGGAACGCTCACTGACATTTCCCCTATCTGAAAGTCTGAAAAACGCTAAAAAAATGACTAAGTCCAAAAAAAAATTTTTTTCACCTTTTTTCAATTATACCCCCGTGGGATATATATTCTACCCACACACATTTGGAACTCTCCTGAGGTACCCTCACACATATTATTCCCTCATTTAGTGGATATTTTCACAAAAAAGTGAAATTTTCAAAAATTCAGAAAATTGGCTGAAAACGACTAAATATGAAGGACTCATCGGGCGAATCGCTCTGGAACTGAAATCGGAATGCTCACTGACATTTCCCCTATCTGAAAGTCTGAAAAACGCTAAAAAAATGACTAGGTCCAAAAAAAAAAATTTTTTCACCTTTTTTCAATTTTACCCCCGTGGGATATATATTCTACCCACACACATTTGGAACTCTCCTGGGGTACCCTCACACATATTATTTCCTCATTTAGTGGATATGTTCACAAAAAAGTGAAATTTTCAAAAATTCTGAAAATTGGCTGAAAACGACTAAATATGAAAAACTCATCGGGCGAATGTCTCTGAAACTGAAATCGGAACGCTCACTGACATTTCCCCTATCTGAAAGTCTGCTAAATGCTGAAAAAATGACTAAGTCCAAAAAAAAAAATTTTTCACCTTTTTTCCATTTTACCCCCGTGGGATATATATTCTACCCACACACATTTGGAACTCTCCTGGGGTACCCTCACACATATTATTTCCTCATTTAGTGGATATGTTCACAAAAAAGTGAAATTTTCAAAAATTCTGAAAATTGGCTGAAAACGACTAAATATCAAGGACTCATCGGGCGAATCGCTCTGGAACTGAAATCGGAACGCTCACTGACATTTCCCCTATCTGAAAGTCTGAAAAACGCTAAAAAAATGACAGTCCAAAAAAAAATTTTTTTCACCTTTTTTCAATTATACCCCCGTGGGATATATATTCTACCCACACACATTTGGAACTCTCCTGAGGTACCCTCACACATATTATTCCCTCATTTAGTGGATATTTTCACAAAAAAGTGAAATTTTCAAAAATTCAGAAAATTGGCTGAAAACGACTAAATATGAAGGACTCATCGGGCGAATCGCTCTGGAACTGAAATCGGAACGCTCACTGACATTTCCCCTATCTGAAAGTCTGGAAAACGCTAAAAAAATGACTAAGTCTAAAAAAAAATTTTTTTCAACTTTTTTTAATTTTACCCCGTGGGATATATATTCTACCCACACACATTTGGAACTCTCCTGGGGTACCCTCACACATATTATTTCCTCATTTAGTGGATATTTTCACAAAAAAGTGAAATTTTCAAAAATTCTGAAAATTGCCTGAAAACGACTAAATATGAAGGACTCATCGGGCGAATCGCTCTGGAACTGAAATCGGAACACTCACTGACATTTCCCCTATCTGAAAGTCTGATAAATTCTGAAAAAATGACTAAGTCCAAAAAAAAATTTTTTTTTCACCTTTTTTCAATTTTACCCCTGTGGGATATATATTCTACCCACACACATTTGGAACTCTCCTGGGGTACCCTCACACATATTATTCCCACATTTAGTGGATATTTTCACAAAAAAGTGAAATTTTCAAAAATT
The DNA here is from genome assembly GCF_046119375.1 of Phyllobates terribilis. NCBI lineage: Eukaryota > Metazoa > Chordata > Amphibia > Anura > Dendrobatidae > Phyllobates > Phyllobates terribilis. The sequence goes on along the minus strand of NW_027362773.1, from coordinate 75,474,920 downwards.
CTGAAATTTGGCTGAAACAACTAAATATGAAGGACTCATCGGGCGAATCGCTCTGGAACTGAAATCGGAACGCACACTGACATTTCCCCTATCTGAAAGTCTGATAAACGCTGAAAAAATGACTAAGTCCAAAAAAAAAAATTTTTCACCTTTTTTCAATTTTAACCCCCGTGGGATATATATTCTACCCACACACCTTTGGAACTCTCCTGGGGTACCCTCACACATATTATTTCCTCATTTAGTGGATATTTTCACAAAAAAAGTGAAATTTTCAAAAATTCTGAAAATTGGCTGAAAACGACTAAATATGAAGGACTCATCGGGCGAAACGCTCTGGAACTAAAATCGGAACGCTTACTGACATTTCACCTATCTGAAAGTCTGATAAATGCCGGAAAATGACAGTCTAAAAAAAATTTTTTTTTAACTTTTTTCAATTTTACCCCCGTGGGATATATATTCTAGCCACACACATTTGGAACTCTCCTGAGGTACCCTCACACATATTATTCCCTCATTTAGTGGATATTTTCTCAAAAAAGTGAAATTTTCAAAAATTCAGAAAATTGGCTGAAAACGACTAAATATGATGGACTCATCGGGCGAATCGCTCTGGAACTGAAATCGGAACGCTCACTGACATTTCCCCTATCTGAAAGTCTGGAAAACGCTAAAAAAATGACTAAGTCTAAAAAAAAATTTTTTTCAACTTTTTTTAATTTTACCCCGTGGGATATATATTCTACCCACACACATTTGGAACTCTCCTGGGGTACCCTCACACATATTATTTCCTCATTTAGTGGATATTTTCACAAAAAAGTGAAATTTTCAAAAATTCTGAAAATTGGCTGAAAACGACTAAATATGAAGGACTCATCGGGCGAATCGCTCTGGAACTGAAATCGGAACGCTCACTGACATTTCTCCTATCTGAAAGTCTGATAAATGCTGAAAAAATGACTAAGTCCAAAAAAAAATTTTTTTTCACCTTTTTTCAATTTTACCCCCCTGGGATATATATTCTACCCACACACATTTGGAACTCTCCTGGGGTACCCTCACACATATTATTTCCTCATTTAGTGGATATGTTCACAAAAAAGTGAAATTTTAAAAAATTCTGAAAATTGGCTGAAAACGACTAAATATGAAGGACTCATCGGGCGAATCGCTCTGGAACTGAAATCGGAATGCTCACTGACATTTCCCCTATCTGAAAGTCTGAAAAACGCTAAAAAAATGACTAAGTCCAAAAAAAAAAATTTTTTCACCTTTTTTCAATTTTACCCCCGTGGGATATATATTCTACCCACACACATTTGGAACTCTCCTGGGGTACCCTCACACATATTATTTCCTCATTTAGTGGATATGTTCACAAAAAAGTGAAATTTTCAAAAATTCTGAAAATTGGCTGAAAACGACTAAATATCAAGGACTCATCGGGCGAATCGCTCTGGAACTGAAATCGGAACGCTCACTGACATTTCCCCTATCTGAAAGTCTGAAAAACGCTAAAAAAATGACTAAGTCCAAAAAATAATTTTTTTCAACTTTTTTCAATTATACCCCCGTGGGATATATATTCTACCCACACACATTTGGAACCCTCCTGAGGTACCCTCACACATATTATTCCCTCATTTAGTGGATATGTTCACAAAAAAGTGAAATTTTCAAAAATTCAGAAAATTGGCTGAAAACGACTAAATATGAAGGACTCATCGGGCGAATCGCTCTGGAACTGAAATCGGAATGCTCACTGACATTTCCCCTATCTGAAAGTCTGAAAAACGCTAAAAAAATGACTAAGTTCAAAAAAAAAAATTTTCACCTTTTTTCAATTTTACCCCCGTGGGATATATATTCTACCCACACACATTTGGAACTCTCCTGAGGTACCCTCACACATATTATTCCCTCATTTAATGGATATTTTCACAAAAAAGTGAAATTTTCAAAAATTCTGAAAATTGGCTGAAAACGACTAAATATTAAGGACTCATCGGGCGAATTGCTCTGGAACTGAAATCGGAATGCTCACTGACTTTTCCCCTATCTGAAAGTCTGATAAACGCTGAAAAAATGACTAAGTCCAAAAAAAAAAATTTTTCACCTTTTTTCAATTTTACCCCCGTGGGATATATATTCTACCCACACACATTTGGAACTCTCCTGGGGTACCCTCACACATATTATTTCCTCATTTAGTGGATATTTTCACAAAAAAAGTGAAATTTTCAAAAATTCTGAAAATTGGCTGAAAACGACTAAATATGAAGGACTCAATGGGCGAATCGCTCTGGAAATAAAATCGGAACGCTCACTGACATTTCACCTATCTGAAAGTCTGATAAACGCCGGAAAATGACTAAGTCTAAAAAAAATTTTTTTTTAACTTTTTTCAATATTACCCCCGTGGGATATATATTCTAGCCACACACATTTGGAACTCTCCTGGGATACCCTCACACATATTATTCCCTCATTTAGTGGATATTTTCCCACAAAAGTGAAATTTTCAAAAATTCAGAAAATTGGCTGAAAACGACTAAATATGAAAAACTCATCGGGCGAATGTCTCTGAAACTGAAATCGGAACGCTCACTGACATTTCCCCTATCTGAAAGTCTGCTAAATGCTGAAAAAATGACTAAGTCCAAAAAAAAAAATTTTTCACCTTTTTTCCATTTTACCCCCGTGGGATATATATTCTACCCACACACATTTGGAACTCTCCTGGGGTACCCTCACACATATTATTTCCTCATTTAGTGGATATGTTCACAAAAAAGTGAAATTTTCAAAAATTCTGAAAATTGGCTGAAAACGACTAAATATCAAGGACTCATCGGGCAAATCGCTCTGGAACTGAAATCGGAACGCTCACTGACATTTCCCCTATCTGAAAGTCTGGAAAACGCTAAAAAAATGACTAAGTCTAAAAAAAAATTTTTTTCAACTTTTTTTAATTTTACCCCGTGGGATATATATTCTACCCACACACATTTGGAACTCTCCTGGGGTACCCTCACACATATTATTTCCTCATTTAGTGGATATTTTCACAAAAAAGTGAAATTTTCAAAAATTCTGAAAATTGGCTGAAAACGACTAAATATGAAGGACTCATCGGGCGAATCGCTCTGGAACTGAAATCGGAACGCTCACTGACATTTCTTCTATCTGAAAGTCTGATAAATGCTGAAAAAATGACTAAGTCCAAAAAAAAATTTTTTTTCACCTTTTTTCAATTTTACCCCCCTGGGATATATATTCTACCCACACACATTTGGAACTCTCCTGGGGTACCCTCACACATATTATTTCCTCATTTAGTGGATATGTTCACAAAAAAGTGAAATTTTCAAAAATTCTGAAAATTGGCTGAAAACGACTAAATATGAAGGACTCATCGGGCGAATCGCTCTGGAACTGAAATCGGAATGCTCACTGACATTTCCCCTATCTGAAAGTCTGAAAAACGCTAAAAAAATGACTAAGTCCAAAAAAAAAAATTTTTTCACCTTTTTTCAATTTTACCCCCGTGGGATATATATTCTACCCACACACATTTGGAACTCTCCTGGGGTACCCTCACACATATTATTTCCTCATTTAGTGGATATGTTCACAAAAAAGTGAAATTTTCAAAAATTCTGAAAATTGGCTGAAAACGACTAAATATCAAGGACTCATCGGGCGAATCGCTCTGGAACTGAAATCGGAACGCTCACTGACATTTCCCCTATCTGAAAGTCTGAAAAACGCTAAAAAAATGACTAAGTCCAAAAAATAATTTTTTTCAACTTTTTTCAATTATACCCCCGTGGGATATATATTCTACCCACACACATTTGGAACCCTCCTGAGGTACCCTCACACATATTATTCCCTCATTTAGTGGATATTTTCACAAAAAAGTGAAATTTTCAAAAATTCAGAAAATTGGCTGAAAATGACTAAATATGAAGGACTCATCGGGGGAATCGTTCTGGAACTGAACTCGGAACGCTCACTGACATTTCCCCTATCTGAAAGTCTGATAAACGCTGAAAAAATGACTAAGTCCAAAAAAAAAATTTTTTCACCTTTTTTCAATTTTATCCCCGTGGGATATATACTCTACCCACACACATTTGGAACTCTCCTGGGGTACCCTCACACATATTATTTCCTCATTTAGTGGATATTTTCACAAAATGAAATTTTCAAAAATTCAGAAAATTGGCTGAAAACGACTAAATATGAAGGACTCATCGGGCGAATCGCTCTGGAACTGAAATCGGAACGCTCACTGACATTTCCCCTATCTGAAAGTCTGATAAACGCTGAAAAAATGACTAAGTCCAAAAAAAAAATTTTTTCACCTTTTTTCAATTTTACCCCCGTGGGATATATACTCTACCCACACACATTTGGAACTCTCCTGAGGTACCCTCACACATATTATTCCCTCATTTAGTGGATATTTTCACAAAAAAGTGAAATTTTCAAAAATTCAGAAAATTGGCTGAAAACGACTAAATATGAAGGACTCATCGGGCGAATCGCTCTGGAACTGAAATCGGAACGCTCACTGACATTTCCCCTATCTGAAAGTCTGAAAAACGCTAAAAAAATGACTAAGTTCAAAAAAAAAATTTTTTCACCTTTTCTCAATTTTACCCCCATGGGATATATATTCTACCCACACACATTTGGAACTCTCCTGGGGTACCCTCACACATATTATTTCCTCATTTAGTGGATATTTTCACAAAAAAGTGAAATTTTCAAAAATTCTGAAAATTGCCTGAAAACGACTAAATATGAAGGATTCATCGGGCGAATCGCTCTGGAACTGAAATCGGAACACTCACTGACATTTCCCCTATCTGAAAGTCTGATAAATGCTGAAAAAATGACTAAGTCCAAAAAAAAAAATTTTTTCACCTTTTTTCAATTTTACCCCCGTGGGATATATATTCTACCCACACACATTTGGAACTCTCCTGGGGTACCCTCACACATATTATTTCCTCATTTAGTGGATATGTTCACAAAAAAGTGAAATTTTCAAAAATTCTGAAAATTGGCTGAAAACGACTAAATATCAAGGACTCATCGGGCGAATCGCTCTGGAACTGAAATCGGAACGCTCACTGACATTTCCCCTATCTGAAAGTCTGAAAAACGCTAAAAAAATGACTAAGTCCAAAAAATAATTTTTTTCAACTTTTTTCAATTATACCCCCGTGGGATATATATTCTACCCACACACATTTGGAACCCTCCTGAGGTACCCTCACACATATTATTCCCTCATTTAGTGGATATTTTCACAAAAAAGTGAAATTTTCAAAAATTCAGAAAATTGGCTGAAAATGACTAAATATGAAGGACTCATCGGGCGAATCGTTCTGGAACTGAAATCGGAACGCTCACTGACATTTCCCCTATCTGAAAGTCTGATAAACGCTGAAAAAATGACTAAGTCCAAAAAAAAAATTTTTTCACCTTTTTTCAATTTTACCCCCGTGGGATATATACTCTACCCACACACATTTGGAACTCTCCTGGGGTACCCTCACACATATTATTTCCTCATTTAGTGGATATTTTCACAAAAAAGTGAAATTTTCAAAAATTCAGAAAATTGGCTGAAAACGACTAAATATGAAGGACTCATCGGGCGAATCGCTCTGGAACTGAAATCGGAACACTCACTGACATTTCCCCTATCTGAAAGTCTGATAAATGCTGAAAAAATGACTAAGTCCAAAAAAAATTTTTTTTTCACCTTTTTTCAATTTTACCCCTGTGGGATATATATTCTACCCACACACATTTGGAACTCTCCTGGGGTACCCTCACACATATTATTTCCTCATTTAGTGGATATGTTCACAAAAAAGTGAAATTTTCAAAAATTCTGAAAATTGCCTGAAAACGACTAAATATGAAGGACTCATCGGGCGAATCGCTCTGAACTGAAATCGGAACACTCACTGACATTTCCCCTATCTGAAAGTCTGATAAATGCTGAAAAAATGACTAAGTCCAAAAAAAAAATTTTTTTCACCTTTTTTCAATTTTAACCCCCGTGGGATATATATTCTACCCACACACCTTTGGAACTCTCCTGGGGTACCCTCACACATATTATTTCCTCATTTAGTGGATATTTTCACAAAAAAAGTGAAATTTTCAAAAATTCTGAAAATTGGCTGAAAACGACTAAATATGAAGGACTCATCGGGCGAAACGCTCTGGAACTAAAATCGGAACGCTTACTGACATTTCACCTATCTGAAAGTCTGATAAATGCCGGAAAATGACAGTCTAAAAAAAATTTTTTTTTAACTTTTTTCAATTTTACCCCCGTGGGATATATATTCTAGCCACACACATTTGGAACTCTCCTGAGGTACCCTCACACATATTATTCCCTCATTTAGTGGATATTTTCTCAAAAAAGTGAAATTTTCAAAAATTCAGAAAATTGGCTGAAAACGACTAAATATGATGGACTCATCGGGCGAATCGCTCTGGAACTGAAATCGGAACGCTCACTGACATTTCCCCTATCTGAAAGTCTGAAAAACGCTAAAAAAATGACTAAGTTCAAAAAAAAAATTTTTTCACCTTTTTTCAATTTTACCCCCGTGGGATATATATTCTACCCACACACATTTGGAACTCTCCTGAGGTACCCTCACACATATTATTCCCTCATTTAATGGATATTTTCACAAAAAAGTGAAATTTTCAAAAATTCTGAAAATTGGCTGAAAACGACTAAATATGAAGGACTCATCGGGCGAATCGCTCTGGAACTGAAATCGGAACGCTCACTGACATTTCCCCTATCTGAAAGTCTGGAAAACGCTAAAAAAATGACTAAGTTCAAAAAAAAAATTTTTTCACCTTTTTTCAATTTTACCCCGTGGGATATATATTCTACCCACACACATTTGGAACTCTCCTGGGGTACCCTCACACATATTATTTCCTCATTTAGTGGATATTTTCACAAAAAAGTGAAATTTTCAAAAATTCTGAAAATTGGCTGAAAACGACTAAATATGAAGGACTCATCGGGCGAATCGCTCTGGAACTGAAATCGGAACGCTCACTGACATTTCTCCTATCTGAAAGTCTGATAAATGCTGAAAAAATGACTAAGTCCAAAAAAAAATTTTTTTTCACCTTTTTTCAATTTTACCCCCCTGGGATATATATTCTACCCACACACATTTGGAACTCTCCTGGGGTACCCTCACACATATTATTTCCTCATTTAGTGGATATGTTCACAAAAAAGTGAAATTTTCAAAAATTCTGAAAATTGGCTGAGAACGACTAAATATGAAGAACTCATTGGGCGAATCGCTCTGGAACTGAAATCGGAACGCTCACTGACATTTCCCCTATCTGAAAGTCTGAAAAACGCTAAAAAAATGACTAAGTCCAAAAAAAAAAATTTTTTCACCTTTTTTCAATTTTACCCCCGTGGGATATATATTCTACCCACACACATTTGGAACTCTCCTGGGGTACCCTCACACATATTATTTCCTCATTTAGTGGATATTTTCACAAAAAAGTGAAATTTTCAAAAATTCTGAAAATTGCCTGAAAACGACTAAATATGAAGGATTCATCGGGCGAATCGCTCTGGAACTGAAATCGGAACACTCACTGACATTTCCCCTATCTGAAAGTCTGATAAATGCTGAAAAAATGACTAAGTCCAAAAAAAAAAATTTTTTCACCTTTTTTCAATTTTACCCCCGTGGGATATATATTCTACCCACACACATTTGGAACTCTCCTGGGGTACCCTCACACATATTATTTCCTCATTTAGTGGATATGTTCACAAAAAAGTGAAATTTTCAAAAATTCTGAAAATTGGCTGAAAACGACTAAATATCAAGGACTCATCGGGCGAATCGCTCTGGAACTGAAATCGGAACGCTCACTGACATTTCCCCTATCTGAAAGTCTGAAAAACGCTAAAAAAATGACTAAGTCCAAAAAATAATTTTTTTCAACTTTTTTCAATTATACCCCCGTGGGATATATATTCTACCCACACACATTTGGAACCCTCCTGAGGTACCCTCACACATATTATTCCCTCATTTAGTGGATATTTTCACAAAAAAGTGAAATTTTCAAAAATTCAGAAAATTGGCTGAAAATGACTAAATATGAAGGACTCATCGGGCGAATCGTTCTGGAACTGAAATCGGAACGCTCACTGACATTTCCCCTATCTGAAAGTCTGATAAACGCTGAAAAAATGACTAAGTCCAAAAAAAAAATTTTTTCACCTTTTTTCAATTTTACCCCCGTGGGATATATACTCTACCCACACACATTTGGAACTCTCCTGGGGTACCCTCACACATATTATTTCCTCATTTAGTGGATATTTTCACAAAAAAGTGAAATTTTCAAAAATTCAGAAAATTGGCTGAAAACGACTAAATATGAAGGACTCATCGGGCGAATCGCTCTGGAACTGAAATCGGAACGCTCACTGTCATTTCCCCTATCTGAAAGTCTGATAAACGCTGAAAAAATGACTAAGTCCAAAAAAAAAATTTTTTCACCTTTTTTCAATTTTACCCCCGTGGGATATATATTCTACCCACACACATTTGGAACTCTCCTGGGGTACCCTCACACATATTATTTCCTCATTTAGTGGATATTTTCACAAAAAAGTGAAATTTTCAAAAATTCTGAAAATTGCCTGAAAACGACTAAATATGAAGGACTCATCGGGCGAATCGCTCTGGAACTGAAATCGGAACACTCACTGACATTTCCCCTATCTGAAAGTCTGATAAATGCTGAAAAAATGACTAAGTCCAAAAAAAATTTTTTTTTCACCTTTTTTCAATTTTACCCCTGTGGGATATATATTCTACCCACACACATTTGGAACTCTCCTGGGGTACCCTCACACATATTATTTCCTCATTTAGTGGATATGTTCACAAAAAAGTGAAATTTTCAAAAATTCTGAAAATTGCCTGAAAACGACTAAATATGAAGGACTCATCGGGCGAATCGCTCTGAACTGAAATCGGAACACTCACTGACATTTCCCCTATCTGAAAGTCTGATAAACGCTGAAAAAATGACTAAGTCCAAAAAAAAAATTTTTTTCACCTTTTTTCAATTTTAACCCCCGTGGGATATATATTCTACCCACACACCTTTGGAACTCTCCTGGGGTACCCTCACACATATTATTTCCTCATTTAGTGGATATTTTCACAAAAAAAGTGAAATTTTCAAAAATTCTGAAAATTGGCTGAAAACGACTAAATATGAAGGACTCATCGGGCGAAACGCTCTGGAACTAAAATCGGAACGCTTACTGACATTTCACCTATCTGAAAGTCTGATAAATGCCGGAAAATGACAGTCGAAAAAAATTTTTTTTTTAACTTTTTTCAATTTTACCCCCGTGGGATATATATTCTAGCCACACACATTTGGAACTCTCCTGAGGTACCCTCACACATATTATTCCCTCATTTAGTGGATATTTTCTCAAAAAAGTGAAATTTTCAAAAATTCAGAAAATTGGCTGAAAACGACTAAATATGATGGACTCATCGGGCGAATCGCTCTGGAACTGAAATCGGAACGCTCACTGACATTTCCCCTATCTGAAAGTCTGAAAAACGCTAAAAAAATGACTAAGTTCAAAAAAAAAATTTTTTCACCTTTTTTCAATTTTACCCCCGTGGGATATATATTCTACCCACACACATTTGGAACTCTCCTGAGGTACCCTCACACATATTATTCCCTCATTTAATGGATATTTTCACAAAAAAGTGAAATTTTCAAAAATTCTGAAAATTGGCTGAAAACGACTAAATATGAAGGACTCATCGGGCGAATCGCTCTGGAACTGAAATCGGAACGCTCACTGACATTTCCCCTATCTGAAAGTCTGGAAAACGCTAAAAAAATGACTAAGTTCAAAAAAAAAATTTTTTCACCTTTTTTCAATTTTACCCCGTGGGATATATATTCTACCCACACACATTTGGAACTCTCCTGGGGTACCCTCACACATATTATTTCCTCATTTAGTGGATATTTTCACAAAAAAGTGAAATTTTCAAAAATTCTGAAAATTGGCTGAAAACGACTAAATATGAAGGACTCATCGGGCGAATCGCTCTGGAACTGAAATCGGAACGCTCACTGACATTTCTCCTATCTGAAAGTCTGATAAATGCTGAAAAAATGACTAAGTCCAAAAAAAAATTTTTTTTCACCTTTTTTCAATTTTACCCCCCTGGGATATATATTCTACCCACACACATTTGGAACTCTCCTGGGGTACCCTCACACATATTATTTCCTCATTTAGTGGATATGTTCACAAAAAAGTGAAATTTTCAAAAATTCTGAAAATTGGCTGAGAACGACTAAATATGAAGAACTCATTGGGCGAATCGCTCTGGAACTGAAATCGGAACGCTCACTGACATTTCCCCTATCTGAAAGTCTGAAAAACGCTAAAAAAATGACTAAGTCCAAAAAAAAAAATTTTTTCACCTTTTTTCAATTTTACCCCCGTGGGATATATATTCTACCCACACACATTTGGAACTCTCCTGGGGTACCCTCACACATATTATTTCCTCATTTAGTGGATATTTTCACAAAAAAGTGAAATTTTCAAAAATTCTGAAAATTGCCTGAAAATGACTAAATATGAAGGACTCATCGGGCGAATCGCTCTGAACTGAAATCGGAACACTCACTGACATTTCCCCTATCTGAAAGTCTGATAAATGCTGAAAAAATGACTAAGTCCAAAAAAAAAATTTTTTTCACCTTTTTTCAATTTTACCCCCGTGGGATATATATTCTACCCAAACACATTTGGAACTCTCCTGTGGTACCCTCACACATATTATTCCCTCATTTAGTGGATATTTTCACAAAAAAGTGAAATTTTCAAAAATTCAGAAATTTGGCTGAAACAACTAAATATTAAGGACTCATCGGGCGAATCGCTCTGGAACTGAAATCGGAACGCACACTGACATTTCCCCTATCTGAAAGTCTGATAAATGCCGGAAAATGACAGTCTAAAAAAAATTTTTTTTTAACTTTTTTCAATTTTACCCCCGTGGGATATATATTCTAGCCACACACATTTGGAACTCTCCTGAGGTACCCTCACACATATTATTCCCTCATTTAGTGGATATTTTCACAAAAAAGTGAAATTTTAAAAAATTCTGAAATTTGGCTGAAACAACTAAGTATTAAGGACTCATCGGGCGAATCGCTCTGGAACTGAAATCGGAACGCTCACTGACATTTCCCCTATCTGAAAGTCTGATAAACGCTGAAAAAATGACTAAGTCCAAAAAAAAAAATTTTTCACCTTTTTTCAATTTTACCCCCGTGGGATATATATTCTACCCACACACATTTGGAACTCTCCTGAGGTACCCTCACACATATTATTCCCTCATTTAGTGGATATTTTCACAAAAAAGTGAAATTTTCAAAAATTCAGAAAATTGGCTGAAAACGACTAAATATGAAGGACTCATCGGGCGAATCATTCTGGAACTGAAATCAGAACGCTCACTTACATTTCCCCTATCTGAAAGTCTGATAAACGCTGAAAAAATGACTAAGTCCAAAAAAAAAATTTTTTCACCTTTTTTCAATTTTACCCCCGTGGGATATATACTCTACCCACACACATTTGGAACTCTCCTGAGGTACCCTCACACATATTATTCCCTCATTTAGTGGATATTTTCACAAAAAAGTGAAATTTTCAAAAATTCAGAAAATTGGCTGAAAACAACTAAATATGAAGGACTCATCGGGTGAATCGCTCTGGAACTGAAATCAGAACACTCACTGACATTTCCCCTATCTGAAAGTCTGATAAATGCTGAAAAAATGACTAAGTCCAAAAAAAAAATTTTTTTCACCTTTTTTCAATTTTACCCCCGTGGGATATATATTCTACACACACACATTTGGAACTCTCCTGGGGTACCCTCACACATATTATTCTCTCATTTAGTGGATATTTTCACAAAAAAGTGAAATTTTCAAAAATTCTGAAATTTGGCTGAAACAAATAAATATTAAGGACTCATCGGGCGAATCGCTCTGGAACTGAAATCGGAACGCTCACTGACATTTCCCCTATCTGAAAGTCTGATAAACGCTGAAAAAATGACTAAGTCCAAAAAAAAAATTTTTTCACCTTTTTTCAATTTTACCCCCGTGGGATATATACTCTACCCAGACACATTTGGAACTCTCCTGAGGTACCCTCACACATATTATTCCCTCATTTAGTGGATATTTTCACAAAAAAGTGAAATTTTCAAAAATTCAGAAAATTGGCTGAAAACGACTAAATATGAAGGACTCATCGGGCGAATCGCTCTGGAACTGAAGTCAGAACACTCACTGACATTTCCCCTATCTGAAAGTCTGATAAATGCTGAAAAAATGACTAAGTCCAAAAAAATAATTTTTTTCACCTTTTTTCAATTTTACCCCCGTGGGATATATATTCTACCCACACACATTTGGAACTCTCCTGGGGTACCCTCACACATATTATTCCCTCATTTAGTGGATATTTTCACAAAAAAGTGAAATTTTCAAAAATTCTGAAATTTGGCTGAAACAAATAAATATAAAGGACTCATCGGGCGAATCGCTCTGGAACTGAAATCGGAACGCTCACTGACATTTCCCCTATCTGAAAGTCTGATAAACGCTGAAAAAATGACTAAGTCCAAAAAAAAAATTTTTCACCTTTTTTCAATTTTACCCCCGTGGGATATATATTCTACCCACACACATTTGGAACTCTCCTGGGATACCCTCACACATATTATTCCCTCATTTAGTGGATATTTTCACAAAAAAGTGAAATTTTCAAAAATTCAGAAAATTGGCTGAAAACGACTAAATATGAAGGACTCATCGGGCGAATCGCTCTGGAACTGAAATCGGAACGCTCACTGACATTTCCCCTATCTGAAAGTCTGATAAACGCTGAAAAAATGACTAAGTCCAAAAAAAAAAATTTTTCACCTTTTTTCAATTTTACCCCCGTGGGATATATATTCTACCAACACACATTTGGAACTCTCCTGAGGTACCCTCACACATATTATTCCCTCATTTAGTGGATATTTTCACAAAAAAGTGAAATTTTCAAAAATTCTGAAAATTGGCTGAAAACAACTAAATATGAAGGACTCATCGGGCGAATCGCTCTGTAACTGAAATCAGAACACTCACTGACATTTCCCCTATCTGAAAGTCTGATAAATGCTGAAAAAATGACTAAGTCCAAAAAAAAAATTTTTTTCACCTTTTTTAAATTTTACCCCCGTGGGATATATATTCTACCCACACACATTTGGAACTCTCCTGGGGTACCCTCACACATATTATTCCCTCATTTAGTGGATATTTTCACAAAAAAGTGAAATTTTCAAAAATTCTGAAATTTGGCTGAAACAAATAAATATTAAGGACTCATCGGGCGAATCGCTCTGGAACTGAAATCGGATCTGAAAGTCTGATAAACGCTGAAAAAATGACTAAGTCCAAAAAAAAAAATTTTTCACCTTTTTTCAATTTTACCCCCGTGGGATATATATTCTACCCACACACATTTGGAACTCTCCTGGGATACCCTCACACATATTATTCCCTCATTTAGTGGATATTTTCACAAAAAAGTGAAATTTTCAAAAATTCTGAAATTTGGCTGAAACAAATAAATATAAAGGACTCATCGGGCGAATCGCTCTGGAACTGAAATCGGAACGCTCACTGACATTTCCCCTATCTGAAAGTCTGATAAACGCTGAAAAAATGACGAAGTCCAAAAAAGAAATTTTTCACCTTTTTTCAATTTTACCCCCGTGGGATATATATTCTACCCACACACATTTGGAACTCTCCTGGGATACCCTCACACATATTATTCCCTCATTTAGTGGATATTTTCACAAAAAAGTGAAATTTTCAAAAATTCAGAAAATTGGCTGAAAACGACTAAATATGAAGGACTCATCGGGCGAATCGCTCTGGAACTGAAATCGGAACGCTCACTGACATTTCCCCTATCTGAAAGTCTGATAAACGCTGAAAAAATGACTAAGTCCAAAAAAAAAAATTTTTCACCTTTTTTCAATTTTACCCCCGTGGGATATATATTCTACCAACACACATTTGGAACTCTCCTGAGGTACCCTCACACATATTATTCCCTCATTTAGTGGATATTTTCACAAAAAAGTGAAATTTTCAAAAATTCAGAAAATTGGCTGAAAACAACTAAATATGAAGGACTCATCGGGCGAATCGCTCTGGAACTGAAGTCAGAACACTCACTGACATTTCCCCTATCTGAAAGTCTGATAAATGCTGAAAAAATGACTAAGTCCAAAAAAATAATTTTTTTCACCTTTTTTCAATTTTACCCCCGTGGGATATATATTCTACCCACACACATTTGGAACTCTCCTGGGGTACCCTCACACATATTATTCCCTCATTTAGTGGATATTTTCACAAAAAAGTGAAATTTTCAAAAATTCTGAAATTTGGCTGAAACAAATAAATATAAAGGACTCATTGGGCGAATCGCTCTGGAACTGAAATTGGAACGCTCACTGACATTTCCCCTATCTGAAAGTCTGATAAACGCTGAAAAAATGACTAAGTCCAAAAAAAAAAATTTTTCACCTTTTTTCAATTTTACCCCCGTGGGATATATATTCTACCCACACACATTTGGAACTCTCCTGGGATACCCTCACACATATTATTCCCTCATTTAGTGGATATTTTCACAAAAAAGTGAAATTTTCAAAAATTCAGAAAATTGGCTGAAAACGACTAAATATGAAGGACTCATCGGGCGAATCGCTCTGGAACTGAAACCGGAACGCTCACTGACATTTCCCCTATCTGAAAGTCTGATAAACGCTGAAAAAATGACTAAGTCCAAAAAAAAAAATTTTTCACCTTTTTTCAATTTTACCCCCGTGGGATATATATTCTACCAACACACATTTGGAACTCTCCTGAGGTACCCTCACACATATTATTCCCTCATTTAGTGGATATTTTCACAAAAAAGTGAAATTTTCAAAAATTCAGAAAATTGGCTGAAAACAACTAAATATGAAGGACTCATCGGGCGAATCGCTCTGGAACTGAAATCAGAACACTCACTGACATTTCCCCTATCTGAAAGTCTGATAAATGCTGAAAAAATGACTAAGTCCAAAAAAAAATTTTTTTTCACCTTTTTTAAATTTTACCCCCGTGGGATATATATTCTACCCACACACATTTGGAACTCTCCTGGGGTACCCTCACACATATTATTCCCTCATTTAGTGGATATTTTCACAAAAAAGTGAAATTTTCAAAAATTCAGAAAATTGGCTGAAAACAACTAAATATGAAGGACTCATCGTGCGAATCGCTCTGGAACTGAAATCAGAACACTCACTGACATTTCCCCTATCTGAAAGTCTGATAAATGCTGAAAAAATGACTAAGTCCAAAAAAAAAATTTTTTTCACCTTTTTTAAATTTTACCCCCGTGGGATATATATTCTACCCACACACATTTGGAACTCTCCTGGGGTACCCTCACACATATTATTCCCTCATTTAGTGGATATTTTCACAAAAAAGTGAAATTTTCAAAAATTCTGAAATTTGGCTGAAACAAATAAATATTAAGGACTCATCGGGCGAATCGCTCTGGAACTGAAATCGGATCTGAAAGTCTGATAAACGCTGAAAAAATGACTAAGTCCAAAAAAAAAATTTTTTCACCTTTTTTCAATTTTACCCCCGTGGGATATATATTCTACCCACACACATTTGGAACTCTCCTGAGATACCCTCACACATATTATTCCCTCATTTAGTGGATATTTTCACAAAAAAGTGAAATTTTCAAAAATTCTGAAATTTGGCTGAAAACAACTAAATATGAAGGACTCATCGGGCGAATCGCTCTGGAACTGAAGTCAGAACACTCACTGACATTTCCCCTATCTGAAAGTCTGATAAATGCTGAAAAAATGACTAAGTCCAAAAAAATAATTTTTTTCACCTTTTTTCAATTTTACCCCCGTGGGATATATATTCTACCCACACACATTTGGAACTCTCCTGGGGTACCCTCACACATATTATTCCCTCATTTAGTGGATATTTTCACAAAAAAGTGAAATTTTCAAAAATTCTGAAATTTGGCTGAAACAAATAAATATAAAGGACTCATCGGGCGAATCGCTCTGGAACTGAAAGTCGGAACGCTCACTGACATTTCCCCTATCTGAAAGTCTGATAAACGCTGAAAAAATGACTAAGTCCAAAAAAAAAAATTTTTCACCTTTTTTCAATTTTACCCCCGTGGGATATATATTCTACCCACACACATTTGGAACTCTCCTGAGGTACCCTCACACATATTATTCCCTCATTTAGTGGATATTTTCACAAAAAAGTGAAATTTTCAAAAATTCAGAAAATTGGCTGAAAACGACTAAATATGAAGGACTCATCGGGCGAATCGCTCTGGAACTGAAATCAGAACACTCACTGACATTTCCCCTATCTGAAAGTCTGATAAATGCTGAAAAAATGACTAAGTCCAAAAAAAAAATTTTTTTCACCTTTTTTAAATTTTACCCCCGTGGGATATATATTCTACCCACACACATTTGGAACTCTCCTGGGGTACCCTCACACATATTATTCCCTCATTTAGTGGATATTTTCACAAAAAAGTGAAATTTTCAAAAATTCTGAAATTTGGCTGAAACAAATAAATATTAAGGACTCATCGGGCGAATCGCTCTGGAACTGAAATCGGATCTGAAAGTCTGATAAACGCTGAAAAAATGACTAAGTCCAAAAAAAAAATTTTTTCACCTTTTTTCAATTTTACCCCCGTGGGATATATATTCTACCCACACACATTTGGAACTCTCCTGAGATACCCTCACACATATTATTCCCTCATTTAGTGGATATTTTCACAAAAAAGTGAAATTTTCAAAAATTCTGAAATTTGGCTGAAAGAAATAAATATAAAGGACTCATCGGGCGAATCGCTCTGGAACTGAAATCGGAACGCTCACTGACATTTCCTCTATCTGAAAGTCTGATAAACGCTGAAAAAATGACTAAGTCCAAAAAAAAAATTTTTCACCTTTTTTCAATTTTACCCCCGTGGGATATATATTCTACCCACACACATTTGGAACTCTCCTGGGGTACCCTCACACATATGATACACTCATTTAGTGGATATTTTCACAAAAAAGTGAAATTTTCAAATATTTAGAAAATTGGCTGAAAACGACTAAATATGAAGGACTCATCGGGCGAATCGCTCTGGAACTGAAATCGGAACGCTCACTGACATTTCCCCTATCTGAAAGTCTGATAAACGCTGAAAAAATGACTAAGTCCAAAAAAAAAAATTTTTCACCTTTTTTCAATTTTACCCCCGTGGGATATATATTCTACCCACACACATTTGGAACTCTCCTGAGGTACCCTCACACATATTATTCCCTCATTTAGTGGATATTTTCACAAAAAAGTGAAATTTTCAAAAATTCAGAAAATTGGCTGAAAACGACTAAATATGAAGGACTCATCGGGCGAATCGTTCTGGAACTGAAATCGGAACGCTCACTGACATTTCCCCTATCTGAAAGTCTGATAAACGCTGAAAAAATGACTAAGTCCAAAAAAAAAATTTTTTTCACCTTTTTAAATTTTACCCCCGTGGGATATATATTCTACCCACACACATTTGGAACTCTCCTGGGGTACCCTCACACATATTATTCCCTCATTTAGTGGATATTTTCACAAAAAAGTGAAATTTTCAAAAATTCTGAAATTTGGCTGAAACAAATAAATATTAAGGACTCATCGGGCGAATCGCTCTGGAACTGAAATCGGAACGCTCACTGACATTTCCCCTATCTGAAAGTCTGATAAACGCTGAAAAAATGACTAAGTCCAAAAAAAAAAATTTTTCACCTTTTTTCAATTTTACCCCCGTGGGATATATATTCTACCCACACACATTTGGAACTCTCCTGGGATACCCTCACACATATTATTCCCTCATTTAGTGGATATTTTCACAAAAAAGTGAAATTTTCAAAAATTCAGAAAATTGGCTGAAAATGACTAAATATGAAGGACTCATCGGGCGAATCGCTCTGGAACTGAAGTCAGAACACTCACTGACATTTCCCCTATCTGAAAGTCTGATAAATGCTGAAAAAATGACTAAGTCCAAAAAAAAAATTTTTTTCACCTTTTTTCAATTTTACCACCGTGGGATATATAATCTACCCACACACATTTGGAACTCTCCTGGGGTACCCTCACACATATTATTCCCTCATTTAGTGGATATTTTCACAAAAAAGTGAAATTTTCAAAAATTCTGAAATTTGGCTGAAACAAATAAATATAAAGGACTCATCGGGCGAATCGCTCTGGAAATGAAATCGGAACGCTCACTGACATTTCCCCTATCTGAAAGTCTGATAAACGCTGAAAAAATGACTAAGTCCAAAAAAAAAAATTTTTCACCTTTTTTCAATTTTACCCCCGTGGGATATATATTCTACCCACACACATTTGGAACTCTCCTGGGATACCCTCACACATATTATTCCCTCATTTAGTGGATATTTTCACAAAAAAGTGAAATTTTCAAAAATTCAGAAAATTGGCTGAAAATGACTAAATATGAAGGACTCATCGGGCGAATCGCTCTGGAACTGAAGTCAGAACACTCACTGACATTTCCCCTATCTGAAAGTCTGATAAATGCTGAAAAAATGACTAAGTCCAAAAAAAAAATTTTTTTCACCTTTTTTCAATTTTACCCCCGTGGGATATATATTCTACCCACACACATTTGGAACTCTCCTGGGGTACCCTCACACATATTATTCCCTCATTTAGTGGATATTTTCACAAAAAAGTGAAATTTTCAAAAATTCTGAAATTTGGCTGAAACAAATAAATATAAAGGACTCATCGGGCGAATCGCTCTGGAACTGAAATCGGAACGCTCACTGACATTTCCCCTATCTGAAAGTCTGATAAACGCTGAAAAAATGACTAAGTCCAAAAAAAAAAATTTTTCACCTTTTTTCAATTTTACCCCCGTGGGATATATATTCTACCCACACACATTTGGAACTCTCCTGGGATACCCTCACACATATTATTCCCTCATTTAGTGGATATTTTCACAAAAAAGTGAAATTTTCAAAAATTCAGAAAATTGGCTGAAAACGACTAAATATGAAGGACTCATCGGGCGAATCGCTCTGGAACTGAAATCGGAACGCTCACTGACATTTCCCCTATCTGAAAGTCTGATAAATGCTGAAAAAATGACTAAGTCAAAAAAAAAAATTTTTTTCACCTTTTTTCAATTTTACCCCCGTGGGATATATATTCTACCCACACACATTTCGAACTCTCCTGGGGTACCCTCACACATATTATTCCCTCATTTAGTGGATATTTTCACAAAAAAGTGAAATTTTCAAAAATTCTGAAATTTGGCTGAAACAAATAAATATTAAGGACTCATCGGGCGAATCGCTCTGGAACTGAAATCGGAACGCTCACTGACATTTCCCCTATCTGAAAGTCTGATAAACGCTGAAAAAATGACTAAGTCCAAAAAAAAATTTTTTCACCTTTTTTCAATTTTACCCCCGTGGGATATATACTCTACCCAGACATATTTGGAACTCTCCTGAGGTACCCTCACACATATTATTCCCTCATTTAGTGGATATTTTCACAAAAAAGTGAAATTTTCAAAAATTCAGAAAATTGGCTGAAAACGACTAAATATGAAGGAATCATCGGGCAAATCGCTCTGGAACTGAAATCAGAACACTCACTGACATTTCCCCTATCTGAAAGTCTGATAAATGCTGAAAAAATGACTAAGTCCAAAAAAAAAATTTTTTTCACCTTATTTCAATTTTTACCCCCGTGGGATATATATTCTACCCACACACATTTGGAACTCTCCTGGGGTACCCTCACACATATTATTCCCTCATTTAGTGGATATTTTCACAAAAAAGTGAAATTTTCAAAAATTCTGAAATTTGGCTGAAACAAATAAATATTAACGACTCATCGGGCGAATCGCTCTGGAACTGAAATCGGAACGCTCACTGACATTTCCCCTATCTGAAAGTCTGAAAAACGCTAAAAAAATGACTAAGTTCAAAAAAAAATTTTTTTCACCATTTTTCAATTTTACCCCCGTGGGATATATATTCTACCCACACACATTTGGAACTCTCCTGGGGTACCCTCACACATATTATTTCCTCATTTAGTGGATATATTCACAAAAAAGTGAAATTTTCAAAAATTCTGAAAATTGGCTGAAAACAACTAAATATGAAGGACTCATCGGGCGAATCGCTCTGGAACTGAAATCGGAACGCTCACTGACATTTCCCCTATCTGAAAGTCTGATAAACGCTGAAAAAATGACTAAGTCCAAAAAAAAAATTTTTTCACCTTTTTTCAATTTTACCCCCGTGGGATATACACTCTACCCAGACACATTTGGAACTCTCCTGAGGTACCCTCACACATATTATTCCCTCATTTAGTGGATATTTTCACAAAAAAGTGAAATTTTCAAAAATTCAGAAAATTGGCTGAAAACGACTAAATATGAAGGACTCATCGGGCGAATCGCTCTGGAACTGAAATCGGAACGCTCACTGACATTTCCCCTATGTGAAAGTCTGATAAACGCTGAAAAAATGACTAAGTCCAAAAAAAAAAATTTTTCACCTTTTTTCAATTTTACCCCCTTGGGATATATATTCTACCCACACACATTTGGAACTCTCCTGGGGTACCATCACACATATTATTCCCTCATTTAGTGGATATTTTCACAAAAAAGTGAAATTTTCAAAAATTCTGAAAATTGGCTGAAAACGACTAAATATGAAAAACTCATCGGGCGAATGTCTCTGAAACTGAAATCGGAACGCTCACTGACATTTCCCCTATCTGAAAGTCTGATAAATGCTGAAAAAATGACTAAGTCCAAAAAAAAAATTTTTTCACCTTTTTTCCATTTTACCCCGGTGGGATATATATTCTACCCACACACATTTGGAACTCTCCTGGGGTACCCTCACACATATTATTTCCTCATTTAGTGGATATGTTCAAAAAAAAGTGAAATTTTCAAAAATTCTGAAAATTGGCTGAAAACGACTAAATATCAAGGACTCATAGGGCGAAGCGCTCTGGAACTGAAATCGGAACGCTCACTGACATTTCCCCTTTCTGAAAGTCTGAAAA
This sequence comes from Phyllobates terribilis, assembly GCF_046119375.1. Classification (NCBI taxonomy): domain Eukaryota; kingdom Metazoa; phylum Chordata; class Amphibia; order Anura; family Dendrobatidae; genus Phyllobates; species Phyllobates terribilis. Next base: position 75,453,455 of record NW_027362773.1, on the reverse strand, counting down.
ACGCTAAAAAAATGACAAAGTCCAAAAAAAAAATTTTTTCACCTTTTTTCAATTTTACCCCCGTGGGATATATATTCTACCCACACACATTTGGAACTCTCCTGGGGTACCCTCACACATATTATTCCCTCATTTAGTGGATATTTTCACAAAAAAGTGAAATTTTCAAAAATTCTGAAAATTGGCTGAAAACGACTAAATATGAAGGACTCATCGGGCGAATCGTTCTGGAACTGAAATCGGAACACTCACTGACATTTCCCCTATCTGAAAGTCTGATAAACGCTGAAAAAATGACTAAGTCCAAAAAAAAAAATTTTTTCACCTTTTTTCAATTTTACCCCCGTGGGATATATATTCTACCCACACACATTTGGAACTCTCCTGGGGTACCATCACACATATTATTCCCTCATTTAGTGGATATTTTCACAAAAAAGTGAAATTTTCAAAAATTCTGAAAATTGGCTGAAAACGACTAAATATGAAAAACTCATCGGGCGAATGTCTCTGAAACTGAAATCGGAACGCTCACTGACATTTCCCCTATCTGAAAGTCTGATAAATGCTGAAAAAATGACTAAGTCCAAAAAAAAAATTTTTTCACCTTTTTTCCATTTTACCCCGGTGGGATATATATTCTACCCACACACATTTGGAACTCTCCTGGGGTACCCTCACACATATTATTTCCTCATTTAGTGGATATGTTCACAAAAAAGTGAAATTTTCAAAAATTCTGAAAATTGGCTGAAAACGACTAAATATCAAGGACTCATAGGGCGAAGCGCTCTGGAACTGAAATCGGAACGCTCACTGACATTTTCCCTTTCTGAAAGTCTGAAAAACGCTAAAAAAATGACAAAGTCCAAAAAAAAAATTTTTTCACCTTTTTTCAATTTTACCCCCGTGGGATATATATTCTACCCACACACATTTGGAACTCTCATGGGGTACCCTCACACATATTATTCCCTCATTTAGTGGATATTTTCACAAAAAAGTGAAATTTTCAAAAATTCTGAAAATTGGCTGAAAACGACTAAATATGAAGGACTCATCGGGCGAATCGTTCTGGAACTGAAATCGGAACACTCACTGACATTTCCCCTATCTGAAAGTCTGATAAACGCTGAAAAAATGACTAAGTCCAAAAAAAAAATTTTTTCACCTTTTTTCCATTTTACCCCCGTGGGATATATATTCTACCCACACACATTTGGAACTCTCCTGGGGTACCATCACACATATTATTCCCTCATTTAGTGGATATTTTCACAAAAAAGTGAAATTTTCAAAAATTCTGAAATTTGGCTGAAAACGACTAAATATGAAGGACTCATCGGGCGAATCGCTCTGGAACTGAAATCGGAACACTCACTGACATTTCCCCTATCTGAAAGTCTGATAAATGCTGAAAAATGACTAAGTCCAAAAAAAAAATTTTTTCACCTTTTTTCAATTTTACCCCCGTGGGATATATATTCTACCCACACACATTTGGAACTCTCCTGGGGTACCATCACACATATTATTCCCTCATTTAGTGGATATTTTCACAAAAAAGTGAAATTTTCAAAAATTCTGAAAATTGGCTGAAAACGACTAAATATGAAAAACTCATCGGGCGAATGTCTCTGAAACTGAAATCGGAACGCTCACTGACATTTCCCCTATCTGAAAGTCTGATAAATGCTGAAAAAATGACTAAGTCCAAAAAAAAAATTTTTTCACCTTTTTTCCATTTTACCCCGGTGGGATATATATTCTACCCACACACATTTGGAACTCTCCTGGGGTACCCTCACACATATTATTTCCTCATTTAGTGGATATGTTTACAAAAAAGTGAAATTTTCAAAAATTCTGAAAATTGGCTGAAAACGACTAAATATCAAGGACTCATAGGGCGAAGCGCTCTGGAACTGAAATCGGAACGCTCACTGACATTTTCCCTTTCTGAAAGTCTGAAAAACGCTAAAAAAATGACAAAGTCCAAAAAAAAAATTTTTTCACCTTTTTTCAATTTTACCCCCGTGGGATATATATTCTACCCACACACATTTGGAACTCTCCTGGGGTACCCTCACACATATTATTCCCTCATTTAGTGGATATTTTCACAAAAAAGTGAAATTTTCAAAAATTCTGAAAATTGGCTGAAAACGACTAAATATGAAGGACTCATCGGGCGAATCGTTCTGGAACTGAAATCGGAACACTCACTGACATTTCCCCTATCTGAAAGTCTGATAAACGCTGAAAAAATGACTAAGTCCAAAAAAAAAATTTTTTCACCTTTTTTCCATTTTACCCCCGTGGGATATATATTCTACCCACACACATTTGGAACTCTCCTGGGGTACCATCACACATATTATTCCCTCATTTAGTGGATATTTTCACAAAAAAGTGAAATTTTCAAAAATTCTGAAATTTGGCTGAAAACGACTAAATATTAAGGACTCATCGGGCGAATCGCTCTGGAACTGAAATCGGAACGCTCACTGACATTTCCCCTATCTGAAAGTCTGAGAAACGCTGAAAAAATGACTAAGTCCAAAAAAAAATTTTTTTCACCTTTTTTCAATTTTACCCCCGTGGGATACATACTCTACCCAGACACATTTGGAACTCTCCTGAGGTACCCTCACACATATTATTCCCTCATTTAGTGGATATTTTCACAAAAAAGTGAAATTTTCAAAAATTCAGAAAATTGGCTGAAAACGACTAAATATGAAGGACTCATCGGGCGAATCGCTCTGGAACTGAAATCGGAACACTCACTGACATTTCCCCTATCTGAAAGTCTGATAAATGCTGAAAAATGACTAAGTCCAAAAAAAAAATTTTTTTCACCTTTTTTCAATTTTACCCCCGTGGGATATATATTCTACCCACACACATTTGGAACTCTCCTGGGGTACCCTCACACATATTATTCCCTCATTTAGTGGATATTTTCACAAAAAAGTGAAATTTTCAAAAATTCTGAAAATTGGATGAAAACGACTAAATATGAAGGACTCATCGGGCGAATCGCTCTGGAACTGAAATCGGAACGCTCACTGACATTTCCCCTATCTGAAAGTCTGAAAAACGCTAAAAAAATGACTAAGTTCAAAAAAAAAATTTTTTCACCTTTTTTCAATTTTACCCCCGTGGGATATATACTCTACCCAGACACATTTGGAACTCTCCTGAGGTACCCTCACACATATTATTCCCTCATTTAGTGGATATTTTCACAAAAAAGTGAAATTTTCAAAAATTCAGAAAATTGGCTGAAAACGACTAAATATGAAGGACTCATCGGGCGAATCGCTCTGGAACTGAAATCGGAACGCTCACTGACATTTCCCCTATCTGAAAGTCTGATAAATGCTGAAAAAATGAATAAGTCCAAAAAAAAAAATTTTTTCACCTTTTTTCAATTTTACCCCCGTGGGATATATATTCCACCCACACACATTTGGAACTCTCCTGGGGTACCCTCACACATATTATTCCCTCATTTAGTGGATATTTTCACAAAAAAAGTGAAATTTTTAAAAATTCTGAAATTTGGCTGAAAACAACTAAATATTAAGGACTCATCGGGCGAATCGCTCTGGAACTTAAATCGGAACGCTCACTGACATTTCCCCTATCTGAAAGTCTGATAAACGCTGAAAAAATGACTAAGTCCAAAAAAAAATATTTTTCACCTTTTTTCAATTTTACCCCCGTGTTATATATATTCTACCCACACACATTTGGAACTCTCCTGGGGTACCCTCACACATATTATTCCCTCATTTAGTGGATATTTTCACAAAAAAGTGAAATTTTCAAAAATTCAGAAAATTGGCTGAAAACGACTAAATATGAAGGACTCATCGGGCGAATCGCTCTGGAACTTAAATAGGAATGCTCACTGACATTTCCCCTATCTGAAAGTCTGATAAATGCTGAAAAATGACTAAGTCCAAAAAAAAAAATTTTTTCACCTTTTTTCAATTTTACCCCCGTGGGATATATATTCTACCCACACACATTTGGAACTCTCCTGTGGTACCCTCACACATATTATTCCCTCATTTAGTGGATATTTTCACAAAAAAGTGAAATTTTCAAAAATTCAGAAAATTGGCTGAAAACGACTAAATATGAAGGACTCATCGGGCGAATCGCTCTGGAACTTAAATCGGAACGCTCACTGACATTTCCCCTATCTGAAAGTCTGATAAATGCTGAAAGATGACTAAGTCCAAAAATAAAATTTTTTCACCTTTTTTCAATTTTACCCCCGTGTGATATATATTCTACCCACACACATTTGGAACTCTCCTGGGGTACCCTCACACTTATTATTCCCTCATTTAGTGGATATTTTCACAAAAAAGTGAAATTTTCAAAAATTCAGAAAATTGGCTGAAAACGACTAAATATGAAGGACTCATCGGCGAATCGCTCTGGAACTTAAATCGGAACGCTCACTGACATTTCCCCTATCTGAAAGTCTGATAAATGCTGAAAGATGACTAAGTCCAAAAATGAAATTTTTTCACCTTTTATCAATTTTACCCCCGTGTGATATATATTCTACCCACACACATTTGGAACTCTCCTGGGGTACCCTCACACATATTATTCCCTCATTTAGTGGATATTTTCACAAAAAAGTGAAATTTTCAAAAATTCAGAAAATTGGCTGAAAACGACTAAATATGAAGGACTCATCGGGTGAATCGCTCTGGAACTTAAATCAGAACGCTCACTGACATTTCCCCTATCTGAAAGTCTGATAAACGCCGGAAAAATGACTAAGTCGAAAAAATTTTTTTTCACCTTTTTTCAATTTTACCCCCGTGGGATATATATTCTACCCACACACATTTGGAACTCTCCTGGGGTACCCTCACACATATTATTCCCTCATTTAGTGGATATTTTCACAAAAAAGTGAAATTTTTAAAAATTCTGAAATTTGGCTGAAAACAACTAAATATTAAGGACTCATCGGGCGAATCGCTCTGGAACTGAAATCGGAATGCTCACTGACATTTCCCCTATCTGAAAGTCTGATAAACGCTGAAAAAATGACTAAGTCCAAAAAAAAAAATGTTTTCACCTTTTTTCAATTTTTCCCCCGTGTGATATATATTCTACCCACACACATTTGGAACTCTCCTGGGGTACCCTCACACATATTATTCCCTCATTTAGTGGATATTTTCACAAAAAAGTGAAATTTTCAAACATTCTGAAAATTGGCTGAAAACGACTAAATATGAAGGACTCATCGGGCGAATCGCTCTGGAACTGAAATCGGAACGCTCACTGACATTTCCCCTATCTGAAAGTCTGATAAATGCTGAAAAAATGAATAAGTCCAAAAAAAAAAATTTTTTCACCTTTTTTCAATTTTACCCCCGTGGGATATATATTCCACCCACACACATTTGGAACTCTCCTGGGGTACCCTCACACATATTATTCCCTCATTTAGTGGATATTTTCACAAAAAAGTGAAATTTTCAAAAATTCAAAAAATTGGCTGAAAACGACTAAATATGAAGGACTCATCGGGCGAATCGCTCTGGAACTTAAATCGGAATGCTCACTGACATTTCCCCTATCTGAAAGTCTGATAAATGCTGAAAAATGACTAAGTCCAAAAAAAAAATTTTTTTCACCTTTTTTCAATTTTACCCCCGTGGGATATATATTCTACCCACACACATTTGGAACTCTCCTGTGGTACCCTCACACATATTATTCCCTCATTTAGTGGATATTTTCACAAAAAAGTGAAATTTTCAAAAATTCAGAAAATTGGCTGAAAACGACTAAATATGAAGGACTCATCGGGCGAATCGCTCTGGAACTTAAATCGGAACGCTCACTGACATTTCCCCTATCTGAAAGTCTGATAAATGCTGAAAGATGACTAAGTCCAAAAATAAAATTTTTTCACCTTTTTTCAATTTTACCCCCGTGTGATATATATTCTACCCACACACATTTGGAACTCTCCTGGGGTACCCTCACACATATTATTCCCTCATTTAGTGGATATTTTCACAAAAAAGTGAAATTTTCAAAAATTCAGAAAATTGGCTGAAAACGACTAAATATGAAGGACTCATCGGGCGAATCGCTCTGGAACTTAAATCGGAACGCTCACTGACATTTCCCCTATCTGAAAGTCTGATAAATGCTGAAAGATGACTAAGTCCAAAAATAAAAATTTTTCACCTTTTATCAATTTTACCCCCGTGTGATATATATTCTACCCACACACATTTGGAACTCTCCTGGGGTACCCTCACACATATTATTCCCTCATTTAGTGGATATTTTCACAAAAAAGTGAAATTTTCAAAAATTCAGAAAATTGGCTGAAAACGACTAAATATGAAGGACTCATCGGGTGAATCGCTCTGGAACTTAAATCGGAACGCTCACTGACATTTCCCCTATCTGAAAGTCTGATAAACGCCGGAAAAATGACTAAGTCGAAAAAAATTTTTTTCACCTTTTTTCAATTTTACCCCCGTGGGATACATATTCTACCCACACACATTTGGAACTCTCCTGGGGTACCCTCACACATATTATTCCCTCATTTAGTGGATATTTTCACAAAAAAGTGAAATTTTCAAAAATTCTGAAATTTGGCTGAAAACAACTAAATATTAAAGACTCATTGGGCGAATCGCTCTGGAACTGAAATCGGAACGCTCACTGACATTTCCCCTATCTGAAAGTCTGATAAACGCTGAAAAAATGACTAAGTCCAAAAAAAAAAAATTTTTCACCTTTTTTCAATTTTACCCCGTGTGATATATATTCTACCCACACACATTTGGAACTCTCCTGGGGTACCCTCACACATATTATTCCCTCATTTAGTGGATATTTTCACAAAAAAGTGAAATTTTCAAAAATTCAGAAAATTGGCTGAAAACGACTAAATATGAAGGACTCATCGGGCGAATCGCTCTGGAACTTAAATCGGAACGCTCACTGACATTTCCCCTATCTGAAAGTCTGCTAAATGCTGAAAAATGACTAAGTCCAAAAAAAAAATTTTTTTCACCTTTTTTCAATTTTACCCCCGTGGGATATATATTCCACCCACACACATTTGGAACTCTCCTGGGGTACCCTCACACATATTATTCCCTCATTTAGTGGATATTTTCACAAAAAAGTGAAATTTTTAAAAATTCTGAAATTTGGCTGAAAACAACTAAATATTAAGGACTCATCGGGCGAATCGCTCTGGAACTGAAATCGGAACGCTCACTGACATTTCCCCTATCTGAAAGTCTGATAAACGCTGAAAAAATGACTAAGTCCAAAAAAAAATATTTTTCACCTTTTTTCAATTTTACCCCCGTGTTATATATATTCTACCCACACACATTTGGAACTCTCCTGGGGTACCCTCACACATATTATTCCCTCATTTAGTGGATATTTTCACAAAAAAGTGAAATTTTCAAAAATTCAAAAAATTGGCTGAAAACGACTAAATATGAAGGACTCATCGGGCGAATCGCTCTGGAACTTAAATAGGAATGCTCACTGACATTTCCCCTATCTGAAAGTCTGATAAATGCTGAAAAATGACTAAGTCCAAAAAAAAAAATTTTTTCACCTTTTTTCAATTTTACCCCCGTGGGATATATATTCTACCCACACACATTTGGAACTCTCCTGTGGTACCCTCACACATATTATTCCCTCATTTAGTGGATATTTTCACAAAAAAGTGAAATTTTCAAAAATTCAGAAAATTGGCTGAAAACGACTAAATATGAAGGACTCATCGGGCGAATCGCTCTGGAACTTAAATCGGAACGCTCACTGACATTTCCCCTATCTGAAAGTCTGATAAATGCTGAAAGATGACTAAGTCCAAAAATAAAATTTTTTCACCTTTTTTCAATTTTACCCCCGTGTGATATATATTCTACCCACACACATTTGGAACTCTCCTGGGGTACCCTCACACTTATTATTCCCTCATTTAGTGGATATTTTCACAAAAAAGTGAAATTTTCAAAAATTCAGAAAATTGGCTGAAAACGACTAAATATGAAGGACTCATCGGCGAATCGCTCTGGAACTTAAATCGGAACGCTCACTGACATTTCCCCTATCTGAAAGTCTGATAAATGCTGAAAGATGACTAAGTCCAAAAATGAAATTTTTTCACCTTTTATCAATTTTACCCCCGTGTGATATATATTCTACCCACACACATTTGGAACTCTCCTGGGGTACCCTCACACATATTATTCCCTCATTTAGTGGATATTTTCACAAAAAAGTGAAATTTTCAAAAATTCAGAAAATTGGCTGAAAACGACTAAATATGAAGGACTCATCGGGTGAATCGCTCTGGAACTTAAATCAGAACGCTCACTGACATTTCCCCTATCTGAAAGTCTGATAAACGCCGGAAAAATGACTAAGTCGAAAAAATTTTTTTTCACCTTTTTTCAATTTTACCCCCGTGGGATATATATTCTACCCACACACATTTGGAACTCTCCTGGGGTACCCTCACACATATTATTCCCTCATTTAGTGGATATTTTCACAAAAAAGTGAAATTTTTAAAAATTCTGAAATTTGGCTGAAAACAACTAAATATTAAGGACTCATCGGGCGAATCGCTCTGGAACTGAAATCGGAATGCTCACTGACATTTCCCCTATCTGAAAGTCTGATAAACGCTGAAAAAATGACTAAGTCCAAAAAAAAAAATTTTTTCACCTTTTTTCAATTTTTCCCCCGTGTGATATATATTCTACCCACACACATTTGGAACTCTCCTGGGGTACCCTCACACATATTATTCCCTCATTTAGTGGATATTTTCACAAAAAAGTGAAATTTTCAAACATTCTGAAAATTGGCTGAAAACGACTAAATATGAAGGACTCATCGGGCGAATCGCTCTGGAACTGAAATCGGAACGCTCACTGACATTTCCCCTATCTGAAAGTCTGATAAATGCTGAAAAAATGAATAAGTCCAAAAAAAAAAATTTTTTCACCTTTTTTCAATTTTACCCCCGTGGGATATATATTCCACCCACACACATTTGGAACTCTCCTGGGGTACCCTCACACATATTATTCCCTCATTTAGTGGATATTTTCACAAAAAAGTGAAATTTTCAAAAATTCAAAAAATTGGCTGAAAACGACTAAATATGAAGGACTCATCGGGCGAATCGCTCTGGAACTTAAATCGGAATGCTCACTGACATTTCCCCTATCTGAAAGTCTGATAAATGCTGAAAAATGACTAAGTCCAAAAAAAAAATTTTTTTCACCTTTTTTCAATTTTACCCCCGTGGGATATATATTCTACCCACACACATTTGGAACTCTCCTGTGGTACCCTCACACATATTATTCCCTCATTTAGTGGATATTTTCACAAAAAAGTGAAATTTTCAAAAATTCAGAAAATTGGCTGAAAACGACTAAATATGAAGGACTCATCGGGCGAATCGCTCTGGAACTTAAATCGGAACGCTCACTGACATTTCCCCTATCTGAAAGTCTGATAAATGCTGAAAGATGACTAAGTCCAAAAATAAAATTTTTTCACCTTTTTTCAATTTTACCCCCGTGTGATATATATTCTACCCACACACATTTGGAACTCTCCTGGGGTACCCTCACACATATTATTCCCTCATTTAGTGGATATTTTCACAAAAAAGTGAAATTTTCAAAAATTCAGAAAATTGGCTGAAAACGACTAAATATGAAGGACTCATCGGGCGAATCGCTCTGGAACTTAAATCGGAACGCTCACTGACATTTCCCCTATCTGAAAGTCTGATAAATGCTGAAAGATGACTAAGTCCAAAAATAAAATTTTTTCACCTTTTATCAATTTTACCCCCGTGTGATATATATTCTACCCACACACATTTGGAACTCTCCTGGGGTACCCTCACACATATTATTCCCTCATTTAGTGGATATTTTCACAAAAAAGTGAAATTTTCAAAAATTCAGAAAATTGGCTGAAAACGACTAAATATGAAGGACTCATCGGGTGAATCGCTCTGGAACTTAAATCGGAACGCTCACTGACATTTCCCCTATCTGAAAGTCTGATAAACGCCGGAAAAATGACTAAGTCGAAAAAAATTTTTTTCACCTTTTTTCAATTTTACCCCCGTGGGATACATATTCTACCCACACACATTTGGAACTCTCCTGGGGTACCCTCACACATATTATTCCCTCATTTAGTGGATATTTTCACAAAAAAGTGAAATTTTCAAAAATTCTGAAATTTGGCTGAAAACAACTAAATATTAAAGACTCATTGGGCGAATCGCTCTGGAACTGAAATCGGAACGCTCACTGACATTTCCCCTATCTGAAAGTCTGATAAACGCTGAAAAAATGACTAAGTCCAAAAAAAAAAAATTTTTCACCTTTTTTCAATTTTACCCCGTGTGATATATATTCTACCCACACACATTTGGAACTCTCCTGGGGTACCCTCACACATATTATTCCCTCATTTAGTGGATATTTTCACAAAAAAGTGAAATTTTCAAAAATTCAGAAAATTGGCTGAAAACGACTAAATATGAAGGACTCATCGGGCGAATCGCTCTGGAACTTAAATCGGAACGCTCACTGACATTTCCCCTATCTGAAAGTCTGCTAAATGCTGAAAAATGACTAAGTCCAAAAAAAAAATTTTTTTCACCTTTTTTCAATTTTACCCCCGTGGGATATATATTCCACCCACACACATTTGGAACTCTCCTGGGGTACCCTCACACATATTATTCCCTCATTTAGTGGATATTTTCACAAAAAAGTGAAATTTTTAAAAATTCTGAAATTTGGCTGAAAACAACTAAATATTAAGGACTCATCGGGCGAATCGCTCTGGAACTGAAATCGGAACGCTCACTGACATTTCCCCTATCTGAAAGTCTGATAAACGCTGAAAAAATGACTAAGTCCAAAAAAAAATATTTTTCACCTTTTTTCAATTTTACCCCCGTGTTATATATATTCTACCCACACACATTTGGAACTCTCCTGGGGTACCCTCACACATATTATTCCCTCATTTAGTGGATATTTTCACAAAAAAGTGAAATTTTCAAAAATTCAAAAAATTGGCTGAAAACGACTAAATATGAAGGACTCATCGGGCGAATCGCTCTGGAACTTAAATCGGAATGCTCACTGACATTTCCCCTATCTGAAAGTCTGATAAATGCTGAAAAATGACTAAGTCCAAAAAAAAAATTTTTTTCACCTTTTTTCAATTTTACCCCCGTGGGATATATATTCTACCCACACACATTTGGAACTCTCCTGTGGTACCCTCACACATATTATTCCCTCATTTAGTGGATATTTTCACAAAAAAGTGAAATTTTCAAAAATTCAGAAAATTGGCTGAAAACGACTAAATATGAAGGACTCATCGGGCGAATCGCTCTGGAACTTAAATCGGAACGCTCACTGACATTTCCCCTATCTGAAAGTCTGATAAATGCTGAAAGATGACTAAGTCCAAAAATAAAAATTTTTCACCTTTTTTCAATTTTACCCCCGTGTGATATATATTCTACCCACACACATTTGGAACTCTCCTGGGGTACCCTCACACATATTATTCCCTCATTTAGTGGATATTTTCACAAAAAAGTGAAATTTTCAAAAATTCAGAAAATTGGCTGAAAACGACTAAATATGAAGGACTCATCGGCGAATCGCTCTGGAACTTAAATCGGAACGCTCACTGACATTTCCCCTATCTGAAAGTCTGATAAATGCTGAAAGATGACTAAGTCCAAAAATGAAATTTTTTCACCTTTTATCAATTTTACCCCCGTGTGATATATATTCTACCCACACACATTTGGAACTCTCCTGGGGTACCCTCACACATATTATTCCCTCATTTAGTGGATATTTTCACAAAAAAGTGAAATTTTCAAAAATTCAGAAAATTGGCTGAAAACGACTAAATATGAAGGACTCATCGGGTGAATCGCTCTGGAACTTAAATCAGAACGCTCACTGACATTTCCCCTATCTGAAAGTCTGATAAACGCCGGAAAAATGACTAAGTCGAAAAAAATTTTTTTCACCTTTTTTCAATTTTACCCCCGTGGGATATATATTCTACCCACACACATTTGGAACTCTCCTGGGGTACCCTCACACATATTATTCCCTCATTTAGTGGATATTTTCACAAAAAAGTGAAATTTTTAAAAATTCTGAAATTTGGCTGAAAACAACTAAATATTAAGGACTCATCGGGCGAATCGCTCTGGAACTGAAATCGGAATGCTCACTGACATTTCCCCTATCTGAAAGTCTGATAAACGCTGAAAAAATGACTAAGTCCAAAAAAAAAAATTTTTTCACCTTTTTTCAATTTTTCCCCCGTGTGATATATATTCTACCCACACACATTTGGAACTCTCCTGGGGTACCCTCACACATATTATTCCCTCATTTAGTGGATATTTTCACAAAAAAGTGAAATTTTTAAAAATTCTGAAATTTGGCTGAAAACAACTAAATATTAAGGACTCATCGGGCGAATCGCTCTGGAACTGAAATCGGAACGCTCACTGACATTTCCCCTATCTGAAAGTCTGATAAACGCTGAAAAAATGACTAAGTCCAAAAAAAAATATTTTTCACCTTTTTTCAATTTTACCCCCGTGTTATATATATTCTACCCACACACATTTGGAACTCTCCTGGGGTACCCTCACACATATTATTCCCTCATTTAGTGGATATTTTCACAAAAAAGTGAAATTTTCAAAAATTCAAAAAATTGGCTGAAAACGACTAAATATGAAGGACTCATCGGGCGAATCGCTCTGGAACTTAAATCGGAATGCTCACTGACATTTCCCCTATCTGAAAGTCTGATAAATGCTGAAAAATGACTAAGTCCAAAAAAAAAATTTTTTTCACCTTTTTTCAATTTTACCCCCGTGGGATATATATTCTACCCACACACATTTGGAACTCTCCTGTGGTACCCTCACACATATTATTCCCTCATTTAGTGGATATTTTCACAAAAAAGTGAAATTTTCAAAAATTCAGAAAATTGGCTGAAAACGACTAAATATGAAGGACTCATCGGGCGAATCGCTCTGGAACTTAAATCGGAACGCTCACTGACATTTCCCCTATCTGAAAGTCTGATAAATGCTGAAAGATGACTAAGTCCAAAAATAAAATTTTTTCACCTTTTTTCAATTTTACCCCCGTGTGATATATATTCTACCCACACACATTTGGAACTCTCCTGGGGTACCCTCACACATATTATTCCCTCATTTAGTGGATATTTTCACAAAAAAGTGAAATTTTCAAAAATTCAGAAAATTGGCTGAAAACGACTAAATATGAAGGACTCATCGGGCGAATCGCTCTGGAACTTAAATCGGAACGCTCACTGACATTTCCCCTATCTGAAAGTCTGATAAATGCTGAAAGATGACTAAGTCCAAAAATAAAATTTTTTCACCTTTTATCAATTTTACCCCCGTGTGATATATATTCTACCCACACACATTTGGAACTCTCCTGGGGTACCCTCACACATATTATTCCCTCATTTAGTGGATATTTTCACAAAAAAGTGAAATTTTCAAAAATTCAGAAAATTGGCTGAAAACGACTAAATATGAAGGACTCATCGGGTGAATCGCTCTGGAACTTAAATCGGAACGCTCACTGACATTTCCCCTATCTGAAAGTCTGATAAACGCCGGAAAAATGACTAAGTCGAAAAAAATTTTTTTCACCTTTTTTCAATTTTACCCCCGTGGGATACATATTCTACCCACACACATTTGGAACTCTCCTGGGGTACCCTCACACATATTATTCCCTCATTTAGTGGATATTTTCACAAAAAAGTGAAATTTTCAAAAATTCTGAAATTTGGCTGAAAACAACTAAATATTAAAGACTCATTGGGCGAATCGCTCTGGAACTGAAATCGGAACGCTCACTGACATTTCCCCTATCTGAAAGTCTGATAAACGCTGAAAAAATGACTAAGTCCAAAAAAAAAAAATTTTTCACCTTTTTTCAATTTTACCCCGTGTGATATATATTCTACCCACACACATTTGGAACTCTCCTGGGGTACCCTCACACATATTATTCCCTCATTTAGTGGATATTTTCACAAAAAAGTGAAATTTTCAAAAATTCAGAAAATTGGCTGAAAACGACTAAATATGAAGGACTCATCGGGCGAATCGCTCTGGAACTTAAATCGGAACGCTCACTGACATTTCCCCTATCTGAAAGTCTGATAAATGCTGAAAAATGACTAAGTCCAAAAAAAAAATTTTTTTCACCTTTTTTCAATTTTACCCCCGTGGGATATATATTCTACCCACACACATTTGGAACTCTCCTGGGGTACCCTCACACATATTATTCCCTCATTTAGTGGATATTTTCACAAAAAAGTGAAATTTTCAAAAATTCTGAAATTTGGCTGAAAACAACTAAATATTAAGGACTCATCGGGCGAATCGCTCTGGAACTGAAATCGGAATGCTCACTGACATTTCCCCTATCTGAAAGTCTGATAAACGCTGAAAAAATGACTAAGTCCAAAAAAAAAATTTTTCACCTTTTTTCAATTTTTCCCCCGTGTGATATATATTCTACCCACACACATTTGGAACTCTCCTGGGGTACCCTCACACATATTATTCCCTCATTTAGTGGATATTTTCACAAAAAAGTGAAATTTTCAAAAATTCAGAAAGTTGGCTGAAAACGACTAAATATGAAGGACTCATCGGGTGAATCGCTCTGGAACTGAAATCGGAACACTCACTGACATTTCCCCTATCTGAAAGTCTGATAAATGCTGAAAAAATGACTAAGTCCAAAAAAAAAAAATTTTTCACCTTTTTTCAATTTTACCCCCGTGGGATATATATTCTACCCACACACATTTGGAACTCTCCTGGGGTACCCTCACACATATTATTCCCTCATTTAGTGGATATTTTCACAAAAAAGTGAAATTTTCAAAAATTCTGAAATTTGGCTGAAAACAACTAAATATTAAGGACTCATCGGGCGAATCACTCTGGAACTGAAATCGGAACGCTCACTGACATTTCCCCTATCTGAAAGTCTGATAAACGCTGAAAAAATGACTAAGTCCAAAAAAAAATATTTTTCACCTTTTTTCAATTTTACCCCCGTGTGATATATATTCTACCCACACACATTTGGAACTCTCCTGGGGTACCCTCACACATATTATTCCCTCATTTAGTGGATATTTTCACAAAAAAGTGAAATTTTCAAAAATTCAGAAAATTGGCTGAAAACGACTAAATATGAAGGACTCATCGGGCGAATCGCTCTGGAACTGAAATCGGAACGCTCACTGACATTTCCCCTATCTGAAAGTCTGATAAATGCTGAAAGATGACTAAGTCCAAAAATAAAATTTTTTCACCTTTTTTCAATTTTACCCCCGTGTGATATATATTCTACCCACACACATTTGGAACTCTCCTGGGGTACCCTCACACATATTATTCCCTCATTTAGTGGATATTTTCACAAAAAAGTGAAATTTTCAAAAATTCAGAAAATTGGCTGAAAACGACTAAATATGAAGGACTCATCGGGCGAATCGCTCTGGAACTTAAATCGGAACGCTCACTGACATTTCCCCTATCTGAAAGTCTGATAAATGCTGAAAGATGACTAAGTCCAAAAATAAAATTTTTTCACCTTTTATCAATTTTACCCCCGTGTGATATATATTCTACCCACACACATTTGGAACTCTCCTGGGGTACCCTCACACATATTATTCCCTCATTTAGTGGATATTTTCACAAAAAAGTGAAATTTTCAAAAATTCAGAAAATTGGCTGAAAACGACTAAATATGAAGGACTCATCGGGTGAATCGCTCTGGAACTTAAATCGGAACGCTCACTGACATTTGCCCTATCTGAAAGTCTGATAAACGCCGGAAAAATGACTAAGTCGAAAAAAAATTTTTTCATCTTTTTTCAATTTTACCCCCGTGGGATATATATTCTACCCACACACATTTGGAACTCTCCTGGGGTACCCTCACACATATTATTCCCTCATTTAGTGGATATTTTCACAAAAAAGTGAAATTTTCAAAAATTCTGAAATTTGGCTGAAAACAACTAAATATTAAAGACTCATTGGGCGAATCGCTCTGGAACTGAAATCGGAACGCTCACTGACATTTCCCCTATCTGAAAGTCTGATAAACGCTGAAAAAATGACTAAGTCCAAAAAAAAAAAATTTTTCACCTTTTTTCAATTTTACCCCGTGTGATATATATTCTACCCACACACATTTGGAACTCTCCTGGGGTACCCTCACACATATTATTCCCTCATTTAGTGGATATTTTCACAAAAAAGTGAAATTTTCAAAAATTCAGAAAATTGGCTGAAAACGACTAAATATGAAGGACTCATCGGGCGAATCGCTCTGAAACTTAAATCGGAAAGCTCACTGACATTTCCCCTATCTGAAAGTCTGATAAATGCTGAAAAAAAATGATTAAGTCCAAAAAAAAAATTTTTTTCACCTTTTTTCAATTTTACCCCCTTGGGATATAAATTCTACCCACACACATTTGGAACTCTCCTGGGGTACCCTCACACATATTATTCCCTCATTTAGTGGATATTTTCACAAAAAAGTGAAATTTTCAAAAATTCAGAAAATTGGCTGAAAACGACTAAATATGAAGGACTCATCGGGCGAATCGCTCTGGAACTGAAATCGGAACGCACACTGACATTTCCCCTATCTGAAAGTCTGATAAATGCTGAAAGATGACTAAGTCCAAAAATAAAATTTTTTCACCTTTTTTCAATTTTACCCCCGTGTGATATATATTCTACCCACACACATTTGGAACTCTCCTGGGGTACCCTCACACATATTATTCCCTCATTTAGTGGATATTTTCACAAAAAAGTGAAATTTTCAAAAATTCAGAAAATTGGCTGAAAACGACTAAATATGAAGGACTCATCGGGCGAATCGCTCTGGAACTTAAATCGGAACGCTCACTGACATTTCCCCTATCTGAAAGTCTGATGAATGCTGAAAGATGACTAAGTCCAAAAATAAAATTTTTTCACCTTTTATCAATTTTACCCCCGTGTGATATATATTCTACCCACACACATTTGGAACTCTCCTGGGGTACCCTCACACATATTATTCCCTCATTTAGTGGATATTTTCACAAAAAAGTGAAATTTTCAAAAATTCAGAAAATTGGCTGAAAACGACTAAATATGTAGGACTCATCGGGTGAATCGCTCTGGAACTTAAATCGGAACGCTCACTGACATTTCCCCTATCTGAAAGTCTGATAAACGCCGGAAAAATGACTAAGTCGAAAAAAAATTTTTTCACCTTTTTTCAATTTTACCCCCGTGGGATATATATTCTACCCACACACATTTGGAACTCTCCTGGGGTACCCTCACACATATTATTCCCTCATTTAGTGGATATTTTCACAAAAAAGTGAAATTTTCAAAAATTCTGAAATTTGGCTGAAAACAACTAAATATTAAGGACTCATCGGGGGAATCGCTCTGGAACTGAAATCGGAATGCTCACTGACATTTCCCCTATCTGAAAGTCTGATAAACGCTGAAAAAATGACTAAGTCCAAAAATAAAATTTTTCACCTTTTTTCAATTTTTCCCCCGTGTGATATATATTCTACCCACACACATTTGGAACTCTCCTGGGGTACCCTCACACATATTATTCCCTCATTTAGTGGATATTTTCACAAAAAAGTGAAATTTTCAAAAATTCAGAAAGTTGGCTGAAAACGACTAAATATGAAGGACTCATCGGGTGAATCGCTCTGGAACTGAAATCGGAACACTCACTGACATTTCCCCTATCTGAAAGTCTGATAAATGCTGAAAAAATGACTAAGTCCAAAAAAAAAAAATTTTTCACCTTTTTTCAATTTTACCCCCGTGGGATATATATTCTACCCACACACATTTGGAACTCTCCTGGGGTACCCTCACACATATTATTCCCTCATTTAGTGGATATTTTCACAAAAAAGTGAAATTTTCAAAAATACTGAAATTTGGCTGAAAACAACTAAATATTAAGGACTCATCGGGCGAATCACTCTGGAACTGAAATCGGAACGCTCACTGACATTTCCCCTATCTGAAAGTCTGATAAACGCTGAAAAAATGACTAAGTCCAAAAAAAAATATTTTTCACCTTTTTTCAATTTTACCCCCGTGTGATATATATTCTACCCACACACATTTGGAACTCTCCTGGGGTACCCTCACACATATTATTCCCTCATTTAGTGGATATTTTCACAAAAAAGTGAAATTTTCAAAAATTCAGAAAATTGTCTGAAAACGACTAAATATGAAGGACTCATCGGGCGAATCGCTCTGGAACTGAAATCGGAACGCTCACTGACATTTCCCCTATCTGAAAGTCTGATAAATGCTGAAAGATGACTAAGTCCAAAAAAAAATATTTTTCACCTTTTTTCAATTTTACCCCCGTGTGATATATATTCTACCCACACACATTTGGAACTCTCCTGGGGTACCCTCACACATATTATTCCCTCATTTTGTGGATATTTTCACAAAAAAGTGAAATTTTCAAAAATTCAGAAAATTGGCTGAAAACGACTAAATATGAAGGACTCATCGGGCGAATCGCTCTGAAACTTAAATCGGAAAGCTCACTGACATTTCCCCTATCTGAAAGTCTGATAAATGCTGAAAAAAAATGATTAAGTCCAAAAAAAAAATTTTTTTCACCTTTTTTCAATTTTACCCCCTTGGGATATATATTCTACCCACACACATTTGGAACTCTCCTGGGGTACCCTCACACATATTATTCCCTCATTTAGTGGATATTTTCACAAAAAAGTGAAATTTTCAAAAATTCAGAAAATTGGCTGAAAACGACTAAATATGAAGGACTCATCGGGCGAATCGCTCTGGAACTGAAATCGGAACGCTCACTGACATTTCCCCTATCTGAAAGTCTGATAAATGCTGAAAAAATGACTAAGTCCAAAAAAAAAATTTTTTTCACCTTTTTTCAATTTTACCCCCGTGGGATATATATTCTACCCACACACATTTGGAACTCTCCTGTGGTACCCTCACACATATTATTCCCTCATTTAGTGGATATTTTCACAAAAAAGTGAAATTTTCAAACATTCTGAAAATTGGCTGAAAACGACTAAATATGAAGGACTCATCGGGCGAATCGCTCTGGAACTGAAATCGGAACGCTCACTGACATTTCCCCTATCTGAAAGTCTGATAAATGCTGAAATAATGAATAAGTCCAAAAAAAAAAATTTTTTCACCTTTTTTCAATTTTACCCCCGTGGGATATATATTCCACCCACACACATTTGGAACTCTCCTGGGGTACCCTCACACATATTATTCCCTCATTTAGTGGATATTTTCACAAAAAAGTGAAATTTTAAAAAATTCTGAAATTTGGCTGAAAACAACTAAATATTAAGGACTCATCGGGCGAATCGCTCTGGAACTGAAATCGGAACGCTCACTGACATTTCCCCTATCTGAAAGTCTGATAAACGCTGAAAAAATGACTAAGTCCAAAAAAAAATATTTTTCACCTTTTTTCAATTTTACCCCCGTGTTATATATATTCTACCCACACACATTTGGAACTCTCCTGGGGTACCCTCACACATATTATTCCCTCATTTAGTGGATATTTTCACAAAAAAGTGAAATTTTCAAAAATTCAGAAAATTGTCTGAAAACGACTAAATATGAAGGACTCATCGGGCGAATCGCTCTGGAACTGAAATCGGAACGCTCACTGACATTTCCCCTATCTGAAAGTCTGATAAATGCTGAAAGATGACTAAGTCCAAAAAAAAATATTTTTCACTTTTTTCAATTTTACCCCCGTGTGATATATATTCTACCCACACACATTTGGAACTCTCCTGGGGTACCCTCACACATATTATTCCCTCATTTTGTGGATATTTTCACAAAAAAGTGAAATTTTCAAAAATTCAGAAAATTGGCTGAAAACGACTAAATATGAAGGACTCATCGGGCGAATCGCTCTGAAACTTAAATCGGAAAGCTCACTGACATTTCCCCTATCTGAAAGTCTGATAAATGCTGAAAAAAAATGATTAAGTCCAAAAAAAAAATTTTTTTCACCTTTTTTCAATTTTACCCCCGTGGGATATATATTCTACCCACACACATTTGGAACTCTCCTGTGGTACCCTCACACATATTATTCCCTCATTTAGTGGATATTTTCACAAAAAAGTGAAATTTTCAAACATTCTGAAAATTGGCTGAAAACGACTAAATATGAAGGACTCATCGGGCGAATCGCTCTGGAACTGAAATCGGAACGCTCACTGACATTTCCCCTATCTGAAAGTCTGATAAATGCTGAAATAATGAATAAGTCCAAAAAAAAAAATTTTTTCACCTTTTTTCAATTTTACCCCCGTGGGATATATATTCCACCCACACACATTTGGAACTCTCCTGGGGTACCCTCACATATTATTCCCTCATTTAGTGGATATTTTCACAAAAAAGTGAAATTTTAAAAAATTCTGAAATTTGGCTGAAAACAACTAAATATTAAGGACTCATCGGGCGAATCGCTCTGGAACTGAAATCGGAACGCTCACTGACATTTCCCCTATCTGAAAGTCTGATAAACGCTGAAAAAATGACTAAGTCCAAAAAAAAATATTTTTCACCTTTTTTCAATTTTACCCCCGTGTTATATATATTCTACCCACACACATTTGGAACTCTCCTGGGGTACCCTCACACATATTATTCCCTCATTTAGTGGATATTTTCACAAAAAAGTGAGATTTTCAAAAATTCAGAAAATTGGCTGAAAACGACTAAATATGAAGGACTCATCGGGCGAATCGCTCTGGAACTGAAATCGGAACGCTCACTGACATTTCCCCTATCTGAAAGTCTGATAAATGCTGAAAGATGACTAAGTCCAAAAAAAAATATTTTTCACCTTTTTTCAATTTTACTCCCGTGTGATATATATTCTACCCACACACATTTGGAACTCTCCTGGGGTACCCTCACACATATTATTCCCTCATTTTGTGGATATTTTCACAAAAAAGTGAAATTTTCAAAAATTCAGAAAATTGGCTGAAAACGACTAAATATGAAGTACTCATCGGGCGAATCGCTCTGAAACTTAAATCGGAAAGCTCACTGACATTTCCCCTATCTGAAAGTCTGATAAATGCTGAAAAAAAATGATTAAGTCCAAAAAAAAAATTTTTTTCACCTTTTTTCAATTTTACCCCCTTGGGATATATATTCTACCCACACACATTTGGAACTCTCCTGGGGTACCCTCACACATATTATTCCCTCATTTAGTGGATATTTTCACAAAAAAGTGAAATTTTCAAAAATTCAGAAAATTGGCTGAAAACGACTAAATATGAAGGACTCATCGGGCGAATCGCTCTGGAACTGAAATCGGAACGCTCACTGACATTTCCCCTATCTGAAAGTCTGATAAATGCTGAAAAAATGACTAAGTCCAAAAAAAAAATTTTTTTCACCTTTTTTCAATTTTACCCCCGTGGGATATATATTCTACCCACACACATTTGGAACTCTCCTGTGGTACCCTCACACATATTATTCCCTCATTTAGTGGATATTTTCACAAAAAAGTGAAATTTTCAAACATTCTGAAAATTGGCTGAAAACGACTAAATATGAAGGACTCATCGGGCGAATCGCTCTGGAACTGAAATCGGAACGCTCACTGACATTTCCCCTATCTGAAAGTCTGATAAATGCTGAAATAATGAATAAGTCCAAAAAAAAATATTTTTCACCTTTTTTCAATTTTACCCCCGTGTGATATATATTCTACCCACACACATTTGGAACTCTCCTGGGGTACCCTCACACATATTATTCCCTCATTTTGTGGATATTTTCACAAAAAAGTGAAATTTTCAAAAATTCTGAAAATTGGCTGAAAACGACTAAATATGAAGGACTCATCGGGCGAATCGCTCTGAAACTTAAATCGGAAAGCTCACTGACATTTCCCCTATCTGAAAGTCTGATAAATGCTGAAAAAAAATGATTAAGTCCAAAAAAAAAATTTTTTTCACCTTTTTTCAATTTTACCCCCTTGGGATATATATTCTACCCACACACATTTGGAACTCTCCTGGGGTACCCTCACACATATTATTCCCTCATTTAGTGGATATTTTCACAAAAAAGTGAAATTTTCAAAAATTCAGAAAATTGGCTGAAAACGACTAAATATGAAGGACTCATCGGGCGAATCGCTCTGGAACTGAAATCGGAACGCTCACTGACATTTCCCCTATCTGAAAGTCTGATAAATGCTGAAAAAATGACTAAGTCCAAAAAAAAAATTTTTTTCACCTTTTTTCAATTTTACCCCCGTGGGATATATATTCTACCCACACACATTTGGAACTCTCCTGTGGTACCCTCACACATATTATTCCCTCATTTAGTGGATATTTTCACAAAAAAGTGAAATTTTCAAACATTCTGAAAATTGGCTGAAAACGACTAAATATGAAGGACTCATCGGGCGAATCGCTCTGGAACTGAAATCGGAACGCTCACTGACATTTCCCCTATCTGAAAGTCTGATAAATGCTGAAATAATGAATAAGTCCAAAAAAAAAAATTTTTTCACCTTTTTTCAATTTTACCCCCGTGGGATATATATTCCACCCACACACATTTGGAACTCTCCTGTGGTACCCTCACACATATTATTCCCTCATTTAGTGGATATTTTCACAAAAAAGTGAAATTTTAAAAAATTCTGAAATTTGGCTGAAAACAACTAAATATTAAGGACTCATCGGGCGAATCGCTCTGGAACTGAAATCGGAACGCTCACTGACATTTCCCCTATCTGAAAGTCTGATAAACGCTGAAAAAATGACTAAGTCCAAAAAAAAATATTTTTCACCTTTTTTCAATTTTACCCCCGTGTTATATATATTCTACCCACACACATTTGGAACTCTCCTGGGGTACCCTCACACATATTATTCCCTCATTTAGTGGATATTTTCACAAAAAAGTGAAATTTTCAAAAATTCAGAAAATTGGCTGAAAACGACTAAATATGAAGGACTCATCGGGCGAATCGCTCTGGAACTGAAATCGGAACGCTCACTGACATTTCCCCTATCTGAAAGTCTGATAAATGCTGAAAGATGACTAAGTCCAAAAAAAAATATTTTTCACCTTTTTTCAATTTTACCCCCGTGTGATATATATTCTACCCACACACATTTGGAACTCTCCTGGGGTACCCTCACACATATTATTCCCTCATTTTGTGGATATTTTCACAAAAAAGTGAAATTTTCAAAAATTCAGAAAATTGGCTGAAAACGACTAAATATGAAGGACTCATCGGGCGAATCGCTCTGAAACTTAAATCGGAAAGCTCACTGACATTTCCCCTATCTGAAAGTCTGATAAATGCTGAAAAAAAATGATTAAGTCCAAAAAAAAAATTTTTTTCACCTTTTTTCAATTTTACCCCCTTGGGATATATATTCTACCCACACACATTTGGAACTCTCCTGGGGTACCCTCACACATATTATTCCCTCATTTAGTGGATATTTTCACAAAAAAGTGAAATTTTCAAAAATTCAGAAAATTGGCTGAAAACGACTAAATATGAAGGACTCATCGGGCGAATCGCTCTGGAACTGAAATCGGAACGCTCACTGACATTTCCCCTATCTGAAAGTCTGATAAATGCTGAAAAAATGACTAAGTCCAAAAAAATATATTTTTCACCTTTTTTCAATTTTACCCCCGTGTGATATATATTCTACCCACACACATTTGGAACTCTCCTGGGGTACCCTCACACATATTATTCCCTCATTTAGTGGATATTTTCACAAAAAAGTGAAATTTTCAAAAATTCAGAAAATTGGCTGAAAACGACTAAATATGAAGGACTCATCGGGCGAATCGCTCTGGAACTTAAATCGGAACGCTCACTGACATTTCCCCTATCTGAAAGTCTGATAAATGCTGAAAAATGACTAAGTCCAAAAAAAAAATTTTTTTCACCTTTTTTCAATTTTACCCCCGTGGGATATATATTCTACCCACACACATTTGGAACTCTCCTGGGGTACCCTCACACATATTATTCCCTCATTTAGTGGATATTTTCACAAAAAAGTGAAATTTTCAAAAATTCAGAAAGTTGGCTGAAAACGACTAAATATGAAGGAATCATCGGGTGAATCGCTCTGGAACTGAAATCGGAACGCTCACTGACATTTCCCCTATCTGAAAGTCTGATAAACGCTGAAAAAATGACTAAGTCCAAAAAAATATATTTTTCACCTTTTTTCAATTTTACCCCCGTGTGATATATATTCTACCCACACACATTTGGAACTCTCCTGGGGTACCCTCACACATATTATTCCCTCATTTAGTGGATATTTTCACAAAAAAGTGAAATTTTCAAAAATTCAGAAAATTGGCTGAAAACGACTAAATATGAAGGACTCATTGGGCGAATCGCTCTGGAACTTAAATCGGAACGCTCACTGACATTTCCCCTATCTGAAAGTCTGATAAATGCTGAAAAATGACTAAGTCCAAAAAAAAAATTTTTTTCACCTTTTTTCAATTTTACCCCCGTGGGATATATATTCTACCCACACACATTTGGAACTCTCCTGGGGTACCCTCACACATATTATTCCCTCATTTAGTGGATATTTTCACAAAAAAGTGAAATTTTCAAAAATTCTGAAATTTGGCTGAAAACGACTAAATATGAAGGACTCATCGGGCGAATCGCTCTGGAAATGAAATCGGAACGCTCACTGACATTTCCCCTATCTGAAAGTCTGATAAACGCTGAAAAAATGACTAAGTCCAAAAAAAAAATATTTTTCACCTTTTTTCAATTTTACCCCCGTGTGATATATATTCTACCCACACACATTTAGAACTCTCCTGGGGTACCCTCACACATATTATTCCCTCATTTAGTGGATATTTTCACAAAAAAGTGAAATTTTCAAAAATTCAGAAAATTGGCTGAAAACGACTAAATATGAAGGACTCATCGGGCGAATCGCTCTGGAACTTAAATCGGAACGCTCACTGACATTTCCCCTATCTGAAAGTCTGATAAATGCTGAAAAATGACTAAGTCCAAAAAAAAAAATTTTTTCACCTTTTTTCAATTTTACCCCCGTGGGATATATATTCTACCCACACACATTTGGAACTCTCCTGGGGTACCATCACACATATTATTCCCTCATTTAGTGGATATTTTCACAAAAAAGTGAAATTTTCAAACATTCTGAAAATTGACTGAAAACGACTAAATATGAAGGACTCATCGGCCGAATCGCTCTGGAACTGAAATCGGAATGCTCACTGACATTTCCCCTATCTGAAAGTCTGATAAATACTGAAAAATGACTAAGTCCAAAAAAAAAATTTTTTTCACCTTTTTTCAATTTTACCCCCGTGGGATATATATTCTACCCACACACATTTGGAACTCTCCTGGGGTACCCTCACACATATTATTCCCTCATTTAGTGGATATTTTCACAAAAAAGTGAAATTTTCAAAAATTCTGAAATTTGGCTGAAAACAACTAAATATTAAGGACTCATCGGGCGAATCGCTCTGGAACTGAAATCGGAACGCTCACTGACATTTCCCCTATCTGAAAGTCTGATAAACGCTGAAAAAATGACTAAGTCCCAAAAAAAATATTTTTCACCTTTTTTCAATTTTACCCCCGTGTTATATACATTCTACCCACACACATTTGGAACTCTCCTGGGGTACCCTCACACATATTATTCCCTCATTTAGTGGATATTTTCACAAAAAAGTGAAATTTTCAAAAATTCAGAAAATTGGCTGAAAACGACTAAATATGAAGGACTCATCGGGCGAATCGCTCTGAAACTTAAATCGGAACGCTCACTGACATTTCCCCTATCTGAAAGTCTGATAAATGCTGAAAAATGACTAAGTCCAAAAAAATATTTTTTTTCACCTTTTTTCAATTTTACCCCCGTGGGATATATATTCTACCCACACACATTTGGAACTCTCCTGGGGTACCCTCACACATATTATTCCCTCATTTAGTGGATATTTTCACAAAAAAGTGAAATTTTCAAAAATTCAGAATATTGGCTGAAAACGACTAAATATGAAGGATTCATCGGGCGAATCGCTCTGGAACTTAAATCGGACCGCTCACTGACATTTCCCCTATCTGAAAGTCTGATAAATGCTGAAAAATGACTAAGTTCGAAAAAAAAATTTTTTTCACCTTTTTTCAATTTTACCCCCTTGGGATATATATTCTACCCACACACATTTGGAACTCTCCTGGGGTACCCTCACACATATTATTCCCTCATTTAGTGGATATTTTCACAAAAAAGTGAAATTTTCAAAAATTCAGAAAATTGGCTGAAAACGACTAAATATGAAGGACTCATCGGGCGAATCGCTCTGGAACTGAAATCGGAACGCTCACTGACATTTCCCCTATCTGAAAGTCTGATAAATGCTGAAAAAATGACTAAGTCCAAAAAAAAAATTTTTTTCACCTTTTTTCAATTTTACCCCTGTGGGATATATATTCTACCCACACACATTTGGAACTCTCCTGTGGTACCCTCACACATATTATTCCCTCATTTAGTGGATATTTTCACAAAAAAGTGAAATTTTCAAACATTCTGAAAATTGGCTGAAAACGACTAAATATGAAGGACTCATCGGGCGAATCGCTCTGGAACTGAAATCGGAACGCTCACTGACATTTCCCTTATCTGAAAGTCTGATAAATGCTGAAATAATGAATAAGTCCAAAAAAAAAAATTTTTTCACCTTTTTTCAATTTTACCCCCGTGGGATATATATTCCACCCACACACATTTGGAACTCTCCTGGGGTACCCTCACACATATTATTCCCTCATTTAGTGGATATTTTCACAAAAAAGTGAAATTTTAAAAAATTCTGAAATTTGGCTGAAAACAACTAAATATTAAGGACTCATCGGGCGAATCGCTCTGGAACTGAAATCGGAACGCTCACTGACATTTCCCCTATCTGAAAGTCTGATAAACGCTGAAAAAATGACTAAGTCCAAAAAAAAATATTTTTCACCTTTTTTCAATTTTACCCCCGTGTTATATATATTCTACCCACACACATTTGGAACTCTCCTGGGGTACCCTCACACATATTATTCCCTCATTTAGTGGATATTTTCACAAAAAAGTGAAATTTTCAAAAATTCAGAAAATTGTCTGAAAACGACTAAATATGAAGGACTCATCGGGCGAATTGCTCTGGAACTGAAATCGGAACACTCACTGACATTTCCCCTATCTGAAAGTCTGATAAATGCTGAAAGATGACTAAGTCCAAAAAAAAATATTTTTCACCTTTTTTCAATTTTACCCCCGTGTGATATATATTCTACCCACACACATTTGGAACTCTCCTGGGGTACCCTCACACATATTATTCCCTCATTTTGTGGATATTTTCACAAAAAAGTGAAATTTTCAAAAATTCAGAAAATTGGCTGAAAACGACTAAATATGAAGGACTCATCGGGCGAATCGCTCTGAAACTTAAATCGGAAAGCTCACTGACATTTCCCCTATCTGAAAGTCTGATAAATGCTGAAAAAAAATGATTAAGTCCAAAAAAAAAATTTTTTTCACCTTTTTTCAATTTTACCCCCTTGGGATATATATTCTACCCACACACATTTGGAACTCTCCTGGGGTACCCTGACACATATTATTCCCTCATTTAGTGGATATTTTCACAAAAAAGTGAAATTTTCAAAAATTCAGAAAATTGGCTGAAAACGACTAAATATGAAGGACTCATCGGGCGAATCGCTCTGGAACTGAAATCGGAACGCTCACTGACATTTCCCCTATCTGAAAGTCTGATAAATGCTGAAAAAATGACTAAGTCCAAAAAAAAAATTTTTTTCACCTTTTTTCAATTTTACCCCGTGGGATATATATTCTACCCACACACATTTGGAACTCTCCTGTGGTACCCTCACACATATTATTCCCTCATTTAGTGGATATTTTCACAAAAAAGTGAAATTTTCAAACATTCTGAAAATTGGCTGAAAACGACTAAATATGAAGGACTCATCGGGCGAATCGCTCTGGAACTGAAATCGGAACGCTCACTGACATTTCCCCTATCTGAAAGTCTGATAAATGCTGAAATAATGAATAAGTCCAAAAAAAAAAATTTTTTCACCTTTTTTCAATTTTACCCCCGTGGGATATATATTCCACCCACACACATTTGGAACTCTCCTGGGGTACCCTCACACATATTATTCCCTCATTTAGTGGATATTTTCACAAAAAAGTGAAATTTTAAAAAATTCTGAAATTTGGCTGAAAACAACTAAATATTAAGGACTCATCGGGCGAATCGCTCTGGAACTGAAATCGGAACGCTCACTGACATTTCCCCTATCTGAAAGTCTGATAAACGCTGAAAAAATGACTAAGTCCAAAAAAAAATATTTTTCACCTTTTTTCAATTTTACCCCCGTGTTATATATATTCTACCCACACACATTTGGAACTCTCCTGGGGTACCCTCACACATATTATTCCCTCATTTAGTGGATATTTTCACAAAAAAGTGAAATTTTCAAAAATTCAGAAAATTGGCTGAAAACGACTAAATATGAAGGACTCATCGGGCGAATCGCTCTGGAACTGAAATCGGAACGCTCACTGACATTTCCCCTATCTGAAAGTCTGATAAATGCTGAAAGATGACTAAGTCCAAAAAAAAATATTTTTCACCTTTTTTCAATTTTACCCCCGTGTGATATATATTCTACCCACACACATTTGGAACTCTCCTGGGGTACCCTCACACATATTATTCCCTCATTTTGTGGATATTTTCACAAAAAAGTGAAATTTTCAAAAATTCAGAAAATTGGCTGAAAACGACTAAATATGAAAGACTCATCGGGCGAATCGCTCTGAAACTTAAATCGGAAAGCTCACTGACATTTCCCCTATCTGAAAGTCTGATAAATGCTGAAAAAAAATGATTAAGTCCAAAAAAAAAATTTTTTTCACCTTTTTTCAATTTTACCCCCTTGGGATATATATTCTACCCACACACATTTGGAACTCTCCTGGGGTACCCTCACACATAATATTCCCTCATTTAGTGGATATTTTCACAAAAAAGTGAAATTTTCAAAAATTCAGAAAATTGGCTGAAAACGACTAAATATGAAGGACTCATCGGGCGAATCGCTCTGGAACTGAAATCGGAACGCTCACTGACATTTCCCCTATCTGAAAGTCTGATAAATGCTGAAAAAATGACTAAGTCCAAAAAAAAAATTTTTTTCACCTTTTTTCAATTTTACCCCCGTGGGATATATATTCTACCCACACACATTTGGAACTCTCCTGTGGTACCCTCACACATATTATTCCCTCATTTAGTGGATATTTTCACAAAAAAGTGAAATTTTCAAACATTCTGAAAATTGGCTGAAAACGACTAAATATGAAGGACTCATCGGGCGAATCGCTCTGGAACTGAAATCGGAACGCTCACTGACATTTCCCCTATCTGAAAGTCTGATAAATGCTGAAATAATGAATAAGTCCAAAAAAAAAAATTTTTTCACCTTTTTTCAATTTTACCCCCGTGGGATATATATTCCACCCACACACATTTGGAACTCTCCTGGGGTACCCTCACACATATTATTCCCTCATTTAGTGGATATTTTCACAAAAAAGTGAAATTTTAAAAAATTCTGAAATTTGGCTGAAAACAACTAAATATTAAGGACTCATCGGGCGAATCGCTCTGGAACTGAAATCGGAACGCTCACTGACATTTCCCCTATCTGAAAGTCTGATAAACGCTGAAAAAATGACTAAGTCCAAAAAAAAATATTTTTCACCTTTTTTCAATTTTACCCCCGTGTTATATATATTCTACCCACACACATTTGGAACTCTCCTGGGGTACCCTCACACATATTATTCCCTCATTTAGTGGATATTTTCACAAAAAAGTGAAATTTTCAAAAATTCAGAAAATTGGCTGAAAACGACTAAATATGAAGGACTCATCGGGCGAATCGCTCTGGAACTTAAATCGGTACGCTCACTGACATTTCCCCTATCTGAAAGTCTGATAAATGCTGAAAAATGACTAAGTCCAAAAAAAAAATTTTTTTCACCTTTTTTCAATTTTACCCCCGTGTTATATATATTCTACCCACACACATTTGGAACTTTCCTGGGGTACCCTCACACATATTATTCCCTCATTTAGTGGATATTTTCACAAAAAAGTGAAATTTTCAAAAATTCAGAAAGTTGGCTGAAAACGACTAAATATGAAGGAATCATCGGGTGAATCGCTCTGGAACTGAAATCGGAACGCTCACTGACATTTCCCCTATCTGAAAGTCTGATAAACGCTGAAAAAATGACTAAGTCCAAAAAAATATATTTTTCACCTTTTTTCAATTTTACCCCCGTGTGATATATATTCTACCCACACACATTTGGAACTCTCCTGGGGTACCCTCACACATATTATTCCCTCATTTAGTGGATATTTTCACAAAAAAGTGAAATTTTCAAAAATTCAGAAAATTGGCTGAAAACGACTAAATATGAAGGACTCATCGGGCGAATCGCTCTGGAACTTAAATCGGAACGCTCACTGACACTTCCCCTATCTGAAAGTCTGATAAATGCTGAAAAATGACTAAGTCCAAAAAAAAAATTTTTTTCACCTTTTTTCAATTTTACCCCCGTGGGATATATATTCTACCCACACACATTTGGAACTCTCCTGGGGTACCCTCACACATATTATTCCCTCATTTAGTGGATATTTTCACAAAAAAGTGAAATTTTCAAAAATTCTGAAATTTGGCTGAAAACGACTAAATATGAAGGACTCATCGGGCGAATCGCTCTGGAACTGAAATCGGAACGCTCACTGACATTTCCCCTATCTGAAAGTCTGATAAACGCTGAAAAAATGACTAAGTCCAAAAAAAAAATATTTTTCACCTTTTTTCAATTTTACCCCCGTGTGATATATATTCTACCCACACACATTTAGAACTCTCCTGGGGTACCCTCACACATATTATTCCCTCATTTAGTGGATATTTTCACAAAAAAGTGAAATTTTCAAAAATTCAGAAAATTGGCTGAAAACGACTAAATATGAAGGACTCATCGGGCGAATCGCTCTGGAACTTAAATCGGAACGCTCACTGACATTTCCCCTATCTGAAAGTCTGATAAATGCTGAAAAATGACTAAGTCCAAAAAAAAAAATTTTTTCACCTTTTTTCAATTTTACCCCCGTGGGATATATATTCTACCCACACACATTTGGAACTCTCCTGGGGTACCATCACACATATTATTCCCTCATTTAGTGGATATTTTCACAAAAAAGTGAAATTTTCAAACATTCTGAAAATTGACTGAAAACGACTAAATATGAAGGACTCATCGGCCGAATCGCTCTGGAACTGAAATCGGAATGCTCACTGACATTTCCCCTATCTGAAAGTCTGATAAATACTGAAAAATGACTAAGTCCAAAAAAAAAATTTTTTTCACCTTTTTTCAATTTTACCCCCGTGGGATATATATTCTACCCACACACATTTGGAACTCTCCTGGGGTACCCTCACACATATTATTCCCTCATTTAGTGGATATTTTCACAAAAAAGTGAAATTTTCAAAAATTCTGAAATTTGGCTGAAAACAACTAAATATTAAGGACTCATCGGGCGAATCGCTCTGGAACTGAAATCGGAACGCTCACTGACATTTCCCCTATCTGAAAGTCTGATAAACGCTGAAAAAATGACTAAGTCCCAAAAAAAATATTTTTCACCTTTTTTCAATTTTACCCCCGTGTTATATACATTCTACCCACACACATTTGGAACTCTCCTGGGGTACCCTCACACATATTATTCCCTCATTTAGTGGATATTTTCACAAAAAAGTGAAATTTTCAAAAATTCAGAAAATTGGCTGAAAACGACTAAATATGAAGGACTCATCGGGCGAATCGCTCTGAAACTTAAATCGGAACGCTCACTGACATTTCCCCTATCTGAAAGTCTGATAAATGCTGAAAAATGACTAAGTCCAAAAAAATATTTTTTTTCACCTTTTTTCAATTTTACCCCCGTGGGATATATATTCTACCCACACACATTTGGAACTCTCCTGGGGTACCCTCACACATATTATTCCCTCATTTAGTGGATATTTTCACAAAAAAGTGAAATTTTCAAAAATTCAGAATATTGGCTGAAAACGACTAAATATGAAGGATTCATCGGGCGAATCGCTCTGGAACTTAAATCGGACCGCTCACTGACATTTCCCCTATCTGAAAGTCTGATAAATGCTGAAAAATGACTAAGTTCGAAAAAAAAATTTTTTTCACCTTTTTTCAATTTTACCCCCGTGGGATATATATTCTACCCACACACATTTGGAACTCTCCTGGGGTACCCTCACACATATTATTCCCTCATTTAGTGGATATTTTCACAAAAAAGTGAAATTTTTAAAAATTCTGAAATTTGGCTGAAAACAACTAAATATTAAGGACTCACTCATCGGGCGAATCGCTCTGGAACTGAAATCAGAATGCTCACTGACATTTCCCCTCTCTGAAAGTCTGATAAACGCTGAAAAAATGACTAAGTCCAAAAAAAAATATTTTTCACCTTTTTTCAATTTTACCCCCGTGTGATATATATTCTACCCACACACATTTGGAACTCTCCTGGGGTACCCTCACACATATTATTCCCTCATTTAGTGGATATTTTCACAAAAAAGTGAAATTTTCAAAAATTCATAAAATTGGCTGAAAACGACTAAATATGAAGGACTCATCGGGCGAATCGCTCTGGAACTGAAATCGGAACGCTCACTGACATTTCCCCTATCTGAAAGTCTGATAAACGCTGAAAAAATGACTAAGTCCAAAAAAATATATTTTTCACCTTTTTTCAATTTTACCCCCGTGTGATATATATTCTACCCACACACATTTGGAACTCTCCTGGGGTACCCTCACACATATTATTCCCTCATTTAGTGGATATTTTCACAAAAAAGTGAAATTTTCAAAAATTCAGAAAATTGGCTGAAAACGACTAAATATGAAGGACTCATCGGGTGAATCGCTCTGGAACTGAAATCGGAACGCTCACTGACATTTCCCCTATCTGAAAGTCTGATAAACGCTGAAAAATGACTAAGTCCAAAAAAAAATATTTTTCACCTTTTTTCAATTTTACCCCCGTGTGATATATATTCTACCCACACACATTTGGAACTCTCCTGGGGTACCCTCACACATATTATTCCCTCATTTAGTGGATATTTTCACAAAAAAGTGAAATTTTCAAAAATTCAGAAAATTGGCTGAAAACGACTAAATATGAAGGACTCATCGGGCGAATCGCTCTGGAACTTAAATCGGAACGCTCACTGACATTTCCCCTATCTGAAAGTCTGATAAACGCTGAAAAAATGACTAAGTCCAAAAAAAAAAATTTTTCACCTTTTTTCAATTTTACCCCCGTGTGATATATATTCTACCCACACACATTTGGAACTCTCCTGGGGTACCCTCACACATATTATTCCCTCATTTAGTGGATATTTTCACAAAAAAGTGAAATTTTCAAACATTCTGAAAATTGGCTGAAAACGACTAAATATGAAGGACTCATCGGCCGAATCGCTCTGGAACTGAAATCGGAATGCTCACTGACATTTCCCCTATCTGAAAGTCTGATAAATGCTGAAAAATGACTAAGTCCAAAAAAAAAAATTTTTTCACCTTTTTTCAATTTTACCCCCGTGGGATATATATTCTACCCACACACATTTGGAACTCTCCTGGGGTACCCTCACACATATTATTCCCTCATTTAGTGGATATTTTCACAAAAAAGTGAAATTTTCAAAAATTCTGAAATTTGGCTGAAAACAACTAAATATTAAGGACTCATCGGGCGAATCGCTCTGGAACTGAAATCGGAACGCTCACTGACATTTCCCCTATCTGAAAGTCTGATAAACGCTGAAAAAATGACTAAGTCCCAAAAAAAATATTTTTCACCTTTTTTCAATTTTACCCCCGTGTTATATACATTCTACCCACACACATTTGGAACACTCCTGGGGTACCCTCACACATATTATTCCCTCATTTAGTGGATATTTTCACAAAAAAGTGAAATTTTCAAAAATTCAGAATATTGGCTGAAAACGACTAAATATGAAGGATTCATCGGGCGAATCGCTCTGGAACTTAAATCGGAACGCTCACTGACCATTCCCCTATCTGAAAGTCTGATAAATGCTGAAAAATGACTAAGTTCGAAAAAAAAAATTTTTTCACCTTTTTTCAATTTTACCCCCGTGGGATATATATTCTACCCACACACATTTGGAACTCTCCTGGGGTACCCTCACACATATTATTCCCTCATTTAGTGGATATTTTCACAAAAAAGTGAAATTTTTAAAAATTCTGAAATTTGGCTGAAAACAACTAAATATTAAGGACTCATCGGGCGAATCGCTCTGGAACTGAAATCGGAATGCTCACTGACATTTCCCCTATCTGAAAGTCTGATAAATGCTGAAAAAATGACTAAGTCCAAAAAAAAATATTTTTCACCTTTTTTCAATTTTACCCCCGTGTGATATATATTCTACCCACACACATTTGGAACTCTCCTGGGGTACCCTCACACATATTATTCCCTCATTTAGTGGATATTTTCACAAAAAAGTGAAATTTTCAAAAATTCAGAAAATTGGCTGAAAACGACTAAATATGAAGGACTCATCGGGCGAATCGCTCTGGAACTGAAATCGGAACGCTCACTGACATTTCCCCTATCTGAAAGTCTGATAAACGCTGAAAAAATGACTAAGTCCAAAAAAAAATTTTTTTCACCTTTTTTCAATTTTACCCCGTGTGATATATATTCTACCCACACACATTTGGAACTCTCCTGGGGTACCCTCACACATATTATTCCCTCATTTAGTGGATATTTTCACAAAAAAGTGAAATTTTCAAAAATTCAGAAAATTGGCTGAAAACGACTAAATATGAAGGACTCATCGGGTGAATCGCTCTGGAACTGAAATCGGAACGCTCACTGACATTTCCCCTATCTGAAAGTCTGATAAACGCTGAAAAAATGACTAAGTCCAAAAAAAAATATTTTTCACCTTTTTTCAATTTTACCCCCGTGTGATATATATTCTACCCACACACATTTGGAACTCTCCTGGGGTACCCTCACACATATTATTCCCTCATTTAGTGGATATTTTCACAAAAAAGTGAAATTTTCAAAAATTCAGAAAATTGGCTGAAAACGACTAAATATGAAGGACTCATCAGGCGAATCGCTCTGGAACTGAAATCGGAACGCTCACTGACATTTCCCCTATCTGAAAGTCTGATAAACGCTGAAAAAATGACTAAGTCCAAAAAAAAATATTTTTCACCTTTTTTCAATTTTACCCCCGTGTGATATATATTCTACCCACATACATTTGGAACTCTCCTGGGGTACCCTCACACATATTATTCCCTCATTTAGTGGATATTTTCACAAAAAAGTGAAATTTTCAAAAATTCAGAAAATTGGCTGAAAACGACTAAATATGAAGGACTCATCGGGTGAATCGCTCTGGAACTGAAATCGGAACGCTCACTGACATTTCCCCTATCTGAAAGTCTGATAAACGCTGAAAAAATGACTAAGTCCAAAAAAAAATATTTTTCACCTTTTTTCAATTTTACCCCCGTGTGATATATATTCTACCCACACACATTTGGAACTCTCCTGGGGTACCCTCACACATATTATTCCCTCATTTAGTGGATATTTTCACAAAAAAGTGAAATTTTCAAAAATTCAGAATATTGGCTGAAAACGACTAAATATGAAGGATTCATCGGGCGAATCGCTCTGGAACTTAAATCGAAACGCTCACTGACCATTCCCCTATCTGAAAGTCTGATAAATGCTGAAAAATGACTAAGTTCGAAAAAAAAAATTTTTTCACCTTTTTTCAATTTTACCCCCGTGGGATATATATTCTACCCACACACATTTGGAACTCTCCTGGGGTACCCTCACACATATTATTCCCTCATTTAGTGGATATTTTCACAAAAAAGTGAAATTTTTAAAAATTCTGAAATTTGGCTGAAAACAACTAAATATTAAGGACTCATCGGGCGAATCGCTCTGGAACTGAAATCGGAATGCTCACTGACATTTCCCCTATCTGAAAGTCTGATAAATGCTGAAAAAATGACTAAGTCCAAAAAAAAATATTTTTCACCTTTTTTCAATTTTACCCCCGTGTGATATATATTCTACCCACACACATTTGGAACTCTCCTGGGGTACCCTCACACATATTATTCCCTCATTTAGTGGATATTTTCACAAAAAAGTGAAATTTTCAAAAATTCAGAAAATTGGCTGAAAACGACTAAATATGAAGGACTCATCGGGCGAATCGCTCTGGAACTGAAATCGGAACGCTCACTGACATTTCCCCTATCTGAAAGTCTGATAAACGCTGAAAAAATGACTAAGTCCAAAAAAAAATTTTTTTCACCTTTTTTCAATTTTACCCCGTGTGATATATATTCTACCCACACACATTTGGAACTCTCCTGGGGTACCCTCACACATATTATTCCCTCATTTAGTGGATATTTTCACAAAAAAGTGAAATTTTCAAAAATTCAGAAAATTGGCTGAAAACGACTAAATATGAAGGACTCATCGGGCGAATCGCTCTGGAACTGAAATCGGAACGCTCACTGACATTTCCCCTATCTGAAAGTCTGATAAACGCTGAAAAAATGACTAAGTCCAAAAAAAAATATTTTTCACCTTTTTTCAATTTTACCCCCGTGTGATATATATTCTACCCACACACATTTGGAACTCTCCTGGGGTACCCTCACACATATTATTCCCTCATTTAGTGGATATTTTCACAAAAAAGTGAAATTTTCAAAAATTCAGAAAATTGGCTGAAAACGACTAAATATGAAGGACTCATCAGGCGAATCGCTCTGGAACTGAAATCGGAACGCTCACTGACATTTCCCCTATCTGAAAG
The DNA here is from genome assembly GCF_046119375.1 of Phyllobates terribilis. Lineage (NCBI taxonomy): Eukaryota > Metazoa > Chordata > Amphibia > Anura > Dendrobatidae > Phyllobates > Phyllobates terribilis. The sequence goes on along the minus strand of NW_027362773.1, from coordinate 75,415,956 downwards.
TCTGATAAACGCTGAAAAAATGACTAAGTCCAAAAAAAAATATTTTTCACCTTTTTTCAATTTTACCCCCGTGTGATATATATTCTACCCACACACATTTGGAACTCTCCTGGGGTACCCTCACACATATTATTCCCTCATTTAGTGGATATTTTCACAAAAAAGTGAAATTTTCAAAAATTCAGAAAATTGGCTGAAAACGACTAAATATGAAGGACTCATCGGGTGAATCGCTCTGGAACTGAAATCGGAACGCTCACTGACATTTCCCCTATCTGAAAGTCTGATAAACGCTGAAAAAATGACTAAGTCCAAAAAAAAATATTTTTCACCTTTTTTCAATTTTACCCCCGTGTGATATATATTCTACCCACACACATTTGGAACTCTCCTGGGGCACCCTCACACATATTATTCCCTCATTTAGTGGATATTTTCACAAAAAAGTGAAATTTTCAAAAATTCAGAAAATTGGCTGAAAACGACTAAATATGAAGGACTCATCGGGCGAATCGCTCTGGAACTTAAATCGGAACGCTCACTGACATTTCCCCTATCTGAAAGTCTGATAAATGCTGAAAAATGACTAAGTCCAAAAAAAAAAAATTTTTCACCTTTTTTCAATTTTACCCCCGTGGGATATATATTCTACCCACACACATTTGGAACTCTCCTGGGGTACCCTCACACATATTATTCCCTCATTTAGTGGATATTTTCACAAAAAAGTGAAATTTTTAAAAATTCTGAAATTTGGCTGAAAACAACAAAATATTAAGGACTCATCGGGCGAATCGCTCTGGAACTGAAATCGGAACGCTCACTGACATTTCCCCTATCTGAAAGTCTGATAAATGCTGAAAAATGACTAAGTTCGAAAAAAAAAATTTTTTCACCTTTTTTCAATTTTACCCCCGTGGGATATATATTCTACCCACACACATTTGGAACTCTCCTGGGGTACCCTCACACATATTATTCCCTCATTTAGTGGATATTTTCACAAAAAAGTGAAATTTTTAAAAATTCTGAAATTTGGCTGAAAACAACTAAATATTAAGGACTCATCGGGCGAATCGCTCTAGAACTGAAATCGGAATGCTCACTGACATTTACCCTATCTGAAAGTCTGATAAATGCTGAAAAAATGACTAAGTCCAAAAAAAAATATTTTTCACCTTTTTTCAATTTTACCCCCGTGTGATATATATTCTACCCACACACATTTGGAACTCTCCTGGGGTACCCTCACACATATTATTCCCTCATTTAGTGGATATTTTCACAAAAAAGTGAAATTTTCAAAAATTCAGAAAATTGGCTGAAAACGACTAAATATGAAGGACTCATCGGGCGAATCGCTCTGGAACTGAAATCGGAACGCTCACTGACATTTCCCCTATCTGAAAGTCTGATAAACGCTGAAAAAATGACTAAGTCCAAAAAAAAATATTTTTCACCTTTTTTCAAATTTACCCCCGTGTGATATATATTCTACCCACACACATTTGGAACTCTCCTGGGGTACCCTCACACATATTATTCCCTCATTTAGTGGATATTTTCACAAAAAAGTGAAATTTTCAAAAATTCAGAAAATTGGCTGAAAACGACTAAATATGAAGGACTCATCGGGTGAATCGCTCTGGAACTGAAATCGGAACGCTCACTGACATTTCCCCTATCTGAAAGTCTGATAAACGCTGAAAAAATGACTAAGTCCAAAAAAAAATATTTTTCACCTTTTTTCAATTTTACCCCCGTGTGATATATATTCTACCCACACACATTTGGAACTCTCCTGGGGTACCCACACACATATTATTCCCTCATTTAGTGGATATTTTCACAAAAAAGTGAAATTTTCAAAAATACAGAAAATTGGCTGAAAACGACTAAATATGAAGGACTCATCGGGCGAATCGCTCTGGAACTTAAATCGGAATGCTCACTGACATTTCCCCTATCTGAAAGTCTGATAAATGCTGAAAAATGACTAAGTCCAAAAAAAAAAATTTTTCACCTTTTTTCAATTTTACCCCCGTGTGATATATATTCTACCCACACACATTTGGAACTCTCCTGGGGTACCCTCACACATATTATTCCCTCATTTAGTGGATATTTTCACAAAAAAGTGAAATTTTCAAAAATTCAGAAAATTGGCTGAAAACGACTAAATATGAAGGACTCATCGGGTGAATCGCTCTGGAACTGAAATCGGAACGCTCACTGACATTTCCCCTATCTGAAAGTCTGATAAACGCTGAAAAAATGACTAAGTCCAAAAAAAAATATTTTTCACCTTTTTTCAATTTTACCCCCGTGTGATATATATTCTACCCACACACATTTGGAACTCTCCTGGGGTACCCTCACACATATTATTCCCTCATTTAGTGGATATTTTCACAAAAAAGTGAAATTTTCAAAAATTCAGAAAATTGGCTGAAAACAACTAAATATGAAGGACTCATCGGGCGAATCGCTCTGGAACTTAAATCGGAACGCTCACTGACATTTCCCCTATCTGAAAGTCTGATAAATGCTGAAAAATGACTAAGTCCAAAAAAAAAAATTTTTTCACCTTTTTTCAATTTTACCCCCGTGGGATATATATTCTACCCACACACATTTGGAACTCTCCTGGGGTGCCCTCACACATATTATTCCCTCATTTAGTGGATATTTTCACAAAAAAGTGAAATTTTTAAAAATTCTGAAATTTGGCTGAAAACAACTAAATATTAAGGACTCATCGGGCGAATTGCTCTGGAACTGAAATCGGAACGCTCACTGACATTTCCCCTATCTGAAAGTCTGATAAATGCTGAAAAATGACTAAGTTCGAAAAAAAAATTTTTTTCACCTTTTTTCAATTTTACCCCCGTGGGATATATATTCTACCCACACACATTTGGAACTCTCCTGGGGTACCCTCACACATATTATTCCCTCATTTAGTGGATATTTTAACAAAAAAGTGAAATTTTCAAAAATTCAGAAAATTGGCTGAAAACGACTAAATATGAAGGACTCATCGGGCGAATCGCTCTGGAACTTAAATCGGAACGCTCACTGACATTTCCCCTATCTGAAAGTCTGATAAATGCTGAAAAATGACTAAGTCCAAAAAAAAAATTTTTTTCACCTTTTTTCAATTTTACCCCCGTGGGATATATATTCTACCCACACACATTTGGAACTCTCCTGGGGTACCCTCACACATATTATTCCCTCATTTAGTGGATATTTTCACAAAAAAGTGAAATTTTCAAAAATTCAGAAAATTGGCTGAAAACGACTAAATATGAAGGACTCATCGGGCGAATCGCTCTGGAACTTAAATCGGAACGCTCACTCACATTTCCCCTATCTGAAAGTCTGATAAATGCTGAAAAATGACTAAGTCCAAAAAAAAAAATTTTTTCACCTTTTTTCAATTTTACCCCCGTGGGATATATATTCTACCCACACACATTTGGAACTCTCCTGGGGTACCCTCACACATATTATTCCCTCATTTAGTGGATATTTTCACAAAAAAGTGAAATTTTTAAAAATTCTGAAATTTGGCTGAAAACAACTAAATATTAAGGACTCATCGGGCGAATCGCTCTGGAACTGAAATCGGAACGCTCACTGACATTTCCCCTATCTGAAAGTCTGATAAATGCTGAAAAATGACTAAGTTCGAAAAAAAAAAATTTTTCACCTTTTTTCAATTTTACCCCCGTGGGATATATATTCTACCCACACACATTTGGAACTCTCCTGGGGTACCCTCACACATATTATTCCCTCATTTAGTGGATATTTTCACAAAAAAGTGAAATTTTTAAAAATTCTGAAATTTGGCTGAAAACAACTAAATATTAAGGACTCATCGGGCGAATCGCTCTAGAACTGAAATCGGAATGCTCACTGACATTTACCCTATCTGAAAGTCTGATAAATGCTGAAAAAATGACTAAGTCCAAAAAAATATATTTTTCACCTTTTTTCAATTTTACCCCCGTGTGATATATATTCTACCCACACACATTTGGAACTCTCCTGGGGTACCCTCACACATATTATTCCCTCATTTAGTGGATATTTTCACAAAAAAGTGAAATTTTCAAAAATTCAGAAAATTGGCTGAAAACGACTAAATATGAAGGACTCATCGGGCGAATCGCTCTGGAACTGAAATCGGAACGCTCACTGACATTTCCCCTATCTGAAAGTCTGATAAACGCTGAAAAAATGACTAAGTCCAAAAAAAATATTTTTCACCTTTTTTCAATTTTACCCCCGTGTGATATATATTCTACCCACACACATTTGGAACTCTCCTGGGGTACCCTCACACATATTATTCCCTCATTTAGTGGATATTTTCACAAAAAAGTGAAATTTTCAAAAATTCAGAAAATTGGCTGAAAACGACTAAATATGAAGGACTCATCGGGTGAATCGCTCTGGAACTGAAATCGGAATGCTCACTGACATTTCCCCTATCTGAAAGTCTGATAAACGCTGAAAAAATGACTAAGTCCAAAAAAAAATATTTTTCACCTTTTTTCAATTTTACCCCCGTGTGATATATATTCTACCCACACACATTTGGAACTCTCCTGGGGTACCCACACACATATTATTCCCTCATTTAGTGGATATTTTCACAAAAAAGTGAAATTTTCAAAAATTCAGAAAATTGGCTGAAAACGACTAAATATGAAGGACTCATCGGGCGAATCGCTCTGGAACTTAAATCGGAACGCTCACTGACATTTCCCCTATCTGAAAGTCTGATAAATGCTGAAAAATGACTAAGTCCAAAAAAAAAAATTTTTCACCTTTTTTCAATTTTACCCCCGTGTGATATATATTCTACCCACACACATTTGGAACTCTCCTGGGGTACCCTCACACATATTATTCCCTCATTTAGTGGATATTTTCACAAAAAAGTGAAATTTTCAAAAATTCAGAAAATTGGCTGAAAACGACTAAATATGAAAGACTCATCGGGTGAATCGCTCTGGAACTGAAATCGGAACGCTCACTGACATTTCCCCTATCTGAAAGTCTGATAAACGCTGAAAAAATGACTAAGTCCAAAAAAAAATATTTTTCACCTTTTTTCAATTTTACCCCCGTGTGATATATATTCTACCCACACACATTTGGAACTCTCCTGGGGTACCCTCACACATATTATTCCCTCATTTAGTGGATATTTTCACAAAAAAGTGAAATTTTCAAAAATTCAGAAAATTGGCTGAAAACAACTAAATATGAAGGACTCATCGGGCGAATCGCTCTGGAACTTAAATCGGAACGCTCACTGACATTTCCCCTGTCTGAAAGTCTGATAAATGCTGAAAAATGACTAAGTCCAAAAAAAAAAATTTTTTCACCTTTTTTCAATTTTACCCCCGTGGGATATATATTCTACCCACACACATTTGGAACTCTCCTGGGGTACCCTCAAACATATTATTCCCTCATTTAGTGGATATTTTCACAAAAAAGTGAAATTTTTAAAAATTCTGAAATTTGGCTGAAAACAACTAAATATTAAGGACTCATCGGGCGAATCGCTCTGGAACTGAAATCGGAACGCTCACTGACATTTCCCCTATCTGAAAGTCTGATAAATGCTGAAAAATGACTAGGTTCGAAAAAAAAATTTTTTTCACCTTTTTTCAATTTTACCCCCGTGGGATATATATTCTACCCACACACATTTGGAACTCTCCTGGGGTACCCTCACACATATTATTCCCTCATTTAGTGGATATTTTAACAAAAAAGTGAAACTTTCAAAAATTCAGAAAATTGGCTGAAAACGACTAAATATGAAGGACTCATCGGGCGAATCGCTCTGGAACTTAAATCGGAACGCTCACTGACATTTCCCCTATCTGAAAGTCTGATAAATGCTGAAAAATGACTAAGTCCAAAAAAAAAATTTTTTTCACCTTTTTTCAATTTTACCCCCGTGGGATATATATTCTACCCACACACATTTGGAACTCTCCTGGGGTACCCTCACACATATTATTCCCTCATTTAGTGGATATTTTCACAAAAAAGTGAAATTTTCAAAAATTCAGAATATTGGCTGAAAACGACTAAATATGAAGGATTCATCGGGCGAATCGCTCTGGAACTTAAATCGGAACGCTCACTGACATTTCCCCTATCTGAAAGTCTGATAAATGCTGAAAAATGACTAAGTTCGAAAAAAAAAATTTTTTCACCTTTTTTCAATTTTACCCCCGTGGGATATATATTCTACCCACACACATTTGGAACTCTCCTGGGGTACCCTCACACATATTATTCCCTCATTTAGTGGATATTTTCACAAAAAAGTGAAATTTTTAAAAATTCTGAAATTTGGCTGAAAACAACTAAATATTAAGGACTCATCGGGCGAATCGCTCTAGAACTGAAATCGGAATGCTCACTGACATTTACCCTATCTGAAAGTCTGATAAATGCTGAAAAAATGACTAAGTCCAAAAAAAAATATTTTTCACCTTTTTTCAATTTTACCCCCGTGTGATATATATTCTACCCACACACATTTGGAACTCTCCTGGGGTACCCTCACACATATTATTCCCTCATTTAGTGGATATTTTCACAAAAAAGTGAAATTTTCAAAAATTCAGAAAATTGGCTGAAAACGACTAAATATGAAGGACTCATTGGGCGAATCGCTCTGGAACTGAAATCGGAACGCTCACTGACATTTCCCCTATCTGAAATTCTGATAAACGCTGAAAAAATGACTAAGTCCAAAAAAAAATATTTTTCACCTTTTTTCAATTTTACCCCCGTGTGATATATATTCTACCCACACACATTTGGAACTCTCCTGGGGTACCCTCACACATATTATTCCCTCATTTAGTGGATATTTTCACAAAAAAGTGAAATTTTCAAAAATTCAGAAAATTGGCTGAAAACGACTAAATATGAAGGACTCATCGGGTGAATCGCTCTGGAACTGAAATCGGAACGCTCACTGACATTTCCCCTATCTGAAAGTCTGATAAACGCTGAAAAAATGACTAAGTCCAAAAAAAAATATTTTTCACCTTTTTTCAATTTTACCCCCGTGTGATATATATTCTACCCACACACATTTGGAACTCTCCTGGGGTACCCACACACATATTATTCCCTCATTTAGTGGATATTTTCACAAAAAAGTGAAATTTTCAAAAATTCTGAAATTTGGCTGAAAACAACTAAATATTAAGGACTCATCGGGCGAATCGCTCTGGAACTGAAATCAGAACGCTCACTGACATTTCCCCTATCTGAAAGTCTGATAAACGCTGAAAAAATGACTAAGTCCAAAAAAAAAAATTTTTCACCTTTTTTCAATTTTACCCCGTGTGATATATATTCTACCCACACACATTTGGAACTCTCCTGGGGTACCCTCACACATATTATTCCCTCATTTAGTGGATATTTTCACAAAAAAGTGAAATTTTCAAAAATTCAGAAAATTGGCTGAAAACGACTAAATATGAAGGACTCATCGGGCGAATCGCTCTGGAACTTAAATCGGAACGCTCACTGACATTTCCCCTATCTGAAAGTCTGATAAATGCTGAAAAATGACTAAGTCCAAAAAAAAAATTTTTTTCACCTTTTTTCAATTTTACCCCCGTGGGATATATATTCTACCCACACACATTTGGAACTCTCCTGGGGTACCCTCACACATATTATTCCCTCATTTAGTGGATATTTTCACAAAAAAGTGAAATTTTCAAAAATTCTGAAATTTGGCTGAAAACAACTAAATATTAAGGACTCATCGGGCGAATCGCTCTGGAACTTAAATCGGAACGCTCACTGACATTTCCCCTATCTGAAAGTCTGATAAATGCTGAAAAATGACTAAGTCCAAAAAACAAATTTTTTTCACCTTTTTTCAATTTTACCCCCGTGGGATATATATTCTACCCACACACATTTGGAACTCTCCTGGGGTACCCTCACACATATTATTCCCTCATTTAGTGGATATTTTCACAAAAAAGTGAAATTTTCAAAAATTCTGAAATTTGGCTGAAAACAACTAAATATTAAGGACTCATCGGGCGAATCGCTCTGGAACTGAAATCGGAACGCTCACTGACATTTCCCCTATCTGAAAGTCTGATAAACGCTGAAAAAATGACTAAGTCCAAAAAAAAATATTTTTCACCTTTTTTCAATTTTACCCCCGTGTGATATATATTCTACCCACACACATTTGGAACTCTCCTGGGGTACCCTCACACATATTATTCCCTCATTTAGTGGATATTTTCACAAAAAAGTGAAATTTTCAAAAATTCAGAAAATTGGCTGAAAACGACTAAATATGAAGGACTCATCGGGTGAATCGCTCTGGAACTGAAATCGGAACGCTCACTGACATTTCCCCTATCTGAAAGTCTGATAAACGCTGAAAAAATGACTAAGTCCAAAAAAAAATATTTTTCACCTTTTTTCAATTTTACCCCCGTGTGATATATATTCTACCCACACACATTTGGAACTCTCCTGGGGTACCCACACACATATTATTCCCTCATTTAGTGGATATTTTCACAAAAAAGTGAAATTTTCAAAAATTCTGAAATTTGGCTGAAAACAACTAAATATTAAGGACTCATCGGGCGAATCGCTCTGGAACTGAAATCAGAACGCTCACTGACATTTCCCCTATCTGAAAGTCTGATAAACGCTGAAAAAATGACTAAGTCCAAAAAAAAAAATTTTTCACCTTTTTTCAATTTTACCCCGTGTGATATATATTCTACCCACACACATTTGGAACTCTCCTGGGGTACCCTCACACATATTATTCCCTCATTTAGTGGATATTTTCACAAAAAAGTGAAATTTTCAAAAATTCAGAAAATTGGCTGAAAACGACTAAATATGAAGGACTCATCGGGCGAATCGCTCTGGAACTTAAATCGGAACGCTCACTGACATTTCCCCTATCTGAAAGTCTGATAAATGCTGAAAAATGACTAAGTCCAAAAAAAAAATTTTTTTCACCTTTTTTCAATTTTACCCCCGTGGGATATATATTCTACCCACACACATTTGGAACTCTCCTGGGGTACCCTCACACATATTATTCCCTCATTTAGTGGATATTTTCACAAAAAAGTGAAATTTTCAAAAATTCTGAAATTTGGCTGAAAACAACTAAATATTAAGGACTCATCGGGCGAATCGCTCTGGAACTTAAATCGGAACGCTCACTGACATTTCCCCTATCTGAAAGTCTGATAAATGCTGAAAAATGACTAAGTCCAAAAAACAAATTTTTTTCACCTTTTTTCAATTTTACCCCCGTGGGATATATATTCTACCCACACACATTTGGAACTCTCCTGGGGTACCCTCACACATATTATTCCCTCATTTAGTGGATATTTTCACAAAAAAGTGAAATTTTCAAAAATTCTGAAATTTGGCTGAAAACAACTAAATATTAAGGACTCATCGGGCGAATCGCTCTGGAACTGAAATCGGAACGCTCACTGACATTTCCCCTATCTGAAAGTCTGATAAACGCTGAAAAAATGACTAAGTCCAAAAAAAAATATTTTTCACCTTTTTTCAATTTTACCCCCGTGTGATATATATTCTACCCACACACATTTGGAACTCTCCTGGGGTACCCTCACACATATTATTCCCTCATTTAGTGGATATTTTCACAAAAAAGTGAAATTTTCAAAAATTCAGAAAATTGGCTGAAAACGATTAAATATGAAGGACTCATCGGGCGAATCGCTCTGGAACTTAAATCGGAACGCTCACTGACATTTCCCCTATCTGAAAGTCTGATAAATGCTGAAAAATGACTAAGTCCAAAAAAAAAATTTTTTTCACCTTTTTTCAATTTTACCCCCGTGGGATATATATTCTACCCACACACATTTGGAACTCTCCTGGGGTACCCTCACACATATTATTCCCTCATTTAGTGGATATTTTCACAAAAAAGTGAAATTTTCAAAAATTCTGAAATTTGGCTGAAAACAACTAAATATTAAGGACTCATCGGGCGAATCGCTCTGGAACTGAAATCAGAACGCTCACTGACATTTCCCCTATCTGAAAGTCTGATAAACGCTGAAAAAATGACTAAGTCCAAAAAAAAAAATTTTTCACCTTTTTTCAATTTTACCCCCGTGTGATATATATTCTACCAACACACATTTGGAACTCTCCTGGGGTACCCTCACACATATTATTCCCTCATTTAGTGGATATTTTCACAAAAAAGTGAAATTTTCAAAAATTCAGAAAATTGGCTGAAAACGACTAAATATGAAGGACTCATCGGACGAATCGCTCTGGAACTTAAATCGGAACGCTCACTGACATTTCCCCTATCTGAAAGTCTGATAAATGCTGAAAAATGACTAAGTCCAAAAAAAAAATTTTTTTCACCTTTTTTCAATTTTACCCCCGTGGGATATATATTCTACCCACACACATTTGGAACTCTCCTGGGGTACCCTCACACATATTATTCCCTCATTTAGTGGATATTTTCACAAAAAAGTGAAATTTTCAAAAATTCTGAAATTTGGCTGAAAACAACTAAATATTAAGGACTCATCGGGCGAATCGCTCTGGAACTGAAATCGGAACGCTCACTGACATTTCCCCTATCTGAAAGTCTGATAAACGCTGAAAAAATGACTAAGTCCAAAAAAAAATATTTTTCACCTTTTTTCAATTTTACCCCCGTGTGATATATATTCTACCCACACACATTTGGAACACTCCTGGGGTACCCTCACACATATTATTCCCTCATTTAGTGGATATTTTCACAAAAAAGTGAAATTTTCAAAAATTCAGAAAATTGGCTGAAAACGACTAAATATGAAGGACTCATCGGGCGAATCGCTCTGGAACTGAAATCGGAACGCTCACTGACATTTCCCCTATCTGAAAGTCTGATAAACGCTGAAAAAATGACTAAGTCCAAAAAAAAATATTTTTCACCTTTTTTCAATTTTACCCCCGTGGGATATATATTCTACCCACACACATTTGGAACTCTCCTGGGGTACCCTCACACATATTATTCCCTCATTTAGTGGATATTTTCACAAAAAAGTGAAATTTTCAAAAATTCAGAAAATTGGCTGAAAACGATTAAATATGAAGGACTCATCGGGCGCATCGCTCTGGAACTGAAATCAGAACACTCACTGACATTTCCCCTATCTGAAAGTCTGATAAACGCTGAAAAAATGACTAAGTCCAAAAAAAAAAATTTTTCACCTTTTTTCAATTTTACCCCCGTGTGATATATATTCTACCCACACACATTTGGAACACTCCTGGGGTACCCTCACACATATTATTCCCTCATTTAGTGGATATTTTCACAAAAAAGTGAAATTTTCAAAAATTCAGAAAATTGGCTGAAAACGACTAAATATGAAGGACTCATCGGGCGAATCGCTCTGGAACTGAAATCGGAACGCTCACTGACAGTTCCCCTATCTGAAAGTCTGATAAACGCTGAAAAAATGACTAAGTCCAAAAAAAAAAATTTTTCACCTTTTTTCAATTTTACCCCCGTGTGATATATATTCTACCCACACACATTTGGAACTCTCCTGGGGTACCCTCACACATATTATTCCCTCATTTAGTGGATATTTTCAAAAAAAAAGTGAAATTTTCAAAAATTCAGAAAGTTGGCTGAAAACGACTAAATATGAAGGACTCATCGGGTGAATCGCTCTGGAACTGAAATCGGAATGCTCACTGACATTTCCCCTATCTGAAAGTCTGATAAATGCTGAAAAAATGACTAAGTCCAAAAAAAAAAATTTTTTCACCTTTTTTCAATTTTACCCCCGTGGGATATATATTCTACCCACACACATTTGGAACTCTCCTGGGGTACCCTCACACATATTATTCCCTCATTTAGTGGATATTTTCACAAAAAAGTGAAATTTTCAAAAATTCAGAAAATTGGCTGAAAACGACTAAATATGAAGGACTCATCAGGCGAATCGCTCTGGAACTGAAATCGGAACGCTCACTGACATTTTCCCTATCTGAAAGTCTGATAAATGCTGAAAAAATGACTAAGTCCAAAAAAAAAAATTTTTTCACCTTTTTTCAATTTTACCCCCGTGGGATATACATTCTACCCACACACATTTGGAACTCCCCTGGGGTACCCTCACACATATTATTCCCTCATTTAGTGGATATTTTCACAAAAAAGTGAAATTTTTAAAAATTCTGAAATTTGGCTGAAAACAACTAAATATTAAGGACTCATCGGGCGAATCGCTCTGGAACTGAAATCAGAACGCTCACTGACATTTCCCCTATCTGAAAGTCTGATAAACGCTGAAAAAATGACTAAGTCCAAAAAAAAAAATTTTTCACCTTTTTTCAATTTTACCCCCGTGTGATATATATTCTACCCACACACATTTGGAACTCTCCTGGGGTACCCTCACACATATTATTCCCTCATTTAGTGGATATTTTCACAAAAAAGTGAAATTTTCAAAAATTCAGAAAATTGGCTGAAAACGAATAAATATGAAGGACTCATCGCGCGAATCGCTCTGGAACTTAAATCGGAACGCTCACTGACATTTCCCCTATCTGAAAGTCTGATAAATGCTGAAAAATGACTAAGTACAAAAAAAAAATTTTTTCACCTTTTTTCAATTTTACCCCCGTGGGATATATATTCTACCCACACACATTTGGAACTCTCCTGGGGTACCCTCACACATATTATTCCCTCATTTAGTGGATATTTTCACAAAAAAGTGAAATTTTCAAAAATTCTGAAATTTGGCTGAAAACAACTAAATATTAAGGACTCATCAGGCGAATCGCTCTGGAACTGAAATCAGAACGCTCACTGACATTTCCCCTATCTGAAAGTCTGATAAACGCTGAAAAAATGACTAAGTCCAAAAAAAAAAATTTTTCACCTTTTTTCAATTTTACCCCCGTGTGATATATATTCTACCCACACACATTTGGAACTCTCCTGGGGTACCCTCACACATATTATTCCCTCATTTAGTGGATATTTTCACAAAAAAGTGAAATTTTCAAAAATTCAGAAAATTGGCTGAAAACGACTAAATATGAAGGACTCATCGGGCGAATCGCTCTGGAACTGAAATCGGAACGCTCACTGACATTTCCCCTATCTGAAAGTCTGATAAATGCTGAAAAATGACTAAGTCCAAAAAAAAAAATTTTTTCACCTTTTTTCAATTTTACCCCCGTGGGATATATATTCTACCCACACACATTTGGAACTCTCCTGGGGTACCCTCACACATATTATTCCCTCATTTAGTGGATATTTTCACAAAAAAGTGAAATTTTCAAAAATTCAGAAAATTGGCTGAAAACGACTAAATATGAAGGACTCATCGGGCGAATCGCTCTGGAACTTAAATCGGAACGCTCACTGACATTTCCCCTATCTGAAAGTCTGATAAATGCTGAAAAATGACTAAGTCCAAAAAAAATAATTTTTTCACCTTTTTTCAATTTTACCCCCGTGGGATATATATTCTACCCACACACATTTGGAACGCTCCTGGGATACCCTCACACATATTATTCCCTCATTTAGTGGATATTTTCACAAAAAAGTGAAATTTTCAAAAATTCTGAAATTTGGCTGAAAACAACTAAATATTAAGGACTCATCGGGCGAATCGCTCTGGAACTGAAATCAGAACGCTCACTGACATTTCCCCTATCTGAAAGTCTGATAAACGCTGAAAAAATGACTAAGTCCAAAAAAAAAAATTTTTCACCTTTTTTCAATTTTACCCCCGTGTGATATATATTCTACCCACACACATTTGGAACTCTCCTGGGGTACCCTCACACATATTATTCCCTCATTTAGTGGATATTTTCACAAAAAAGTGAAATTTTCAAAAATTCAGAAAATTGGCTGAAAACGACTAAATATGAAGGACTCATCGGGCGAATCGCTCTGGAACTTAAATCGGAACGCTCACTGACATTTCCCCTATCTGAAAGTCTGATAAATGCTGAAAAATGACTAAGTCCAAAAAAAAAAATTTTTTCACCTTTTTTCAATTTTACCCCCGTGAGATATATATTCTACCCACACACATTTGGAACTCTCCTGGGGTACCCTCACACATATTATTCCCTCATTTAGTGGATATTTTCACAAAAAAGTGAAATTTTCAAAAATTCTGAAAATTGGCTGAAAACGACTAAATATGAAGGACTCATCGGGCGAATCGCTCTGGAACTGAAATCGGAACGCTCACTGACATTTCCCCTTTCTGAAAGTCTGATAAACGCTGAAAAAATGACTAAGTCCAAAAAAAAATATTTTTCACCTTTTTTCAATTTTACCCCCATGTGATATATATTCTACCCACACACATTTGGAACTCTCCTGGGGTACCCTCACACATATTATTCCCTCATTTAGTGGATATTTTCACAAAAAAGTGAAATTTTCAAAAATTCAGAAAATTGGCTGAAAACGATTAAATATGAAGGACTCATCGGGCGAATCGCTCTGGAACTGAAATCAGAACACTCACTGACATTTCCCCTATCTGAAAGTCTGATAAACGCTGAAAAAATGACTAAGTCCAAAAAAAAAAATTTTTTCACCTTTTTTCAATTTTACCCCCGTGGGATATATATTCTACCCACACACATTTGGAACTCTCCTGGGGTACCCTCACACATATTATTCCCTCATTTAGTGGATATTTTCACAAAAAAGTGAAATTTTCAAAAATTCAGAAAATTGGCTGAAAACAACTAAATATGAAGGACTCATCGGGCGAATCGCTCTGGAACTGAAATCGGAACGCTCACTGACATTTCCCCTATCTGAAAGTCTGATAAATGCTGAAAAAATGACTAAGTCCAAAAAAAAAAATTTTTTCACCTTTTTTCAATTTTACCCCCGTGGGATATACATTCTACCCACACACATTTGGAACTCCCCTGGGGTACCCTCACACATATTATTCCCTCATTTAGTGGATATTTTCACAAAAAAGTGAAATTTTTAAAAATTCTGAAATTTGGCTGAAAACAACTAAATATTAAGGACTCATCGGGCGAATCGCTCTGGAACTGAAATCAGAACGCTCACTGACATTTCCCCTATCTGAAAGTCTGATAAATGCTGAAAAAATGACTAAGTCCAAAAAAAAAAATTTTTTCACCTTTTTTCAATTTTACCCCCGTGGGATATACATTCTACCCACACACATTTGGAACTCCCCTGGGGTACCCTCACACATATTATTCCCTCATTTAGTGGATATTTTCACAAAAAAGTGAAATTTTTAAAAATTCTGAAATTTGGCTGAAAACAACTAAATATTAAGGACTCATCGGGCGAATCGCTCTGGAACTGAAATCAGAACGCTCACTGACATTTCCCCTATCTGAAAGTCTGATAAACGCTGAAAAAATGACTAAGTCCAAAAAAAAAAATTTTTCACCTTTTTTCAATTTTACCCCCGTGTGATATATATTCTACCCACACACATTTGGAACTCTCCTGGGGTACCCTCACACATATTATTCCCTCATTTAGTGGATATTTTCACAAAAAAGTGAAATTTTCAAAAATTCAGAAAATTGGCTGAAAACGAATAAATATGAAGGACTCATCGCGCGAATCGCTCTGGAACTTAAATCGGAACGCTCACTGACATTTCCCCTATCTGAAAGTCTGATAAATGCTGAAAAATGACTAAGTACAAAAAAAAAATTTTTTCACCTTTTTTCAATTTTACCCCTGTGGGATATATATTCTACCCACACACATTTGGAACTCTCCTGGGGTACCCTCACACATATTATTCCCTCATTTAGTGGATATTTTCACAAAAAAGTGAAATTTTCAAAAATTCTGAAATTTGGCTGAAAACAACTAAATATTAAGGACTCATCAGGCGAATCGCTCTGGAACTGAAATCAGAACGCTCACTGACATTTCCCCTATCTGAAAGTCTGATAAACGCTGAAAAAATGACTAAGTCCAAAAAAAAAAATTTTTCACCTTTTTTCAATTTTACCCCCGTGTGATATATATTCTACCCACACACATTTGGAACTCTCCTGGGGTACCCTCACACATATTATTCCCTCATTTAGTGGATATTTTCACAAAAAAGTGAAATTTTCAAAAATTCAGAAAATTGGCTGAAAACGACTAAATATGAAGGACTCATCGGGCGAATCGCTCTGGAACTGAAATCGGAACGCTCACTGACATTTCCCCTATCTGAAAGTCTGATAAATGCTGAAAAATGACTAAGTCCAAAAAAAAAAATTTTTTCACCTTTTTTCAATTTTACCCCCGTGGGATATATATTCTACCCACACACATTTGGAACTCTCCTGGGGTACCCTCACACATATTATTCCCTCATTTAGTGGATATTTTCACAAAAAAGTGAAATTTTCAAAAATTCAGAAAATTGGCTGAAAACAACTAAATATGAAGGACTCATCGGGCGAATCGCTCTGGAACTGAAATCGGAACGCTCACTGACATTTCCCCTATCTGAAAGTCTGATAAATGCTGAAAAAATGACTAAGTCCAAAAAAAAAAATTTTTTCACCTTTTTTCAATTTTACCCCCGTGGGATATACATTCTACCCACACACATTTGGAACTCCCCTGGGGTACCCTCACACATATTATTCCCTCATTTAGTGGATATTTTCACAAAAAAGTGAAATTTTTAAAAATTCTGAAATTTGGCTGAAAACAACTAAATATTAAGGACTCATCGGGCAAATCGCTCTGGAACTGAAATCAGAACGCTCACTGACATTTCCCCTATCTGAAAGTCTGATAAACGCTGAAAAAATGACTAAGTCCAAAAAAAAAAATTTTTCACCTTTTTTCAATTTTACCCCCGTGTGATATATATTCTACCCACACACATTTGGAACTCTCCTGGGGTACCCTCACACATATTATTCCCTCATTTAGTGGATATTTTCACAAAAAAGTGAAATTTTCAAAAATTCAGAAAATTGGCTGAAAACGACTAAATATGAAGGACTCATCGCGCGAATCGCTCTGGAACTTAAATCGGAACGCTCACTGACATTTCCCCTATCTGAAAGTCTGATAAATGCTGAAAAATGACTAAGTACAAAAAAAAAAATTTTTCACCTTTTTTCAATTTTACCCCCGTGTGATATATATTCTACCCACACACATTTGGAACTCTCCTGGGGTACCCTCACACATATTATTCCCTCATTTAGTGGATATTTTCACAAAAAAGTGAAATTTTCAAAAATTCAGAAAATTGGCTGAAAACGACTAAATATGAAGGACTCATCGGGCGAATCGCTCTGGAACTGAAATCGGAACGCTCACTGACATTTCCCCTATCTGAAAGTCTGATAAATGCTGAAAAATGACTAAGTCCAAAAAAAAATTTTTTTTCACCTTTTTTCAATTTTACCCCCGTGGGATATATATTCTACCCACACACATTTGGAACTCTCCTGGGGTACCCTCACACATATTATTCCCTCATTTAGTGGATATTTTCACAAAAAAGTGAAATTTTCAAAAATTCAGAAAGGTGGCTGAAAACGACTAAATATGAAGGACTCATCGGGTGAATCGCTCTGGAACTGAAATCGGAACGCTCACTGACATTTCCCCTATCTGAAAGTCTGATAAATGCTGAAAAATGACTAAGTCCAAAAAAAAAATTTTTTTCACCTTTTTTCAATTTTACCCCCGTGGGATATATATTCTACCCACACACATTTGGAACTCTCCTGGGGTACCCTCACACATATTATTCCCTCATTTAGTGGATATTTTCACAAAAAAGTGAAATTTTCAAAAATTCAGAAAGTTGGCTGAAAACGACTAAATATGAAGGACTCATCGGGTGAATCGCTCTGGAACTGAAATCGGAACGCTCACTGACATTTCCCCTATCTGAAAGTCTGATAAATGCTGAAAAAATGACTAAGTCCAAAAAAAAAAATTTTTTCACCTTTTTTCAATTTTACCCCCGTGGGATATATATTCTACCCACACACATTTGGAACTCTCCTGGGGTACCCTCACACATATTATTCCCTCATTTAGTGGATATTTTCACAAAAAAGTGAAATTTTTAAAAATTCTGAAATTTGGCTGAAAACAACTAAATATTAAGGACTCATCGGGCGAATCGCTCTGGAACTTAAATCGGAACGCTCACTGACATTTCCCCTATCTGAAAGTCTGATAAACGCTGAAAAAATGACTAAGTCCAAAAAAAAAAATTTTTCACCTTTTTTCAATTTTACCCCCGTGTGATATATATTCTACCCACACACATTTGGAACTCTCCTGGGGTACCCTCACACATATTATTCCCTCATTTAGTGGATATTTTCACAAAAAAGTGAAATTTTCAAAAATTCAGAAAATTGGCTGAAAACGACTAAATATGAAGGACTCATCGGGCGAATCGCTCTGGAACTGAAATCGGAACGCTCACTGACATTTCCCCTATCTGAAAGTCTGATAAATGCTGAAAAATGACTAAGTCCAAAAAAAAAATTTTTTTCACCTTTTTTCAATTTTACCCCCGTGGGATATATATTCTACCCACACACATTTGGAACTCTCCTGGGGTACCCTCACACATATTATTCCCTCATTTAGTGGATATTTTCACAAAAAAGTGAAATTTTCAAAATTCAGAAAGTTGGCTGAAAACGACTAAATATGAAGGACTCATCGGGTGAATCGCTCTGGAACTGAAATCGGAACGCTCACTGACATTTCCCCTATCTGAAAGTCTGATAAATGCTGAAAAATGACTAAGTCCAAAAAAAAAATTTTTTTCACCTTTTTTCAATTTTACCCCCGTGGGATATATATTCTACCCACACACATTTGGAACTCTCCTGGGGTACCCTCACACATATTATTCCCTCATTTAGTGGATATTTTCACAAAAAAGTGAAATTTTCAAAAATTCAGAAAGTTGGCTGAAAACGACTAAATATGAAGGACTCATCGGGTGAATCGCTCTGGAACTGAAATCGGAACGCTCACTGACATTTCCCCTATCTGAAAGTCTGATAAATGCTGAAAAAATGACTAAGTCCAAAAAAAAAAATTTTTTCACCTTTTTTCAATTTTACCCCCGTGGGATATATATTCTACCCACACACATTTGGAACTCTCCTGGGGTACCCTCACACATATTATTCCCTCATTTAGTGGATATTTTCACAAAAAAGTGAAATTTTTAAAAATTCTGAAATTTGGCAGAAAACAACTAAATATTAAGGACTCATCGGGCGAATCGCTCTGGAACTTAAATCGGAACGCTCACTGACATTTCCCCTATCTGAAAGTCTGATAAATGCTGAAAAATGACTAAGTACAAAAAAAAAAATTTTCACCTTTTTTCAATTTTACCCCCGTGGGATATATATTCTACCCACACACATTTGGAACTCTCCTGGGGTACCCTCACACATATTATTCCCTCATTTAGTGGATATTTTCACAAAAAAGTGAAATTTTCAAAAATTCAGAAAATTGGCTGAAAACGACTAAATATGAAGGACTCATCAGGCGAATCGCTCTGGAACTTAAATCGGAACGCTCACTGACATTTCCCCTATCTGAAAGTCTGATAAATGCTGAAAAATGACTAAGTACAAAAAAAAAATTTTTCACCTTTTTTCAATTTTACCCCCGTGGGATATATATTCTACCCACACACATTTGGAACTCTCCTGGGGTACCCTCACACATATTATTCCCTCATTTAGTGGATATTTTCACAAAAAAGTGAAATTTTCAAAAATTCAGAAAGTTGGCTGAAAACGACTAAATATGAAGGAGTCATCGTGTGAATCGCTCTGGAACTGAAATCGGAACGCTCACTGACATTTCCCCTATCTGAAAGTCTGATAAATGCTGAAAAATGACTAAGTCCAAAAAAAAAATTTTTTTCACCTTTTTTCAATTTTACCCCCGTGGGATATATATTCTACCCACACACATTTGGAACTCTCCTGGGGTACCCTCACACATATTATTCCCTCATTTAGTGGATATTTTCACAAAAAAGTGAAATTTTCAAAAATTCTGAAATTTGGCTGAAAACAACTAAATATTAAGGACTCATCGGGCGAATCGCTCTGGAACTGAAATCAGAATGCTCACTGACATTTCCCCTATCTGAAAGTCTGATAAACGCTGAAAAAATGACTAAGTCCAAAAAAAAAAATTTTTCACCTTTTTTCAATTTTACCCCCGTGTGATATATATTCTACCCACACACATTTGGAACTCTCCTGGGGTACCCTCACACATATTATTCCCTCATTTAGTGGATATTTTCACAAAAAAGTGAAATTTTCAAAAATTCAGAAAATTGGCTGAAAACGACTAAATATGAAGGTCTCATCGGGCGAATCGCTCTGGAACTTAAATCGGAACGCTCACTGACATTTCCCCTATCTGAAAGTCTGATAAATGCTGAAAAATGACTAAGTACAAAAAAAAAAATTTTTTCACCTTTTTTCAATTTTACCCCCGTGGGATATATATTCTACCCACACACATTTGGAACTCTCCTGGGGTACCCTCACACATATTATTCCCTCATTTAGTGGATATTTTCACAAAAAAGTGAAATTTTCAAAAATTCTGAAATTTGGCTGAAAACAATTAATATTAAGGACTCATCAGGCGAATCGCTCTGGAACTGAAATCAGAACGCTCACTGACATTTCCCCTATCTGAAAGTCTGATAAACGCTGAAAAAATGACTAAGTCCAAAAAAAAAAATTTTTCACCTTTTTTCAATTTTACCCCCGTGTGATATATATTCTACCCACACACATTTGGAACTCTCCTGGGGTACCCTCACACATATTATTCCCTCATTTAGTGGATATTTTCACAAAAAAGTGAAATTTTCAAAAATTCAGAAAATTGGCTGAAAACGACTAAATATGAAGGACTCATCGGGCGAATCGCTCTGGAACTGAAATCGGAACGCTCACTGACATTTCCCCTATCTGAAATTCTGATAAACGCTGAAAAAATGACTAAGTCCAAAAAAAAAAATTTTTCACCTTTTTTCAGTTTTACCCCCGTGGGATATATATTCTACCCACACACATTTGGAACTCTCCTGGGGTACCCTCACACATATTATTCCCTCATTTAGTGGATATTTTCACAAAAAAGTGAAATTTTCAAAAATTCAGAAAATTGGCTGAAAACGACTAAATATGAAGGACTCATCGGGCGAATCGCTCTGGAACTTAAATCGGAACGCTCACTGACATTTCCCCTATCTGAAAGTCTGATAAATGCTGAAAAATGACTAAGTCCAAAAAAAAAATTTTTTTCACCTTTTTTCAATTTTACCCCCGTGGGATATATATTCTACCCACACACATTTGGAACTCTCCTGGGGTACCCTCACACATATTATTCCCTCATTTAGTGGATATTTTCACAAAAAAGTGAAATTTTCAAAAATTCTGAAATTTGGCTGAAAACAACTAAATATTAAGGACTCATCGGGTGAATCGCTCTGGAACTGAAATCAGAACGCTCACTGACATTTCCCCTATCTGAAAGTCTGATAAACGCTGAAAAAATGATTAAGTCCAAAAAAAAAAATTTTTCACCTTTTTTCAATTTTACCCCCGTGTGATATATATTCTACCCACACACATTTGGAACTCTCCTGGGGTACCCTCACACATATTATTCCCTCATTTAGTGGATATTTTCACAAAAAAGTGAAATTTTCAAAAATTCAGAAAATTGGCTGAAAACGACTAAATATGAAGGACTCATCGGGCGAATCGCTCTGGAACTTAAATCGGAACGCTCACTGACATTTCCCCTATCTGAAAGTCTGATAAATGCTGAAAAATGACTAAGTACAAAAAAAAATTTTTTTTCACCTTTTTTCAATTTTACCCCCGTGGGATATATATTCTACCCACACACATTTGGAACTCTCCTGGGGTACCCTCACACATATAATTCCCTCATTTAGTGGATATTTTCACAAAAAAGTGAAATTTTCAAAAATTCTGAAATTTGGCTGAAAACAACTAAATATTAAGGACTCATCGGGCGAATCGCTCTGGAACTGAAATCAGAACGCTCACTGACATTTCCCCTATCTGAAAGTCTGATAAACGCTCAAAAAATGACTAAGTCCAAAAAAAAAAATTTTTCACCTTTTTTCAATTTTACCCCCGTGTGATATATATTCTACCCACACACATTTGGAACTCTCCTGGGGTACCCTCACACATATTATTCCCTCATTTAGTGGATATTTTCACAAAAAAGTGAAATTTTCAAAAATTCAGAAAATTGGCTGAAAACGACTAAATATGAAGGACTCATCGGGCGAATCGCTCTGGAACTGAAATCGGAACGCTCACTGACATTTCCCCTATCTGAAAGTCTGATAAATGCTGAAAAATGACTAAGTCCAAAAAAAAATTTTTTTTCACCTTTTTTCAATTTTACCCCCGTGGGATATATATTCTACCCACACACATTTGGAACTCTCCTGGGGTACCCTCACACATATTATTCCCTCATTTAGTGGATATTTTCACAAAAAAGTGAAATTTTCAAAAATTCAGAAAGTTGGCTGAAAACGACTAAATATGAAGGACTCATCGCGTGAATCGCTCTGGAACTGAAATCGGAACGCTCACTGACATTTCCCCTATCTGAAAGTCTGATAAATGCTGAAAAAAATGACTAAGTCCAAAAAAAAAAATTTTTTCACCTTTTTTCAATTTTACCCCCGTGGGATATATATTCTACCCACACACATTTGGAACTCTGCTGGGGTACCCTCACACATAATATTCCCTCATTTAGTGGATATTTTCACAAAAAAAGTGAAATTTTCAAAAATTCAGAAAGTTGGCTGAAAACGACTAAATATGAAGGACTCATCGGGTGAATCACTCTGGAACTGAAATCGGAACGCTCACTGACATTTCCCCTATCTGAAAGTCAGATAAACGCTGAAAAAATGACTAAGTCCAAAAAAAAAAATTTTTCACCTTTTTTCAGTTTTACCCCCGTGGGATATATATTCTACCCACACACATTTGGAACTCTCCTGGGGTACCCTCACACATATTATTCCCTCATTTAGTGGATATTTTCACAAAAAAGTGAAATTTTCAAAAATTCAGAAAGTTGGCTGAAAACGACTAAATATGAAGGACTCATCGAGTGAATCGCTCTGGAACTGAAATCGGAACGCTCACTGACATTTCCCCTATCTGAAAGTCTGATAAATGCTGAAAAAATGACTAAGTCAAAAAAAAAAAATTTTTTCACCTTTTTTCAATTTTACCCCCGTGGGATATATATTCTACCCACACACATTTGGAACTCTCCTGGGGTACCCTCACACATATTATTCCCTCATTTAGTGGATATTTTCACAAAAAAGTGAAATTTTCAAAAATTCTGAAATTTGGCTGAAAACAACTAAATATTAAGGACTCATCGGGCGAATCGCTCTGGAACTGAAATCGGAACGCTCACTGACATTTCCCCTATCTGAAAATCAGATAAACGCTGAAAAAATGACTAAGTTCAAAAAAAAAAATT
Organism: Phyllobates terribilis; assembly: GCF_046119375.1. Taxonomy (NCBI): domain Eukaryota; kingdom Metazoa; phylum Chordata; class Amphibia; order Anura; family Dendrobatidae; genus Phyllobates; species Phyllobates terribilis. Next base: position 75,392,225 of record NW_027362773.1, on the reverse strand, counting down.
TTTCACCTTTTTTCAATTTTACCCCCGTGTGATATATATTCTACCCACACACATTTGGAACTCTCCTGGGGTACCCTCACACATATTATTCCCTCATTTAGTGGATATTTTCACAAAAAAGTGAAATTTTCAAAAATTCAGAAAGTTGGCTGAAAACGACTAAATATGAAGGACTCATCGAGTGAATCGCTCTGGAACTGAAATCGGAACGCTCACTGACATTTCCCCTATCTGAAAGTCTGATAAATGCTGAAAAAATGACTAAGTCAAAAAAAAAAATTTTTTTCACCTTTTTTCAATTTTACCCCCGTGGGATATATATTCTACCCACACACATTTGGAACTCTCCTGGGGTACCCTCACACATATTATTCCCTCATTTAGTGGATATTTTCACAAAAAAGTGAAATTTTCAAAAATTCTGAAATTTGGCTGAAAACAACTAAATATTAAGGACTCATCGGGCGAATCGCTCTGGAACTGAAATCGGAACGCTCACTGACATTTCCCCTATCTGAAAGTCAGATAAACGCTGAAAAAATGACTAAGTTCAAAAAAAAAAATTTTTCACCTTTTTTCAATTTTACCCCCGTGTGATATATATTCTACCCACACACATTTGGAACTCTCCTGGGGTACCCTCACACATATTATTCCCTCATTTAGTGGATATTTTCACAAAAAAGTGAAATTTTCAAAAATTCAGAAAATTGGCTGAAAACGACTAAATATGAAGGACTCATCGGGCGAATCGCTCTGGAACTGAAATCGGAACGCTCACTGACATTTCCCCTACCTGAAAGTCTGATAAATGCTGAAAAAATGACTAAGTCCAAAAAAAAAAAATTTTTCACCTTTTTTCAATTTTACCCCCGTGGGATATATATTCTACCCACACACATTTGGAACTCTCCTGTGGTCCCCTCACACATATTATTCCCTCATTTAGTGGATATTTTCACAAAAAAGTGAAATTTTCAAAAATTCAGAAATTTGGCTGAAAACAACTAAATATTAAGGACTCATCGGGCGAATCGCTCTGGAACTGAAATCGGAACGCTCACTGACATTTCCTCTATCTGAAAGTCTGATAAACGCTGAAAAAATGACTAAGTAAAAAAAAAAAAAATTTTCACCTTTTTTCAATTTTACCCCCGTGTGATATATATTCTACCCACACACATTTGGAACTCTCCTGGGGTACCCTCACACATATTATTCCCTCATTTAGTGGATATTTTCACAAAAAAGTGAAATTTTCAAAAATTCAGAAAATTGGCTGAAAACGACTAAATATGAAGGACTCATCGGGCGAATCGCTCTGGAACTTAAATCGGAACGCTCACTGACATTTCCCCTATCTGAAAGTCTGATAAATGCTGAAAAATGACTAAGTCCAAAAAAAAAATTTTTTTCACCTTTTTTCAATTTTACCCCCGTGGGATATATATTCTACCCACACACATTTGGAACTCTCCTGGGGTACCCTCACACATATTATTCCCTCATTTAGTGGATATTTTCACAAAAAAGTGAAATTTTCAAAAATTCAGAAAGTTGGCTGAAAACTACTAAATATGAAGGACTCATCGGGTGAATCGCTCTGGAACTGAAATCGAAGCGCTCACTGACATTTCCCCTATCTGAAAGTCTGATAAATGCTGAAAAAATGACTAAGTCCAAAAAAAAAAATTTTTTCACCTTTTTTCAATTTTACCCCCGTGGGATATATATTCTACCCACACACATTTGGAACTCTCCTGGGGTACCCTCACACATATTATTCCCTCATTTAGTGGATATTTTCACAAAAAAGTGAAATTTTTAAAAATTCTGAAATTTGGCTGAAAACAACTAAATATTAAGGACTCATCGGGCGAATCGCTCTGGAACTGAAATCAGAACGCTCACTGACATTTCCCCTATCTGAAAGTCTGATAAACGCTGAAAAAATGACTAAGTCCAAAAAAAAAAAATTTTCACCTTTTTTCAATTTTACCCCCGTGTGATATATATTCTACCCACACACATTTGGAACTCTCCTGGGGTACCCTCACACATATTATTCCCTCATTTAGTGGATATTTTCACAAAAAAGTGAAATTTTCAAAAATTCAGAAAATTGGCTGAAAACGACTAAATATGAAGGACTCATCGGGCGAATCGCTCTGGAACTTAAATCGGAACGCTCACTGACATTTCCCCTATCTGAAAGTCTGATAAATGCTGAAAAATGACTAAGTACAAAAAAAAAATTTTTCACCTTTTTTCAATTTTACCCCCGTGGGATATATATTCTACCCACACACATTTGGAACTCTCCTGGGGTACCCTCACACATATTATTCCCTCATTTAGTGGATATTTTCACAAAAAAGTGAAATTTTTAAAAATTCTGAAATTTGGCTGAAAACAACTAAATATTGAGGACTCATCGGGCGAATCGCTCTGGAACTGAAATCAGAACGCTCACTGACATCTCCCCTATCTGAAAGTCTGATAAACGCTGAAAAAATGACTAAGTCCAAAAAAAAAAATTTTTCACCTTTTTTCAATTTTACCCCCGTGTGATATATATTCTACCCACACACATTTGGAACTCTCCTGGGGTACCCTCACACATATTATTCCCTCATTTAGTGGATATTTTCACAAAAAAGTGAAATTTTCAAAAATTCAGAAAATTGGCTGAAAACGACTAAATATGAAGGACTCATCGGGCGAATCGCTCTGGAACTTAAATCGGAACGCTCACTGACATTTCCCCTATCTGAAAGTCTGATAAATGCTGAAAAATGACTAAGTACAAAAAAAAAATTTTTCACCTTTTTTCAATTTTACCCCCGTGGGATATATATTCTACCCACACACATTTGGAACTCTCCTGGGGTACCCTCACACATATTATTCCCTCATTTAGTGGATATTTTCACAAAAAAGTGAAATTTTCAAAAATTCTGAAATTTGGCTGAAAACAACTAAATATTAAGGACTCATCAGGCGAATCGCTCTGGAACTGAAATCAGAACGCTCACTGACATTTCCCCTATCTGAAAGTCTGATAAACGCTGAAAAAATGACTAAGTCCAAAAAAAAAAATTTTTCACCTTTTTTCAATTTTACCCCCGTGTGATATATATTCTACCCACACACATTTGGAACTCTCCTGGGGTACCCTCACACATATTATTCCCTCATTTAGTGGATATTTTCACAAAAAAGTGAAATTTTCAAAAATTCAGAAAATTGGCTGAAAACGACTAAATATGAAGGACTCATCGGGCGAATCGCTCTGGAACTGAAATCGGAACGCTCACTGACATTTCCCCTATCTGAAAGTCTGATAAATGCTGAAAAATGACTAAGTCCAAAAAAAAAATTTTTTTCACCTTTTTTCAATTTTACCCCCGTGGGATATATATTCTACCCACACACATTTGGAACTCTCCTGGGGTACCCTCACACATATTATTCCCTCATTTAGTGGATATTTTCACAAAAAAGTGAAATTTTCAAAAATTCAGAAAGTTGGCTGAAAACGACTAAATATGAAGGACTCATCGGGTGAATCGCTCTGGAACTGAAATCGGAACGCTCACTGACATTTCCCCTATTTGAAAGTCTGATAAATGCTGAAAAATGACAAAGTCCAAAAAAAAAATTTTTTTCACCTTTTTTCAATTTTACCCCCGTGGGATATATATTCTACCCACACACATTTGGAACTCTCCTGGGGTACCCTCACACATATTATTCCCTCATTTAGTGGATATTTTCACAAAAAAGTGAAATTTTCAAAAATTCTGAAATTTGGCTGAAAACAACTAAATATTAAGGACTCATCGGACGAATCGCTCTGGAACTGAAATCAGAACGATCACTGACATTTCCCCTATCTGAAAGTCTGATAAACGCTGAAAAAATGACTAAGTCCAAAAAAAAAAATTTTTCACCTTTTTTCAATTTTACCCCCGTGTGATATATATTCTACCCACACACATTTGGAACTCTCCTGGGGTACCCTCACACATATTATTCCCTCATTTAGTGGATATTTTCACAAAAAAGTGAAATTTTCAAAAATTCTGAATATTGGCTGAAAACGACTAAATATGAAGGACTCATCGGGCGAATCGCTCTGGAACTGAAATCGGAATGCTCACTGACATTTCCCCTATCTGAAAGTCTGATAAATGCTGAAAAAATGACTAAGCCCAAAAAAAAAAATTTTTTCACCTTTTTTCAATTTTACCCCCGTGGGATATATATTCTACCCACACACATTTGGAACTCTCCTGGGGTACCCTCACACATATTATTCCCTCATTTAGTGGATATTTTCACAAAAAAGTGAAATTTTTAAAAATTCTGAAATTTGGCTGAAAACAACTAAATATTAAGGACTCATCGGGCGAATCGCTCTGGAACTGAAATCGGAATGCTCACTGACATTTCCCCTATCTGAAAGTCTGATAAATGCTGAAAAATGACTAAGTCCAAAAAAAAAATTTTTTTCACCTTTTTTCAATTTTACCCCCGTGGGATATATATTCTACCCACACACATTTGGAACTCTCCTGGGGTACCCTCACACATATTATTCCCTCATTTAGTGGATATTTTCACAAAAAAGTGAAATTTTCAAAAATTCTGAAATTTGGCTGAAAACAACTAAATATTAAGGACTCATCGGGCGAATCGCTCTGGAACTGAAATCAGAACGCTCACTGACATTTCCCCTATCTGAAAGTCTGATAAACGCTGAAAAAATGACTAAGTCCAAAAAAAAAAAATTTTCACCATTTTTCAATTTTACCCCCGTGTGATATATATTCTACCCACACACATTTGGAACTCTCCTGGGGTACCCTCACACATATTATTCCTCATTTAGTGGATATTTTCACAAAAAAGTGAAATTTTCAAAAATTCAGAAAATTGGCTGAAAACGACTAAATATGAAGGACTCATCGGGCGAATCGCTCTGTAACTTAAATCGGAATGCTCACTGACATTTCCCCTATCTGAAAGTCTGATAAATGCTGAAAAATGACTAAGTACAAAAAAAAAAATTTTTTCACCTTTTTTCAATTTTACCCCCGTGGGATATATATTCTACCCACACACATTTGGAACTCTCCTGGGGTACCCTCACACATATTATTCCCTCATTTAGTGGATATTTTCACAAAAAAGTGAAATTTTCAAAAATTCTGAAATTTGGCTGAAAACAACTAAATATTAAGGACTCATCAGGCGAATCGCTCTGGAACTGAAATCGGAACGCTCACTGACATTTCCCCTATCTGAAAGTCTGATAAACGCTGAAAAAATGACTAAGTCCAAAAAAAAAAATTTTTCACCTTTTTTCAATTTTACCCCCGTGTGATATATATTCTACCCACACACATTTGGAACTCTCCTGGGGTACCCTCACACATATTATTCCCTCATTTAGTGGATATTTTCACAAAAAAGTGAAATTTTCAAAAATTCAGAAAATTGGCTGAAAACGACTAAATATGAAGGACTCATCGGGCGAATCGCTCTGGAACTGAAATCGGAACGCTCACTGACATTTCCCCTATCTGAAAGTCAGATAAACGCTGAAAAAATGACTAAGTCCAAAAAAAAAAATTTTTCACCTTTTTTCAGTTTTACCCCCGTGGGATATATATTCTACCCACACACATTTGGAACTCTCCTGGGGTACCCTCACACATATTATTCCCTCATTTAGTGGATATTTTCACAAAAAAGTGAAATTTTCAAAAATTCAGAAAATTGGCTGAAAACGACTAAATATGAAGGACTCATCGGGCGAATCGCTCTGGAACTTAAATCGGAACGCTCACTGACATTTCCCCATCTGAAAGTCTGATAAATGCTGAAAAATGACTAAGTCCAAAAAAAAAATTTTTTTCACCTTTTTTCAATTTTACCCCCGTGGGATATATATTCTACCCACACACATTTGGAACTCTCCTGGGGTACCCTCACACATATTATTCCCTCATTTAGTGGATATTTTCACAAAAAAGTGAAATTTTCAAAAATTCTGAAATTTGGCTGAAAACAACTAAATATTAAGGACTCATCGGGTGAATCGCTCTGGAACTGAAATCAGAACGCTCACTGACATTTCCCCTATCTGAAAGTCTGATAAACGCTGAAAAAATGATTAAGTCCAAAAAAAAAAATTTTTCACCTTTTTTCAATTTTACCCCCGTGTGATATATATTCTACCCACACACATTTGGAACTCTCCTGGGGTACCCTCACACATATTATTCCCTCATTTAGTGGATATTTTCACAAAAAAGTGAAATTTTCAAAAATTCAGAAAATTGGCTGAAAACGACTAAATATGAAGGACTCATCGGGCGAATCGCTCTGGAACTGAAATCGGAACGCTCACTGACATTTCCCCTATCTGAAAGTCAGATAAACGCTGAAAAAATGACTAAGTCCAAAAAAAAAAATTTTTCACCTTTTTTCAGTTTTACCCCCGTGGGATATATATTCTACCCACACACATTTGGAACTCTCCTGGGGTACCCTCACACATATTATTCCCTCATTTAGTGGATATTTTCACAAAAAAGTGAAATTTTCAAAAATTCAGAAAATTGGCTGAAAACGACTAAATATGAAGGACTCATCGGGCGAATCGCTCTGGAACTTAAATCGGAACGCTCACTGACATTTCCCCTATCTGAAAGTCTGATAAATGCTGAAAAAATGACTAAGTCAAAAAAAAAAAAATTTTTCACCTTTTTTCAATTTTACCCCCGTGGGATATATATTCTACCCACACACATTTGGAACTCTCCTGGGGTACCCTCACACATATTATTCCCTCATTTAGTGGATATTTTCACAAAAAAGTGTAATTTTCAAAAATTCTGAAATTTGGCTGAAAACAACTAAATATTAAGGACTCATCGGGCGAATCGCTCTGGAACTGAAATCGGAACGCTCACTGACATTTCCCCTATCTGAAAGTCAGATAAACGCTGAAAAAATGACTAAGTTCAAAAAAAAAAATTTTTCACCTTTTTTCAATTTTACCCCCGTGTGATATATATTCTACCCACACACATTTGGAACTCTCCTGGGGTACCCTCACACATATTATTCCCTCATTTAGTGGATATTTTCACAAAAAAGTGAAATTTTCAAAAATTCAGAAAGTTGGCTGAAAACGACTAAATATGAAGGACTCATCGAGTGAATCGCTCTGGAACTGAAATCGGAACGCTCACTGACATTTCCCCTATCTGAAAGTCTGATAAATGCTGAAAAAATGACTAAGTCCAAAAAAAAAATTTTTTTCACCTTTTTTCAATTTTACCCCCGTGGGATATATATTCTACCCACACACATTTGGAACTCTCCTGGGGTACCCTCACACATATTATTCCCTCATTTAGTGGATATTTTCACAAAAAAGTGAAATTTTCAAAAATTCTGAAATTTGGCTGAAAACAACTAAATATTAAGGACTCATCGGGCGAATCGCTCTGGAACTGAAATCGGAACGCTCACTGACATTTCCCCTATCTGAAAGTCAGATAAACGCTGAAAAAATGACTAAGTTCAAAAAAAAAAATTTTTCACCTTTTTTCAATTTTACCCCCGTGGGATATATATTCTACCCACACACATTTGGAACTCTCCTGGGGTACCCTCACACATATTATTCCCTCATTTAGTGGATATTTTCACAAAAAAGTGAAATTTTCAAAAATTCAGAAATTTGGCTGAAAACAACTAAATATTAAGGACTCATCGGGCGAATCGCTCTGGAACTGAAATCGGAACGCTCACTGACATTTCCCCTACCTGAAAGTCTGATAAATGCTGAAAAAATGACTAAGTCCAAAAAAAAAAAATTTTTCACCTTTTTTCAATTTTACCCCCGTGGGATATATATTCTACCCACACACATTTGGAACTCTCCTGTGGTCCCCTCACACATATTATTCCCTCATTTAGTGGATATTTTCACAAAAAAGTGAAATTTTCAAAAATTCAGAAATTTGGCTGAAAACAACTAAATATTAAGGACTCATCGGGCGAATCGCTCTGGAACTGAAATCGGAACGCTCACTGACATTTCCTCTATCTGAAAGTCTGATAAACGCTGAAAAAATGACTAAGTAAAAAAAAAAAAATTTTTCACCTTTTTTCAATTTTACCCCCGTGTGATATATATTCTACCCACACACATTTGGAACTCTCCTGGGGTACCCTCACACATATTATTCCCTCATTTAGTGGATATTTTCACAAAAAAGTGAAATTTTCAAAAATTCAGAAAATTGGCTGAAAACGACTAAATATGAAGGACTCATCGGGCGAATCGCTCTGGAACTTAAATCGGAACGCTCACTGACATTTCCCCTATCTGAAAGTCTGATAAATGCTGAAAAATGACTAAGTCCAAAAAAAAAATTTTTTTCACCTTTTTTCAATTTTACCCCCGTGGGATATATATTCTACCCACACACATTTGGAACTCTCCTGGGGTACCCTCACACATATTATTCCCTCATTTAGTGGATATTTTCACAAAAAAGTGAAATTTTCAAAAATTCAGAAAATTGGCTGAAAACGACTAAATATGAAGGACTCATCGGGCGAATCGCTCTGGAACTTAAATCGGAACGTTCACTGACATTTCCCCTATCTGAAAGTCTGATAAATGCTGAAAAATGACTAAGTCCAAAAAAAAAAATTTTTTCACCTTTTTTCAATTTTACCCCCGTGGGATATATATTCTACCCACACACATTTGGAACTCTCCTGGGGTACCCTCACACATATTATTCCCTCATTTAGTGGATATTTTCACAAAAAAGTGAAATTTTCAAAAATTCAGAAAGTTGGCTGAAAACTACTAAATATGAAGGACTCATCGGGTGAATCGCTCTGGAACTGAAATCGGAGCGCTCACTGACATTTCCCCTATCTGAAAGTCTGATAAACGCTGAAAAAATGACTAAGTCCAAAAAAAAAAATTTTTTCACCTTTTTTCAATTTTACCCCCGTGGGATATATATTCTACCCACACACATTTGGAACTCTCCTGGGGTACCCTCACACATATTATTCCCTCATTTAGTGGATATTTTCACAAAAAAGTGAAATTTTCAAAAATTCAGAAATTTGGCTGAAAACAACTAAATATTAAGGACTCATCGGGCGAATCGCTCTGGAACTGAAATCGGAACGCTCACTGACATTTCCCCTATCTGAAAGTCTGATAAACGCTGAAAAAATGACTAAGTAAAAAAAAAAAAATTTTTCACCTTTTTTCAATTTTACCCCCGTGTGATATATATTCTACCCACACACATTTGGAACTCTCCTGGGGTACCCTCACACATATTATTCCCTCATTTAGTGGATATTTTCACAAAAAAGTGAAATTTTCAAAAATTCAGAAAATTGGCTGAAAACGACTAAATATGAAGGACTCATCGGGCGAATCGCTCTGGAACTTAAATCGGAACGCTCACTGACATTTCCCCTATCTGAAAGTCTGATAAATGCTGAAAAATGACTAAGTCCAAAAAAAAAATTTTTTTCACCTTTTTTCAATTTTACCCCCGTGGGATATATATTCTACCCACACACATTTGGAACTCTCCTGGGGTACCCTCACACATATTATTCCCTCATTTAGTGGATATTTTCACAAAAAAGTGAAATTTTCAAAAATTCAGAAAGTTGGCTGAAAACTACTAAATATGAAGGACTCATCGGGTGAATCGCTCTGGAACTGAAATCGGAGCGCTCACTGACATTTCCCCTATCTGAAAGTCTGATAAATGCTGAAAAAATGACTAAGTCCAAAAAAAAAAATTTTTTCACCTTTTTTCAATTTTACCCCCGTGGGATATATATTCTACCCACACACATTTGGAACTCTCCTGGGGTACCCTCACACATATTATTCCCTCATTTAGTGGATATTTTCACAAAAAAGTGAAATTTTCAAAAATTCAGAAAGTTGGCTGAAAACTACTAAATATGAAGGACTCATCGGGTAAATCGCTCTGGAACTGAAATCGGAGCGCTCACTGACACTTCCCCTATCTGAAAGTCTGATAAATGCTGAAAAAATGACTAAGTCCAAAAAAAAAAATTTTTTCACCTTTTTTCAATTTTACCCCCGTGGGATATATATTCTACCCACACACATTTGGAACTCTCCTGGGGTACCCTCACACATATTATTCCCTCATTTAGTGGATATTTTCACAAAAAAGTGAAATTTTCAAAAATTCAGAAAATTGGCTGAAAACGACTAAATATGAAGGACTCATCGGGCGAATCGCTCTGGAACTGAAATCGGAACGCTCACTGACATTTCCCCTATCTGAAAGTCAGATAAACGCTGAAAAAATGACTAAGTCCAAAAAAAAAAATTTTTCACCTTTTTTCAGTTTTACCCCCGTGGGATATATATTCTACCCACACACATTTGGAACTCTCCTGGGGTACCCTCACACATATTATTCCCTCATTTAGTGGATATTTTCACAAAAAAGTGAAATTTTCAAAAATTCAGAAAATTGGCTGAAAACGACTAAATATGAAGGACTCATCGGGCGAATCGCTCTGGAACTGAAATCGGAACGCTCACTGACATTTCCCCTATCTGAAAGTCAGATAAACGCTGAAAAAATGACTAAGTCCAAAAAAAAAAATTTTTCACCTTTTTTCAGTTTTACCCCCGTGGGATATATATTCTACCCACACACATTTGGAACTCTCCTGGGGTACCCTCACACATATTATTCCCTCATTTAGTGGATATTTTCACAAAAAAGTGAAATTTTCAAAAATTCAGAAAATTGGCTGAAAACGACTAAATATGAAGGACTCATCGGGCGAATCGCTCTGGAACTTAAATCGGAACGCTCACTGACATTTCCCCTATCTGAAAGTCTGATAAATGCTGAAAAATGACTAAGTCCAAAAAAAAAATTTTTTTCACCTTTTTTCAATTTTACCCCCGTGGGATATATATTCTACCCACACACATTTGGAACTCTCCTGGGGTACCCTCACACATATTATTCCCTCATTTAGTGGATATTTTCACAAAAAAGTGAAATTTTCAAAAATTCTGAAATTTGGCTGAAAACAACTAAATATTAAGGACTCATCGGGTGAATCGCTCTGGAACTGAAATCAGAACGCTCACTGACATTTCCCCTATCTGAAAGTCTGATAAACGCTGAAAAAATGATTAAGTCCAAAAAAAAAAATTTTTCACCTTTTTCAATTTTACCCCCGTGTGATATATATTCTACCCACACACATTTGGAACTCTCCTGGGGTACCCTCACACATATTATTCCCTCATTTAGTGGATATTTTCACAAAAAAGTGAAATTTTCAAAAATTCAGAAATTTGGCTGAAAACAACTAAATATTAAGGACTCATCGGGCGAATCGCTCTGGAACTGAAATCGGAACGCTCACTGACATTTCCCCTACCTGAAAGTCTGATAAATGCTGAAAAAATGACTAAGTCCAAAAAAAAAAAATTTTTCACCTTTTTTCAATTTTACCCCCGTGGGATATATATTCTACCCACACACATTTGGAACTCTCCTGTGGTCCCCTCACACATATTATTCCCTCATTTAGTGGATATTTTCACAAAAAAGTGAAATTTTCAAAAATTCAGAAATTTGGCTGAAAACAACTAAATATTAAGGACTCATCGGGCGAATCGCTCTGGAACTGAAATCGGAACGCTCACTGACATTTCCTCTATCTGAAAGTCTGATAAACGCTGAAAAAATGACTAAGTAAAAAAAAAAAAATTTTTCACCTTTTTTCAATTTTACCCCCGTGTGATATATATTCTACCCACACACATTTGGAACTCTCCTGGGGTACCCTCACACATATTATTCCCTCATTTAGTGGATATTTTCACAAAAAAGTGAAATTTTCAAAAATTCAGAAAATTGGCTGAAAACGACTAAATATGAAGGACTCATCGGGCGAATCGCTCTGGAACTTAAATCGGAACGCTCACTGACATTTCCCCTATCTGAAAGTCTGATAAATGCTGAAAAATGACTAAGTCCAAAAAAAAAATTTTTTTCACCTTTTTTCAATTTTACCCCCGTGGGATATATATTCTACCCACACACATTTGGAACTCTCCTGGGGTACCCTCACACATATTATTCCCTCATTTAGTGGATATTTTCACAAAAAAGTGAAATTTTCAAAAATTCAGAAAATTGGCTGAAAACGACTAAATATGAAGGACTCATCGGGCGAATCGCTCTGGAACTTAAATCGGAACGTTCACTGACATTTCCCCTATCTGAAAGTCTGATAAATGCTGAAAAATGACTAAGTCCAAAAAAAAAATTTTTTTCACCTTTTTTCAATTTTACCCCCGTGGGATATATATTCTACCCACACACATTTGGAACTCTCCTGGGGTACCCTCACACATATTATTCCCTCATTTAGTGGATATTTTCACAAAAAAGTGAAATTTTCAAAAATTCAGAAAGTTGGCTGAAAACTACTAAATATGAAGGACTCATCGGGTGAATCGCTCTGGAACTGAAATCGGAGCGCTCACTGACATTTCCCCTATCTGAAAGTCTGATAAACGCTGAAAAAATGACTAAGTCCAAAAAAAAAAATTTTTTCACCTTTTTTCAATTTTACCCCCGTGGGATATATATTCTACCCACACACATTTGGAACTCTCCTGGGGTACCCTCACACATATTATTCCCTCATTTAGTGGATATTTTCACAAAAAAGTGAAATTTTCAAAAATTCAGAAATTTGGCTGAAAACAACTAAATATTAAGGACTCATCGGGCGAATCGCTCTGGAACTGAAATCGGAACGCTCACTGACATTTCCCCTATCTGAAAGTCTGATAAACGCTGAAAAAATGACTAAGTAAAAAAAAAAAAATTTTTCACCTTTTTTCAATTTTACCCCCGTGTGATATATATTCTACCCACACACATTTGGAACTCTCCTGGGGTACCCTCACACATATTATTCCCTCATTTAGTGGATATTTTCACAAAAAAGTGAAATTTTCAAAAATTCAGAAAATTGGCTGAAAACGACTAAATATGAAGGACTCATCGGGCGAATCGCTCTGGAACTTAAATCGGAACGCTCACTGACATTTCCCCTATCTGAAAGTCTGATAAATGCTGAAAAATGACTAAGTCCAAAAAAAAAATTTTTTTCACCTTTTTTCAATTTTACCCCCGTGGGATATATATTCTACCCACACACATTTGGAACTCTCCTGGGGTACCCTCACACATATTATTCCCTCATTTAGTGGATATTTTCACAAAAAAGTGAAATTTTCAAAAATTCAGAAAGTTGGCTGAAAACTACTAAATATGAAGGACTCATCGGGTGAATCGCTCTGGAACTGAAATCGGAGCGCTCACTGACATTTCCCCTATCTGAAAGTCTGATAAATGCTGAAAAAATGACTAAGTCCAAAAAAAAAAATTTTTTCACCTTTTTTCAATTTTACCCCCGTGGGATATATATTCTACCCACACACATTTGGAACTCTCCTGGGGTACCCTCACACATATTATTCCCTCATTTAGTGGATATTTTCACAAAAAAGTGAAATTTTCAAAAATTCAGAAAGTTGGCTGAAAACTACTAAATATGAAGGACTCATCGGGTAAATCGCTCTGGAACTGAAATCGGAGCGCTCACTGACACTTCCCCTATCTGAAAGTCTGATAAATGCTGAAAAAATGACTAAGTCCAAAAAAAAAAATTTTTTCACCTTTTTTCAATTTTACCCCCGTGGGATATATATTCTACCCACACACATTTGGAACTCTCCTGGGGTACCCTCACACATATTATTCCCTCATTTAGTGGATATTTTCACAAAAAAAGTGAAATTTTCAAAAATTCAGAAAATTGGCTGAAAACGACTAAATATGAAGGACTCATCGGGCGAATCGCTCTGGAACTGAAATCGGAACGCTCACTGACATTTCCCCTACCTGAAAGTCTGATAAATGCTGAAAAAATGACTAAGTCCAAAAAAAAAAAATTTTTCACCTTTTTTCAATTTTACCCCCGTGGGATATATATTCTACCCACACACATTTGGAACTCTCCTGTGGTCCCCTTACACATATTATTCCCTCATTTAGTGGATATTTTCACAAAAAAGTGAAATTTTCAAAAATTCAGAAATTTGGCTGAAAACAACTAAATATTAAGGACTCATCGGGCGAATCGCTCTGGAACTGAAATCGGAACGCTCACTGACATTTCCTCTATCTGAAAGTCTGATAAACGCTGAAAAAATGACTAAGTAAAAAAAAAAAAATTTTTCACCTTTTTTCAATTTTACCCCCGTGTGATATATATTCTACCCACACACATTTGGAACTCTCCTGGGGTACCCTCACACATATTATTCCCTCATTTAGTGGATATTTTCACAAAAAAAGTGAAATTTTCAAAAATTCAGAAAATTGGCTGAAAACGACTAAATATGAAGGACTCATCGGGCGAATCGCTCTGGAACTTAAATCGGAACGCTCACTGACATTTCCCCTATCTGAAAGTCTGATAAATGCTGAAAAATGACTAAGTCCAAAAAAAAAATTTTTTTCACCTTTTTTCAATTTTACCCCCGTGGGATATATATTCTACCCACACACATTTGGAACTCTCCTGGGGTACCCTCACACATATTATTCCCTCATTTAGTGGATATTTTCACAAAAAAGTGAAATTTTCAAAAATTCAGAAAATTGGCTGAAAACGACTAAATATGAAGGACTCATCGGGCGAATCGCTCTGGAACTTAAATCGGAACGTTCACTGACATTTCCCCTATCTGAAAGTCTGATAAATGCTGAAAAATGACTAAGTCCAAAAAAAAAATTTTTTTCACCTTTTTTCAGTTTTACCCCCGTGGGATATATATTCTACCCACACACATTTGGAACTCTCCTGGGGTACCCTCACACATATTATTCCCTCATTTAGTGGATATTTTCACAAAAAAGTGAAATTTTCAAAAATTCAGAAAGTTGGCTGAAAACTACTAAATATGAAGGACTCATCGGGTGAATCGCTCTGGAACTGAAATCGGAGCGCTCACTGACATTTCCCCTATCTGAAAGTCTGATAAACGCTGAAAAAATGACTAAGTCCAAAAAAAAAAATTTTTTCACCTTTTTTCAATTTTACCCCCGTGTGATATATATTCTACCCACACACATTTGGAACTCTCCTGGGGTACCCTCACACATATTATTCCCTCATTTAGTGGATATTTTCACAAAAAAGTGAAATTTTCAAAAATTCAGAAATTTGGCTGAAAACAACTAAATATTAAGGACTCATCGGGCGAATCGCTCTGGAACTGAAATCGGAACGCTCACTGACATTTCCCCTATCTGAAAGTCTGATAAACGCTGAAAAAATGACTAAGTAAAAAAAAAAAAATTTTTCACCTTTTTTCAATTTTACCCCCGTGTGATATATATTCTACCCACACACATTTGGAACTCTCCTGGGGTACCCTCACACATATTATTCCCTCATTTAGTGGATATTTTCACAAAAAAGTGAAATTTTCAAAAATTCAGAAAATTGGCTGAAAACGACTAAATATGAAGGACTCATCGGGCGAATCGCTCTGGAACTTAAATCGGAACGCTCACTGACATTTCCCCTATCTGAAAGTCTGATAAATGCTGAAAAATGACTAAGTCCAAAAAAAAAATTTTTTTCACCTTTTTTCAATTTTACCCCCGTGGGATATATATTCTACCCACACACATTTGGAACTCTCCTGGGGTACCCTCACACATATTATTCCCTCATTTAGTGGATATTTTCACAAAAAAGTGAAATTTTCAAAAATTCAGAAAGTTGGCTGAAAACTACTAAATATGAAGGACTCATCGGGTGAATCGCTCTGGAACTGAAATCGGAGCACTCACTGACATTTCCCCTATCTGAAAGTCTGATAAATGCTGAAAAAATGACTAAGTCCAAAAAAAAAAATTTTTTCACCTTTTTTCAATTTTACCCCCGTGGGATATATATTCTACCCACACACATTTGGAACTCTCCTGGGGTACCCTCACACATATTATTCCCTCATTTAGTGGATATTTTCACAAAAAAGTGAAATTTTCAAAAATTCAGAAAGTTGGCTGAAAACTACTAAATATGAAGGACTCATCGGGTAAATCGCTCTGGAACTGAAATCGGAGCGATCACTGACACTTCCCCTATCTGAAAGTCTGATAAATGCTGAAAAAATGACTAAGTCCAAAAAAAAAAATTTTTTCACCTTTTTTCAATTTTACCCCCGTGGGATATATATTCTACCCACACACATTTGGAACTCTCCTGGGGTACCCTCACACATATTATTCCCTCATTTAGTGGATATTTTCACAAAAATAGTGAAATTTTCAAAAATTCAGAAAATTGGCTGAAAACGACTAAATATGAAGGACTCATCGGGCGAATCGCTCTGGAACTGAAATCGGAACGCTCACTGACATTTCCCCTACCTGAAAGTCTGATAAATGCTGAAAAAATGACTAAGTCCAAAAAAAAAAAATTTTTCACCTTTTTTCAATTTTACCCCCGTGGGATATATATTCTACCCACACACATTTGGAACTCTCCTGGGGTACCCTCACACATATTATTCCGTCATTTAGTGGATATTTTCACAAAAAAGTGAAATTTTCAAAAATTCTGAAATTTGGCTGAAAACAACTAAATATTAAGGACTCATCGGGTGAATCGCTCTGGAACTGAAATCAGAACGCTCACTGACATTTCCCCTATCTGAAAGTCTGATAAACGCTGAAAAAATGATTAAGTCCAAAAAAAAAAATTTTTCACCTTTTTTCAATTTTACCCCCGTGTGATATATATTCTACCCACACACATTTGGAACTCTCCTGGGGTACCCTCACACATATTATTCCCTCATTTAGTGGATATTTTCACAAAAAAGTGAAATTTTCAAAAATTCAGAAATTTGGCTGAAAACAACTAAATATTAAGGACTCATCGGGCGAATCGCTCTGGAACTGAAATCGGAACGCTCACTGACATTTCCCCTACCTGAAAGTCTGATAAATGCTGAAAAAATGACTAAGTCCAAAAAAAAAAAATTTTTCACCTTTTTTCAATTTTACCCCCGTGGGATATATATTCTACCCACACACATTTGGAACTCTCCTGTGGTCCCCTCACACATATTATTCCCTCATTTAGTGGATATTTTCACAAAAAAGTGAAATTTTCAAAAATTCAGAAATTTGGCTGAAAACAACTAAATATTAAGGACTCATCGGGCGAATCGCTCTGGAACTGAAATCGGAACGCTCACTGACATTTCCTCTATCTGAAAGTCTGATAAACGCTGAAAAAATGACTAAGTAAAAAAAAAAAAATTTTTCACCTTTTTTCAATTTTACCCCCGTGTGATATATATTCTACCCACACACATTTGGAACTCTCCTGGGGTACCCTCACACATATTATTCCCTCATTTAGTGGATATTTTCACAAAAAAGTGAAATTTTCAAAAATTCAGAAAATTGGCTGAAAACGACTAAATATGAAGGACTCATCGGGCGAATCGCTCTGGAACTTAAATCGGAACGCTCACTGACATTTCCCCTATCTGAAAGTCTGATAAATGCTGAAAAATGACTAAGTCCAAAAAAAAAATTTTTTTCACCTTTTTTCAATTTTACCCCCGTGGGATATATATTCTACCCACACACATTTGGAACTCTCCTGGGGTACCCTCACACATATTATTCCCTCATTTAGTGGATATTTTCACAAAAAAGTGAAATTTTCAAAAATTCAGAAAATTGGCTGAAAACGACTAAATATGAAGGACTCATCGGGCGAATCGCTCTGGAACTTAAATCGGAACGTTCACTGACATTTCCCCTATCTGAAAGTCTGATAAATGCTGAAAAATGACTAAGTCCAAAAAAAAAATTTTTTTCACCTTTTTTCAATTTTACCCCCGTGGGATATATATTCTACCCACACACATTTGGAACTCTCCTGGGGTACCCTCACACATATTATTCCCTCATTTAGTGGATATTTTCACAAAAAAGTGAAATTTTCAAAAATTCAGAAAGTTGGCTGAAAACTACTAAATATGAAGGACTCATCGGGTGAATCGCTCTGGAACTGAAATCGGAGCGCTCACTGACATTTCCCCTATCTGAAAGTCTGATAAACGCTGAAAAAATGACTAAGTCCAAAAAAAAAAATTTTTTCACCTTTTTTCAATTTTACCCCCGTGGGATATATATTCTACCCACACACATTTGGAACTCTCCTGGGGTACCCTCACACATATTATTCCCTCATTTAGTGGATATTTTCACAAAAAAGTGAAATTTTCAAAAATTCAGAAATTTGGCTGAAAACAACTAAATATTAAGGACTCATCGGGCGAATCGCTCTGGAACTGAAATCGGAACGCTCACTGACATTTCCCCTATCTGAAAGTCTGATAAACGCTGAAAAAATGACTAAGTAAAAAAAAAAAAATTTTTCACCTTTTTTCAATTTTACCCCCGTGTGATATATATTCTACCCACACACATTTGGAACTCTCCTGGGGTACCCTCACACATATTATTCCCTCATTTAGTGGATATTTTCACAAAAAAGTGAAATTTTCAAAAATTCAGAAAATTGGCTGAAAACGACTAAATATGAAGGACTCATCGGGCGAATCGCTCTGGAACTTAAATCGGAACGCTCACTGACATTTCCCCTATCTGAAAGTCTGATAAATGCTGAAAAATGACTAAGTCCAAAAAAAAAATTTTTTTCACCTTTTTTCAATTTTACCCCCGTGGGATATATATTCTACCCACACACATTTGGAACTCTCCTGGGGTACCCTCACACATATTATTCCCTCATTTAGTGGATATTTTCACAAAAAAGTGAAATTTTCAAAAATTCAGAAAGTTGGCTGAAAACTACTAAATATGAAGGACTCATCGGGTGAATCGCTCTGGAACTGAAATCGGAGCGCTCACTGACATTTCCCCTATCTGAAAGTCTGATAAATGCTGAAAAAATGACTAAGTCCAAAAAAAAAAATTTTTTCACCTTTTTTCAATTTTACCCCCGTGGGATATATATTCTACCCACACACATTTGGAACTCTCCTGGGGTACCCTCACACATATTATTCCCTCATTTAGTGGATATTTTCACAAAAAAGTGAAATTTTCAAAAATTCAGAAAGTTGGCTGAAAACTACTAAATATGAAGGACTCATCGGGTAAATCGCTCTGGAACTGAAATCGGAGCGCTCACTGACACTTCCCCTATCTGAAAGTCTGATAAATGCTGAAAAAATGACTAAGTCCAAAAAAAAAAATTTTTTCACCTTTTTTCAATTTTACCCCCGTGGGATATATATTCTACCCACACACATTTGGAACTCTCCTGGGGTACCCTCACACATATTATTCCCTCATTTAGTGGATATTTTCACAAAAAAAGTGAAATTTTCAAAAATTCAGAAAATTGGCTGAAAACGACTAAATATGAAGGACTCATCGGGCGAATCGCTCTGGAACTGAAATCGGAACGCTCACTGACATTTCCCCTACCTGAAAGTCTGATAAATGCTGAAAAAATGACTAAGTCCAAAAAAAAAAAATTTTTCACCTTTTTTCAATTTTACCCCCGTGGGATATATATTCTACCCACACACATTTGGAACTCTCCTGTGGTCCCCTTACACGTATTATTCCCTCATTTAGTGGATATTTTCACAAAAAAGTGAAATTTTCAAAAATTCAGAAATTTGGCTGAAAACAACTAAATATTAAGGACTCATCGGGCGAATCGCTCTGGAACTGAAATCGGAACGCTCACTGACATTTCCTCTATCTGAAAGTCTGATAAACGCTGAAAAAATGACTAAGTAAAAAAAAAAAAATTTTTCACCTTTTTTCAATTTTACCCCCGTGTGATATATATTCTACCCACACACATTTGGAACTCTCCTGGGGTACCCTCACACATATTATTCCCTCATTTAGTGGATATTTTCACAAAAAAAGTGAAATTTTCAAAAATTCAGAAAATTGGCTGAAAACGACTAAATATGAAGGACTCATCGGGCGAATCGCTCTGGAACTTAAATCGGAACGCTCACTGACATTTCCCCTATCTGAAAGTCTGATAAATGCTGAAAAATGACTAAGTCCAAAAAAAAAATTTTTTTCACCTTTTTTCAATTTTACCCCCGTGGGATATATATTCTACCCACACACATTTGGAACTCTCCTGGGGTACCCTCACACATATTATTCCCTCATTTAGTGGATATTTTCACAAAAAAGTGAAATTTTCAAAAATTCAGAAAATTGGCTGAAAACGACTAAATATGAAGGACTCATCGGGCGAATCGCTCTGGAACTTAAATCGGAACGTTCACTGACATTTCCCCTATCTGAAAGTCTGATAAATGCTGAAAAATGACTAAGTCCAAAAAAAAAATTTTTTTCACCTTTTTTCAATTTTACCCCCGTGGGATATATATTCTACCCACACACATTTGGAACTCTCCTGGGGTACCCTCACACATATTATTCCCTCATTTAGTGGATATTTTCACAAAAAAGTGAAATTTTCAAAAATTCAGAAAGTTGGCTGAAAACTACTAAATATGAAGGACTCATCGGGTGAATCGCTCTGGAACTGAAATCGGAGCGCTCACTGACATTTCCCCTATCTGAAAGTCTGATAAACGCTGAAAAAATGACTAAGTCCAAAAAAAAAAATTTTTTCACCTTTTTTCAATTTTACCCCCGTGTGATATATATTCTACCCACACACATTTGGAACTCTCCTGGGGTACCCTCACACATATTATTCCCTCATTTAGTGGATATTTTCACAAAAAAGTGAAATTTTCAAAAATTCAGAAATTTGGCTGAAAACAACTAAATATTAAGGACTCATCGGGCGAATCGCTCTGGAACTGAAATCGGAACGCTCACTGACATTTCCCCTATCTGAAAGTCTGATAAACGCTGAAAAAATGACTAAGTAAAAAAAAAAAAATTTTTCACCTTTTTTCAATTTTACCCCCGTGTGATATATATTCTACCCACACACATTTGGAACTCTCCTGGGGTACCCTCACACATATTATTCCCTCATTTAGTGGATATTTTCACAAAAAAGTGAAATTTTCAAAAATTCAGAAAATTGGCTGAAAACGACTAAATATGAAGGACTCATCGGGCGAATCGCTCTGGAACTTAAATCGGAACGCTCACTGACATTTCCCCTATCTGAAAGTCTGATAAATGCTGAAAAATGACTAAGTCCAAAAAAAAAATTTTTTTCACCTTTTTTCAATTTTACCCCCGTGGGATATATATTCTACCCACACACATTTGGAACTCTCCTGGGGTACCCTCACACATATTATTCCCTCATTTAGTGGATATTTTCACAAAAAAGTGAAATTTTCAAAAATTCAGAAAGTTGGCTGAAAACTACTAAATATGAAGGACTCATCGGGTGAATCGCTCTGGAACTGAAATCGGAGCGCTCACTGACATTTCCCCTATCTGAAAGTCTGATAAATGCTGAAAAAATGACTAAGTCCAAAAAAAAAAATTTTTTCACCTTTTTTCAATTTTACCCCCGTGGGATATATATTCTACCCACACACATTTGGAACTCTCCTGGGGTACCCTCACACATATTATTCCCTCATTTAGTGGATATTTTCACAAAAAAGTGAAATTT
The DNA here is from genome assembly GCF_046119375.1 of Phyllobates terribilis. Taxonomy (NCBI): domain Eukaryota; kingdom Metazoa; phylum Chordata; class Amphibia; order Anura; family Dendrobatidae; genus Phyllobates; species Phyllobates terribilis. The sequence goes on along the minus strand of NW_027362773.1, from coordinate 75,370,358 downwards.
TCAAAAATTCAGAAAGTTGGGTGAAAACTACTAAATATGAAGGACTCATCGGGTAAATCGCTCTGGAACTGAAATCGGAGCGCTCACTGACACTTCCCCTATCTGAAAGTCTGATAAATGCTGAAAAAATGACTAAGTCCAAAAAAAAAAATTTTTTCACCTTTTTTCAATTTTACCCCCGTGGGATATATATTCTACCCACACACATTTGGAACTCTCCTGGGGTACCCTCACACATATTATTCCCTCATTTAGTGGATATTTTCACAAAAATAGTGAAATTTTCAAAAATTCAGAAAATTGGCTGAAAACGACTAAATATGAAGGACTCATCGGGCGAATCGCTCTGGAACTGAAATCGGAACGCTCACTGACATTTCCCCTACCTGAAAGTCTGATAAATGCTGAAAAAATGACTAAGTCCAAAAAAAAAAAATTTTTCACCTTTTTTCAATTTTACCCCCGTGGGATATATATTCTACCCACACACATTTGGAACTCTCCTGTGGTCCCCTTACACATATTATTCCCTCATTTAGTGGATATTTTCACAAAAAAGTGAAATTTTCAAAAATTCAGAAATTTGGCTGAAAACAACTAAATATTAAGGACTCATCGGGCGAATCGCTCTGGAACTGAAATCGGAACGCTCACTGACATTTCCTCTATCTGAAAGTCTGATAAACGCTGAAAAAATGACTAAGTAAAAAAAAAAAAATTTTTCACCTTTTTTCAATTTTACCCCCGTGTGATATATATTCTACCCACACACATTTGGAACTCTCCTGGGGTACCCTCACACATATTATTCCCTCATTTAGTGGATATTTTCACAAAAAAGTGAAATTTTCAAAAATTCAGAAAATTGGCTGAAAACGACTAAATATGAAGGACTCATCGGGCGAATCGCTCTGGAACTTAAATCGGAACGCTCACTGACATTTCCCCTATCTGAAAGTCTGATAAATGCTGAAAAATGACTAAGTCCAAAAAAAAAATTTTTTTCACCTTTTTTCAATTTTACCCCCGTGGGATATATATTCTACCCACACACATTTGGAACTCTCCTGGGGTACCCTCACACATATTATTCCCTCATTTAGTGGATATTTTCACAAAAAAGTGAAATTTTCAAAAATTCAGAAAGTTGGCTGAAAACTACTAAATATGAAGGACTCATCGGGTGAATCGCTCTGGAACTGAAATCGGAGCGCTCACTGACATTTCCCCTATCTGAAAGTCTGATAAATGCTGAAAAAATGACTAAGTCCAAAAAAAAAAATTTTTTCACCTTTTTTCAATTTTACCCCCGTGGGATATATATTCTACCCACACACATTTGGAACTCTCCTGGGGTACCCTCACACATATTATTCCCTCATTTAGTGGATATTTTCACAAAAAAGTGAAATTTTCAAAAATTCAGAAAGTTGGCTGAAAACTACTAAATATGAAGGACTCATCGGGCGAATCGCTCTGGAACTTAAATCGGAACGTTCACTGACATTTCCCCTATCTGAAAGTCTGATAAATGCTGAAAAATGACTAAGTCCAAAAAAAAAATTTTTTTCACCTTTTTCCAATTTTACCCCCGTGGGATATATATTCTACCCACACACATTTGGAACTCTCCTGGGGTACCCTCACACATATTATTCCCTCATTTAGTGGATATTTTCACAAAAAAGTGAAATTTTCAAAAATTCAGAAAGTTGGCTGAAAACTACTAAATATGAAGGACTCATCGGGTGAATCGCTCTGGAACTGAAATCGGAGCGCTCACTGACATTTCCCCTATCTGAAAGTCTGATAAATGCTGAAAAAATGACTAAGTCCAAAAAAAAAAATGTTTTCACCTTTTTTCAATTTTACCCCCGTGGGATATATATTCTACCCACACACATTTGGAACTCTCCTGGGGTACCCTCACACATATTATTCCCTCATTTAGTGGATATTTTCACAAAAAAGTGAAATTTTCAAAAATTCAGAAAGTTGGCTGAAAACTACTAAATATGAAGGACTCATCGGGTGAATCGCTCTGGAACTGAAATCGGAGCGCTCACTGACACTTCCCCTATCTGAAAGTCTGATAAATGCTGAAAAAATGACTAAGTCCAAAAAAAAAAATTTTTTCACCTTTTTTCAATTTTACCCCCGTGGGATATATATTCTACCCACACACATTTGGAACTCTCCTGGGGTACCCTCACACATATTATTCCCTCATTTAGTGGATATTTTCACAAAAAAAGTGAAATTTTCAAAAATTCAGAAAATTGGCTGAAAACGACTAAATATGAAGGACTCATCGGGCGAATCGCTCTGGAACTTAAATCGGAACGCTCACTGACATTTCCCCTATCTGAAAGTCTGATAAATGCTGAAAAATGACTAAGTCCAAAAAAAAAATTTTTTTCACCTTTTTTCAATTTTACCCCCGTGGGATATATATTCTACCCACACACATTTGGAACTCTCCTGGGGTACCCTCACACATATTATTCCCTCATTTAGTGGATATTTTCACAAAAAAGTGAAATTTTCAAAAATTCTGAAATTTGGCTGAAAACAACTAAATATTAAGGACTCATCGGGCGAATCGCTCTGGAACTGAAATCGGAATGCTCACTGACATTTCCCCTATCTGAAAGTCTGATAAACGCTGAAAAAATGACTAAGTCCAAAAAAAAAAATTTTTCACCTTTATTCAATTTTACCCCCGTGTGATATATATTCTACCCACACACATTTGGAACTCTCCTGGGGTACCCTCACACATATTATTCCCTCATTTAGTGGATATTTTCACAAAAAAGTTAAATTTTCAAAAATTCAGAAAGTTGGCTGAAAACGACTAAATATGAAGGACTCATCGGGTGAATCGCTCAGGAACTGAAATCGGAACGCTCACTGACATTTCCCCTATCTGAAAGTCTGATAAATGCTGAAAAAATGACTAAGTCCAAAAAAAAAAATTTTTTCACCTTTTTTCAATTTTACCCCCGTGGGACATATATTCTACCCACACACATTTGGAACTCTCCTGGGGTACCCTCACACATATTATTCCCTCATTTAGTGGATATTTTCACAAAAAAGTGAAATTTTTAAAAATTCTGAAATTTGGCTGAAAACAACTAAATATTAAGGATTCATCGGGCGAATCGCTCTGGAACTGAAATCGGAATGCTCACTGACATTTCCCCTATCTGAAAGTCTGATAAACGCTGAAAAAATGACTAAGTCCAAAAAAAAATATTTTTCACCTTTTTTCAATTTTACCCCCGTGTGATATATATTCTACCCACACACATTTGGAACTCTCCTGGGGTACCCTCACACATATTATTCCCTCATTTAGTGGATATTTTCACAAAAAAGTGAAATTTTCAAAAATTCAGAAAATTGGCTGAAAACGACTAAATATGAAGGACTCATCGGGCGAATCGCTCTGGAACTTAAATCGGAACGCTCACTGACATTTCCCCTATCTGAAAGTCTGATAAATGCTGAAAAATGACTAAGTCCAAAAAAAAAATTTTTTTCACCTTTTTTCAATTTTACCCCCGTGGGATATATATTCTACCCACACACATTTGGAACTCTCCTGGGGTACCCTCACACATATTATTCCCTCATTTAGTGGATATTTTCACAAAAAAGTGAAATTTTCAAAAATTCTGAAATTTGGCTGAAAACAACTAAATATTAAGGACTCATCGGGTGAATCGCTCTGGAACTGAAATCGGAATGCTCACTGACATTTCCCCTATCTGAAAGTCTGATAAACGCTGAAAAAATGACTAAGTCCAAAAAAAAATATTTTTCACCTTTTTTCAATTTTACCACCGTGTGATATATATTCTACCCACACACATTTGGAACTCTCCTGGGGTACCCTCACACATATTATTCCCTCATTTAGTGGATATTTTCACAAAAAAGTGAAATTTTCAAAAATTCAGAAAATTGGCTGAAAACGACTAAATATGAAGGACTCATCGGGCGAATCGCTCTGGAACTGAAATCGGAACGCTCACTGACATTTCCCCTACCTGAAAGTCTGATAAATGCTGAAAAAATGACTAAGTCCAAAAAAAAAAATTTTTTCACCTTTTTTCAATTTTACCCCCGTGGGATATATATTCTACCCACACACATTTGGAACTCTCCTGGGGTACCCTCACACATATTATTCCCTCATTTAGTGGATATTTTCACAAAAAAGTGAAATTTTCAAAAATTCAGAAAGTTGGCTGAAAACTACTAAATATGAAGGACTCATCGGGCGAATCGCTCTGGAACTTAAATCGGAACGTTCACTGACATTTCCCCTATCTGAAAGTCTGATAAATGCTGAAAAATGACTAAGTCCAAAAAAAAAATTTTTTTCACCTTTTTCCAATTTTACCCCCGTGGGATATATATTCTACCCACACACATTTGGAACTCTCCTGGGGTACCCTCACACATATTATTCCCTCATTTAGTGGATATTTTCACAAAAAAGTGAAATTTTCAAAAATTCAGAAAGTTGGCTGAAAACTACTAAATATGAAGGACTCATCGGGTGAATCGCTCTGGAACTGAAATCGGAGCGCTCACTGACATTTCCCCTATCTGAAAGTCTGATAAATGCTGAAAAAATGACTAAGTCCAAAAAAAAAAATGTTTTCACCTTTTTTCAATTTTACCCCCGTGGGATATATATTCTACCCACACACATTTGGAACTCTCCTGGGGTACCCTCACACATATTATTCCCTCATTTAGTGGATATTTTCACAAAAAAGTGAAATTTTCAAAAATTCAGAAAGTTGGCTGAAAACTACTAAATATGAAGGACTCATCGGGTGAATCGCTCTGGAACTGAAATCGGAGCGCTCACTGACACTTCCCCTATCTGAAAGTCTGATAAATGCTGAAAAAATGACTAAGTCCAAAAAAAAAAATTTTTTCACCTTTTTTCAATTTTACCCCCGTGGGATATATATTCTACCCACACACATTTGGAACTCTCCTGGGGTACCCTCACACATATTATTCCCTCATTTAGTGGATATTTTCACAAAAAAAGTGAAATTTTCAAAAATTCAGAAAATTGGCTGAAAACGACTAAATATGAAGGACTCATCGGGCGAATCGCTCTGGAACTTAAATCGGAACGCTCACTGACATTTCCCCTATCTGAAAGTCTGATAAATGCTGAAAAATGACTAAGTCCAAAAAAAAAATTTTTTTCACCTTTTTTCAATTTTACCCCCGTGGGATATATATTCTACCCACACACATTTGGAACTCTCCTGGGGTACCCTCACACATATTATTCCCTCATTTAGTGGATATTTTCACAAAAAAGTGAAATTTTCAAAAATTCTGAAATTTGGCTGAAAACAACTAAATATTAAGGACTCATCGGGCGAATCGCTCTGGAACTGAAATCGGAATGCTCACTGACATTTCCCCTATCTGAAAGTCTGATAAACGCTGAAAAAATGACTAAGTCCAAAAAAAAAAATTTTTCACCTTTATTCAATTTTACCCCCGTGTGATATATATTCTACCCACACACATTTGGAACTCTCCTGGGGTACCCTCACACATATTATTCCCTCATTTAGTGGATATTTTCACAAAAAAGTTAAATTTTCAAAAATTCAGAAAGTTGGCTGAAAACGACTAAATATGAAGGACTCATCGGGTGAATCGCTCAGGAACTGAAATCGGAACGCTCACTGACATTTCCCCTATCTGAAAGTCTGATAAATGCTGAAAAAATGACTAAGTCCAAAAAAAAAAATTTTTTCACCTTTTTTCAATTTTACCCCCGTGGGACATATATTCTACCCACACACATTTGGAACTCTCCTGGGGTACCCTCACACATATTATTCCCTCATTTAGTGGATATTTTCACAAAAAAGTGAAATTTTTAAAAATTCTGAAATTTGGCTGAAAACAACTAAATATTAAGGATTCATCGGGCGAATCGCTCTGGAACTGAAATCGGAATGCTCACTGACATTTCCCCTATCTGAAAGTCTGATAAACGCTGAAAAAATGACTAAGTCCAAAAAAAAATATTTTTCACCTTTTTTCAATTTTACCCCCGTGTGATATATATTCTACCCACACACATTTGGAACTCTCCTGGGGTACCCTCACACATATTATTCCCTCATTTAGTGGATATTTTCACAAAAAAGTGAAATTTTCAAAAATTCAGAAAATTGGCTGAAAACGACTAAATATGAAGGACTCATCGGGCGAATCGCTCTGGAACTTAAATCGGAACGCTCACTGACATTTCCCCTATCTGAAAGTCTGATAAATGCTGAAAAATGACTAAGTCCAAAAAAAAAATTTTTTTCACCTTTTTTCAATTTTACCCCCGTGGGATATATATTCTACCCACACACATTTGGAACTCTCCTGGGGTACCCTCACACATATTATTCCCTCATTTAGTGGATATTTTCACAAAAAAGTGAAATTTTCAAAAATTCTGAAATTTGGCTGAAAACAACTAAATATTAAGGACTCATCGGGTGAATCGCTCTGGAACTGAAATCGGAATGCTCACTGACATTTCCCCTATCTGAAAGTCTGATAAACGCTGAAAAAATGACTAAGTCCAAAAAAAAATATTTTTCACCTTTTTTCAATTTTACCACCGTGTGATATATATTCTACCCACACACATTTGGAACTCTCCTGGGGTACCCTCACACATATTATTCCCTCATTTAGTGGATATTTTCACAAAAAAGTGAAATTTTCAAAAATTCAGAAAATTGGCTGAAAACGACTAAATATGAAGGACTCATCGGGCGAATCGCTCTGGAACTGAAATCGGAACGCTCACTGACATTTCCCCTACCTGAAAGTCTGATAAATGCTGAAAAAATGACTAAGTCCAAAAAAAAAAATTTTTTCACCTTTTTTCAATTTTACCCCCGTGGGATATATATTCTACCCACACACATTTGGAACTCTCCTGGGGTACCCTCACACATATTATTCCCTCATTTAGTAGATATTTTCACAAAAAAGTGAAATTTTCAAAAATTCAGAAAATTGGCTGAAAACGACTAAATATGAAGGACTCATCAGGCGAATCGCTCTGGAACTTAAATCGGAACGCTCACTGACATTTCCCCTATCTGAAAGTCTGATAAATGCTGAAAAATGACTAAGTCCAAAAAAAAAAATTTTTTCACCTTTTTTCAATTTTACCCCCGTGGGATATATATTCTACCCACACACATTTGGAACTCTCCTGTGGTACCCTCACACATATTATTCCCTCATTTAGTGGATATTTTCACAAAAAAGTGAAATTTTCAAACATTCTGAAAATTGGCTGAAAACGACTAAATATGAAGGACTCATCGGGCGAATGGCTCTGGAACTGAAATCGGAATGCTCACTTACATTTCCCCTATCTGAAAGTCTGATAAATGCTGAAAAAATGACTAAGTCCAAAAAAAAAATTTTTTTCACCTTTTTTCAATTTTACCCCCGTGGGATATATATTCTACTCACACACATTTGGAACTCTCCTGGGGTACCCTCACACATATTATTCCCTCATTTAGTGGATATTTTCACAAAAAAGTGAAATTTTCAAAAATTCTGAAATTTGGCTGAAAACAACTAAATATTAAGGACTCATCGGGCGAATCGCTCTGGAACTGAAATCGGAACGCTCACTGACATTTCCCCTATCTGAAAGTCTGATAAATGCTGAAAAAATGACTAAGTCCAAAAAAAAAAATTTTTCACCTTTTTTCAATTTTACCCCCGTGTGATATATATTCTACCCACACACATTTGGAACTCTCCTGGGGTACCCTCACACATATTATTCCCTCATTTAGTGGATATTTTCACAAAAAAGTGAAATTTTCAAAAATTCTGAAATTTGGCTGAAAACAACTAAATATTAAGGACTCATCGGGCGAATCGCTCTGGAACTGAAATCGGAACGCTCACTGACATTTCCCCTATCTGAAAGTCTGATAAACGCTGAAAAAATGACTAAGTCCAAAAAAAAATATTTTTCATCTTTTTTCAATTTTACCCCCGTGTTATATACATTCTACCCACACACATTTGGAACTCTCCTGGGGTACCCTCACACATATTATTCCCTCATTTAGTGGATATTTTCACAAAAAAGTGAAATTTTCAAAAATTCAGAAAATTGGCTGAAAACGACTAAATATGAAGGACTCATCGGGCGAATCGCTCTGGAACTGAAATCGGAACGCTCACTGACATTTCCCCTATCTGAAAGTCTGATAAACGCTGAAAAAATGACTAAGTCCAAAAAAAAAAATTTTTCACCTTTTTTCAATTTTACCCCCGTGTGATATATATTCTACCCACACACATTTGGAATTCTCCTGGGGTACCCTCACACATATTATTCCCTCATTTAGTGGATATTTTCACAAAAAAGTGAAATTTTCAAAAATTCGGAAATTTGGCTGAAAACAACTAAATATTAAAGACTCATCGGGCGAATCGCTCTGGAACTGAAATCGGAACGCTCACTGACATTTCCCCTATCTGAAAGTCTGATAAACGCTGAAAAAATGACTAAGTCCAAAAAAAAATATTTTTCACCTTTTTTCAATTTTACCCCCGTGTGATATATATTCTACCCACACACATTTGGAACTCTCCTGGGGTACCCTCACACATATTATTCCCTCATTTAGTGGATATTTTCACAAAAAAGTGAAATTTTCAAAAATTCAGAATATTGGCTGAAAACGACTAAATATGAAGGATTCATCGGGCGAATCGCTCTGGAACTTAAATCAGAATGCTCACTGACATTTCCCCTATCTGAAAGTCTGATAAATGCTGAAAAATGACTAAGTTCAAAAAAAAATTTTTTTTCACCTTTTTTCAATTTTACCCCCGTGGGATATATATTCTACCCACACACATTTGGAACTCTCCTGGGGTACCCTCACACATATTATTCCCTCATTTAGTGGATATTTTCACAAAAAAGTGAAATTTTTAAAAATTCTGAAATTTGACTGAAAACAACTAAATATTAAGGACTCATCGGGCGAATCGCTCTGGAACTGAAATCGGAATGCTCACTGACATTTCCCCTATCTGAAAGTCTGATAAACGCTGAAAAAATGACTAAGTCCAAAAAAAAATATTTTTCACCTTTTTTCAATTTTACCCCCGTGTGATATATATTCTACCCACACACATTTGGAACTCTCCTGGGGTACCCTCACACATATTATTCCCTCATTTAGTGGATATTTTCACAAAAAAGTGAAATTTTCAAACATTCTGAAAATTGGCTGAAAACGACTAAATATGAAGGACTCATCGGGCGAATCGCTCTGGAACTGAAATCGGAACGCTCACTGACATTTCCCCTATCTGAAAGTCTGATAAACGCTGAAAAAATGACTAAGTCCAAAAAAAAATATTTTTCACCTTTTTTCAATTTTACCCCCGTGTGATATATATTCTACCCACACACATTTGGAACTCTCCTGGGGTACCCTCACACATATTATTCCCTCATTTAGTGGATATTTTCACAAAAAAGTGAAATTTTCAAACATTCTGAAAATTGGCTGAAAACGACTAAATATGAAGGACTCATCGGGCGAATCGCTTTGGAACTGAAATCGGAACGCTCACTGACATTTCCCCTATCTGAAAGTCTGATAAATGCTGAAAAAATGACTAAGTCCAAAAAAAAATATTTTTTCACCTTTTTTCAATTTTACCCCCGTGGGATATATATTCCACCCACACACATTTGGAACTCTCCTGGGGTACCCTCACACATATTATTCCCTCATTTAGTGGATATTTTCACAAAAAAGTGAAATTTTTACAAATTCTGAAATTTGGCTGAAAACAACTAAATATTAAGGACTCATCGGGCGAATCGCTCTGGAACTGAAATCGGAACGCTCACTGACATTTCCCCTATCTGAAAGTCTGATAAACGCTGAAAAAATGACTAAGTGCAAAAAAAAAAATTTTTTCACCTTTTTTCAATTTTACCCCCGTGGGATATATATTCTACCCACACACATTTGGAACTCTCCTGAGGTACCCTCACACATATTATTCCCTCATTTAGTGGATATTTTCACAAAAAAGTAAAATTTTCAAAAATTCAGAAAATTGGCTGAAAACGACTAAATATGAAGGACTCATCGGTAGTGTTGAGCGATACCTTCCGATATCAGGAAATATCGTATCGGATTGGATCGGGCCGATACCCAAAAAGTATCGGATATCGCCGATTCCGATACCGGAAACCAATGCAAGTCAATGGGACACAAATATCGGAATGAAAATAAACCCTTTCTTTCCTTGTAGGTTAATTCTACATGAAGTAAAACAACTAAGAATAATGTAGAATGACATGAAAAGCCGGCAATTCATCAGCGGCATTCACCGGTACCCGACAATTTACAACAGAAAGAATAGAGCTTCACACATAGATTAGATAGATAGAAACATGTCAGTCACATATATATGAAGTACAGTGACTGTGTTGCTTACTGTACTTGTCATTTAGTGTAAAGGATTTATTTTAAAAAATATTAGTGTTTTCGTGCACCGTCTCTTTAAAAAAGCTGGCCGGCAATTCAGCATCTGTACCCGACAATTTATAACAGACAGAATAGAGCTTCACACATAGATTAGATAGATAGAAACATGTCAGTCACATATATATGAAGTACAGTGATAGTGTTGGTTACTGTACTTGTCATTTAGTGTAAAGGATTTTTCAAAAAAAATAATAGTGTTTTCATGCACTGTCTCTTTAAAAAAGCCGGCCGGCAATTCAGCATCTGTACCCGACAATTTATAACAGACAGAATAGAGAATCACACATAGATTAGATAGATAGAAACATGTCAGCCACATATATATGAAGTACAGTGACAGTGTTGCTTACTGTACTTGTCATTTAGTATAAAGGATTAATTAAAAAAAATAATAGTGTTTTCATGCACCGTCTCTTTAAAAAAGCCGGCCGGCAATTCAGCATCTGTACCCGACAATTTATAACAGACAGAATAGAGAATCACACATAGATTAGATAGATAGAAACATGTCAGTCACATATATATGAAGTACAGTGACAGTGTTGCTTACTGTACTTGTCATTTAGTGTAAAGGATTTATTTAAAAAAATAATAGTGTTTTCATGCACTGTCTCTTTAAAAAAGCCGGCCGGCAATTCTGCATCTGTACCCGACAATTTAGAATAGAAAGAATAGAGAATCACACATAGATTAGATAGATAGAAACATGTCAGTCACATATATATGAAGTACAGTGACAGTGTTGATTACTGTACTTGTCATTTACTGTTAAAATAAAGGATTTATTTAAAAAAAAATTGGCGTGGGGTTCCCCTTAATTTTAGGCTCTAGCGGAGGTTAAGCAGACAGCTGGGGCAGATGTTTGAAGCCTGGGAAGGGGGTAATACCCACGGAGCTTCCCAGGCTACTAATATCAGCCCCCAGCTGAATACCTAGCCTTTACTAGCTATTAAAATGGGGGACCCCCCCAAAAAAATAACGTGGGGTCCCCCCTAATTTAATAGCTAGCAAAGGCTAGGCAGACAGCTGGGGGCTGATTTTAATAGCCCAGGAAGGGTGCCATGAATATTGGCCCCCTCCCAGGCTAGAAACACCAGCCGTCAGCCTCCCCAGAAATGGCGCATCCATAGGATGCGCCAATTCTGGCACTTAGCCTCGCTCTTCCCACTGCCCTGTAGCGGTGGCAGTGGGGTAATAGGGCTGGGGTTGATGTCAGCTTATAATGCCAGCTGACATCAAGCCCAGGTTAGTAATGGAGAGGCGTCTATAAGACACCCCCATTACTAACCCCATAGTCAAAGGTAAAGAAAAACACAAACACCCAGAATAAAGTCCTTTAATTGAAATAAACACACAATTCTTTATTGTTCTAAATTAAACCATACTTACCATCACGCCCATTCCAGCTGAAGCCAACGATCTCCTGCAATAAAAGAAAAATAATAAACCAACCTCATCCTTACCTTTCCATGGTTCCCAGGACAGCTCCAGCTCTGCTACATCGAGATGACAGGCTGGACCGCAGCAGAACGCTGCCATCCAGCCTGTCATCCCGCAGACACTGAGAAGTGCAGGCATGCTTGCGCTCCTCAGTGTCTCTCTGTGACGTCATCCAGATGAGCCGAGTTCATGTCCAATGAACTCAGCTCACCTCATGCACGTCACTGACAGCGTGGGAAAATTCTCACGCTGAAGCGCTGAGTGCAGGAGAATTTTCCCACGCTGTCAGTGACGTGCATGAGGTGAGCCGAGTTCATTGGACATGACCTCGGCTCATCTTTATGCCGTCACAGCCAGACACTGAGGAGTGGAAGCATGCCTGCGCTTCTCAGTGTCTGCGGGATGACAGGCTGGATGGCAGCTTTCTGCTGCGGTCCAGCCTGTCATCTCGATGTAGCAGAGCTGGAGCCATCGTGGGAACCATGGAAAGGTAAGGATGGGGTTGCTTTATTATTTTACTTTTATTGCAGGAGATCGTTGGCTTCAGCTGGAATGGGTGTGATGGTAAGTATGGTTTAATTTAGAACAATAAAGAATTGTGTGTTTATTTCAATTAAAGGACTTTTTTCTGGGTGTTTGTGTTTTTTTAAATACTTTACTAGAAATTCATGGTGGTCATGTCTAATATTGACGTGACCCCATGAATTTCGGGCTTAGGGCCAGCTGATAATGCCAAGCTGGCCTTAACCCCTTTATTACCCAGTGAGCCACCGCACCAGGGCCCTGGATGAGTTGGGTACAGCGCCAGAAGATGGCGCTTCTATGAATGCACCATTTTCTGGGGCGGCTGCGGACAGCAATTTGCAGCGGGGGTGGCCCAGAAAGCTTGGGCCTCCCTGCGCTGCAGATTCCAGCCCCCAGCTGCCTAGTTGTACCTGGCTGGGCACAAAAATAGGGCGAAGCCCCACGCATTTTTTTTTTTAATTATTTCATGAAATTCATGGAATAATTAAGAAAAAAAGGGCTTCCCTATATTGTTGTGTCCAACCAGGTACAAATAGGCAGCTGGTGGTTGGGGGCAGCCCGTTCCTGCCTGCTGTACCTGGCTGGACACAAATATAGTGCGAAGCCCCACGTCAATTTTTTTAAAATCATTTCAGGAAATTCATGAAATAATTAAAAAAAATTGATGTGGGGCTTCGCCCTATATTTGTGTCCAGTCAGGTACAGCAGGCAGGAACGGGCTGTCCCCAACCACCAGCTGCCTATTTGTACCTGGTTGGACACAACAATATAGGGAAGCCCTTTTTTTCTTAATTATTCCATGAATTTCATGAATTAAAAAAAAAAATACGTGGAGCTTCGCCCTATTTTTGTGTCCAGCCAGGTACAACTAGGCAGCTGGGGGCTGGAATCTGCAGCGCAGGGAGGCCCAAGCTTTCTGGGCCCCACCCGCTCCAAATTGCAGTCCGCAGCCGCCCCGGAAAATGGCGCGTTCATAGAAGCGCCATCTTCTGGCGCTGTACCCAACTCATCCAGGGCCCTGGTGCGGTGGCTCACTGGGTAATAAAGGGGTTAAGGCCAGCTTGGCATTATCAGCTGGCCCTAAGCCCGAAATTCATGGGGTCACGCCAATATTAGACATGACCACCATGAATTTCTAGTAAAGTATTTAAAAAAAACACAAACACCCAGAAAAAAGTCCTTTAATTGAAATAAACACACAATTCTTTATTGTTCTAAATTAAACCATACTTACCATCACGCCCATTCCAGCTGAAGCCAACGATCTCCTGCAATAAAAGTAAAATAATAAAGCAACCTCATCCTTACCTTTCCATGGCTCCCACGACAGCTTCAGCTCTGCTACATCGAGATGACAGGCTGGACCGCAGCAGAACGCTGCCATCCAGCCTATCATCCCGCAGACACTGAGAAGCGCAGGCATGCTTGCGCTCCTCAGTGTCTGGCTGTGACGGCATCCAGATGAGCCGACAATGAACTCAGCTCACCTCATGCACGTCACTGACAGCGTGGGAAAATTCTCCTGCGCATGCGGTGAGCGTGAGAGACTCGGCTTATCGGGATGCCGTCACAGCCTGACACTGAGGAGCGCAAGCATGCCTGCGCTTCTCAGTGTCTGCGGGATGACAGGCTGGATGGCAGCGTTCTGCTGCGGTCCAGCCTGTCATCTCGATGTAGCAGAGCTGAAGCTGTCGTGGGAGACATGGAAAGGTAAGGATGAGGTTGCTTTATTATTTTACTTTTATTGCAGGAGATCGTTGGCTTCAGCTGGAATGGGCGTGACTGTAAGTATGGTTTAATTTAGAACAATAAAGAATTGTGTCTTTATTTCAATTAAAGGACTTTTTTCTGGGTGTTGTGTTTTTTTTAAATACTTTACTAGAAATTCATGGTGGTCATGTCTAATATTGGCGTGACCCCATGAATTTCGGGCTTAGGGCCAGCTGATAATGCCAAGCTGGCCTTAACCCCTTTATTACCCAGTGAGCCACCGCACCAGGGCCCTGGATGAGTTGGGTACAGCGCCAGAAGATGGCGCTTCTATGAACGCACCATTTTCTGGGGCGGCTGCGGACTGCAATTTGCAGCGGGTGGGGCCCAGAAAGCTTGGGCCTCCCTGCGCTGCGGATTCCAGCCCCCAGCTGCCTTGTTGTACCTGGCTGGACACAAAAATAGGGCGAAGCCCCACGTATTTTTTTTTTTAATTATTTCATGAAATTCATGGAATAATTAAGAAAAAAAGGGCTTCCCTATATTGTTGTGTCCGGCTAGGTACAAATAGTCAGCTGGTGGTTGGGGGCAGCCCGTTCCTGCCTGCTGTACCTGGCTGGACACAAATATAGAGCGAAGCCCCACGTCAATTTTTTTTTAATTATTTCATGAATTTCCTGAAATAATTAAAAAAAATTGACGTGGGGCTTTGCACTATATTTGTGTCCAGCCAGGTACAGCAGGCAGGAACGGGCTGCCCCCAACCACCAGCTGCCTATTTGTACCTGGCCGGACACAACAATATAGGGAAGCCCTTTTTTTCTTAATTATTCCATGAATTTCATGAAATAATTAAAAAAAAAAAAACGTGGAGCTTCTCCCTATTTTTGTGTCCAGCCAGGTACAACTAGGCAGCTGGGGGATGGAATCTGCAGCGCAGGGAGGCCCAAGCTTTCTGCCCCCCCCCGCTGAAAATTGCAGTCCGCAGCCGCCCCGGAAAATGGCGCGTTCATAGAAGCTAGATGCTGTACCTGGCTGGCATACAAAAATATGGCGAAGCCCACGTCAAAAGTTTTGGGAAAAATTAATTAAAAAATAAATAATAATTTAGGGACTGCATCTTTATTAACTCCTCAAATGTCATTTAGTGTTAAAATAAAGGATTTATTTAAAAAAAAATGGCGTGGGATCCCCCATAATTTTAGTCTCTAGCGGAGGTTAAGCAGACGGCTGGGGCAGATGTTTGAAGCCTGGGAAGGGGGTAATACCCACGGAGCTTCCCAGGCTACTAATATCAGCCCCCAGCTGAATACCTAGCCTTTACTAGCTATTAAAATGGGGGACCCCCCCAAAAAAAATGACGTGGGGTCCCCCCTATTTTAATAGCTAGCAAAGGCTAGGCAGACAGCTGGGGGCTGATATTAATAGCCCAGGAAGGGTGCCATGAATAATGGCCCCCTCCCAGGCTAGAAACACCAGCCGTCAGCCGCCCCAGAAATGGCGCATCCATAGGAATGCGCCAATTCTGGCACTTAGCCTCGCTCTTCCACGCTGCCCTGGTGCGGTGGCAGGGGGTAATAGTGGTGGGGTTCATGTCAGCGCCAGCTGCCATGAAGCCCAGGTTAGTAATGATGGGCGTCTATAAGACACCCCCATTACTAACCTACAAAGTGTTAAAAAGAAAAAACACAGTACACCCAGAAAAAAATAATTTATTTGAAATAAAACACACCATTTTATTTAATTCTTAGTTTACTAAAAAAAAATAGTTACTTGTCCACGTTCCTGCGCTGATCTCCCATGCACAGCTGTCACATCTGGAGATGGTGACAGCTGTGCATGGCTGCTGTAAGCTCACGCTGCCGGGAACACGTCCGCTCCCGGCAGCGGGAGCCACTGACTGAGGTCACCGGAGTGCATTCAGGCAGCGCAGCTCCGGAGACCTCCTTTACGGCACTGCTGTACCGTGGGAATTTCTCACGATACAGCAGGGCCGTAAAGCAGCTAACCGGAGCAGCGCTGCCTGAACTCCGGTGAACCCTTACAGCCCCGTCATTCTAGCGGCGGCAGCGGTTCAGAGCGGTCACATTCTATGTGGCTGCTCTGAACTGGAGATCTTCGTGGGACACTCGTGGACTACTACAGAGGGGTAAGGATAAGGTTGTGGTTTATTATTTTATATTTTATTACAGGAGATCGATGGCTTTGGGAAATTAGGTGTCTAGGTGAGTATAGGTGTAGTTTTTTATTTTTTACTTTATTTTAGGTGGCGATCGGCGGGGACAGGTAATGTATAAACTAATTTATTGTAGGTAACCACTGGCCACCAATGACATGTATTTAACATTTATTGGGACACAGTAGGGCAATTTAAATAGCAGGATCAGTCTGATGGGAACTACTGCTCCCATCGAGCTGATCCTGCTGGCACGAGTGGACGGGGGACAGACATAGGCCGATGGGAGTAGTAGTGTCACATCGGCCTATGTCTGCCTGCACGCACAGACACCGCACACACCCCGCACACACACCCCGCACACACACCCCGCACACACACACCCCGCACACACACACCCCGCACACACACACCCCGCACACACACACCCCGCCCAGACACCCGCACACACACCCCGCACACACACCCCGCACACAGACACCGCGCACAGACACCGCACACACACCCCGCACACACTAATCATGACCGGTCTGGGAGGTGAGGCTGACCTGTGCGGCCGTGGGAAAGTTCATGTGAGTTCATGCAATGCAGTCAAGCATGAACTCACATGAACCCTCTGAGGGCACCGCGGCGACTTCAAATGAACAACTGATCGGCGTCACCTGATACCTCAGCTGTTCATTTGAAATAACCGGCGGGAAAGCGCAGCACAGAACGGGAAAGCCGGCGGTGAAGTCTTTTCACTGCCGGCTTCCCCGCCCGGGTCCTTCGCTCCTTGGAGCTGCGCTCCCCGCCCGGTCCTAATTTACGATCGGGATTGGAGGTGGCGAGGGGAGCGGAGGATCGGGGTGGTAGGCTGCGGGGAAGCAGTATGGGGCTGAGTGATTGTTTAAAAGCCGGCGGCTTTTTACCGCGCGCCGGCTTTTAAACAATCAGGAGAATTCTCCCCCGCTGGGATGGCATTCTGATGACAGGCTGGATCGCGCTGCCATCCAACTTGTCATCCTTCACAGACACTGCAGAGCGCAGGCATTATGGGAACTTCCGATTCCGGTATTCGATATTGTAAAAGTATCGGAATTAAGTATCGGAATTCCGATACCGCGAATATCGGCCGATACCCGATATTTCAGTATCGGAATGCTCAACACTACTCATCGGGCGAATCGCTCTGGAACTGAAATCGGAACGCTCACTGACATTTCCCCTACCTGAAAGTCTGATAAACGCTGAAAAAATGACTAAGTCCAAAAAAAAAATATTTTTCACCTTTTTTCAATTTTACCCCGTGTGATATATATTCTACCCACACACATTTGGAACTCTCCTGGGGTACCCTCACACATATTATTCCCTCATTTAGTGGATATTTTCACAAAAAAGTGAAATTTTCAAAAATTCTGAAATTTGGCTGAAAACAACTTAATATTAAGGACTCATCAGGCGAATCGCTCTGGAACTGAAATCGGAACGCTCAATGACATTTCCCCTATCTGAAAGTCTGATAAACGCTGAAAAAATGACTAAGTCCAAAAAAAAAAATTTTTCACCTTTTTTCAATTTTTCCCCCGTGTGATATATATTCTACCCACACACATTTGGAACTCTCCTGGGGTACCCTCACACATATTATTCCCTCATTTAGTGGATATTTTCACAAAAAAGTGAAATTTTCAAAAATTCAGAAAATTGGCTGAAAACGACTAAATATGAAGGACTCATCGGGCGAATCGCTCTGGAACTGAAATCGGAATTTTACCCCCGTGTGATATATATTCTACCCACACACATTTGGAACTCTCTCACACATATTATTCCCTCATTTAGTGGATATTTTCACAAAAAAGTGAAATTTTCAAAAATTCTGAAATTTGGCTGAAAACAACTTAATATTAAGGACTCATCGGGCGAATCATTCTGGAACTGAAATCGGAACGCTCACTGACATTTCCCCTATCTGAAAGTCTGATAAACGCTGAAAAAATGACTAAGTCCAAAAAAAAAAATTTTTCACCTTTTTTCAATTTTTCCCCCGTGTGATATATATTCTACCCACACACATTTGGAACTCTCCTGGGGTACCCTCACACATATTATTCCCTCATTTAGTGGATATTTTCACAAAAAAGTGAAATTTTCAAAAATTCAGAAAATTGGCTGAAAACGACAAAATATGAAGGACTCATCAGGCGAATCGCTCTGGAACTTAAATCGGAACGCTCACTGACATTTCCCCTATCTGAAAGTCTGATAAATGCTGAAAAATGACTAAGTCCAAAAAAAAAATTTTTTTCACCTTTTTTCAATTTTACCCCCGTGGGATATATATTCTACCCACACACATTTGGAACTCTCCTGTGGTACCCTCACACGTATTATTCCCTCATTTAGTGGATATTTTCACAAAAAAGTGAAATTTTTAAAAATTCTGAAATTTGGCTGAAAACAACTAAATATTAAGGACTCATCGGGCGAATCGCTCTGGAACTGAAATCGGAACGCTCACTGACATTTCCCCTATCTGAAAGTCTGATAAACGCTGAAAAAATGACTAAGTGCAAAAAAAAAAATTTTTTCACCTTTTTTCAATTTTACCCCCGTGGGATATATATTCTACCCACACACATTTGGAACTCTCCTGAGGTACCCTCACACATATTATTCCCTCATTTAGTGGATATTTTCACAAAAAAGTGAAATTTTCAAAAATTCAGAAAATTGGCTGAAAACGACTAAATATGAAGGACTCATCGGGCGAATCGCTCTGGAACTGAAATCGGAACGCTCACTGACATTTCCCCTACCTGAAAGTCTGATAAACGCTGAAAAAATGACTAAGTCCAAAAAAAAAATATTTTTCACCTTTTTTCAATTTTACCCCCGTGTGATATATATTCTACCCACACACATTTGGAACTCTCCTGAGGTACCATCACACATATTATTCCCTCATTTAGTGGATATTTTCACAAAAAAGTGAAATTTTCAAAAATTCTGAAATTTGGCTGAAAACAACTAAATATTAAGGACTCATCGGGCGAATCGCTCTGGAACTGAAATCGGAACGCTCACTGACATTTCCCCTATCTGAAAGTCTGATAAATGCTGAAAAAATGACTAAGTCCAAAAAAAAATATTTTTCACCTTTTTTCAATTTTACCCCCGTGTTATATACATTCTACCCACACACATTTGGAACTCTCCTGGGGTACCCTCACACATATTATTCCCTCATTTAGTGGATATTTTCACAAAAAAGTGAAATTTTCAAAAATTCGGAAATTTGGCTGAAAACAACTAAATATTAAAGACTCATCGGGCGAATCGCTCTGGAACTGAAATCGGAACGCTCACTGACATTTCCCCTATCTGAAAGTCTGATAAACGCTGAAAAAATGACTAAGTCCAAAAAAAAATATTTTTCACCTTTTTTCAATTTTACCCCCGTGTGATATATATTCTACCCACACACATTTGGAACTCTCCTGGGGTACCCTCACACATATTATTCCCTCATTTAGTGGATATTTTCACAAAAAAGTGAAATTTTCAAAAATTCAGAATATTGGCTGAAAACGACTAAATATGAAGGATTCATCGGGCGAATCGCTCTGGAACTTAAATCGGAACGCTCACTGACATTTCCCCTATCTGAAAGTCTGATAAATGCTGAAAAATGACTAAGTTCAAAAAAAAAATTTTTTTCACCTTTTTTCAATTTTACCCCCGTGGGATATATATTCTACCCACACACATTTGGAACTCTCCTGGGGTACCCTCACACATATTATTCCCTCATTTAGTGGATATTTTCACAAAAAAGTGAAATTTTTAAAAATTCTGAAATTTGACTGAAAACAACTAAATATTAAGGACTCATCGGGCGAATCGCTCTGGAACTGAAATCGGAATGCTCACTGACATTTCCCCTATCTGAAAGTCTGATAAACGCTGAAAAAATGACTAAGTCCAAAAAAAAATATTTTTCACCTTTTTTCAATTTTACCCCCGTGTGATATATATTCTACCCACACACATTTGGAACTCTCCTGGGGTACCCTCACACATATTATTCCCTCATTTAGTGGATATTTTCACAAAAAAGTGAAATTTTCAAACATTCTGAAAATTGGCTGAAAACGACTAAATATGAAGGACTCATCGGGCGAATCGCTCTGGAACTTAAATCGGAACGCTCACTGACATTTCCCCTATCTGAAAGTCTGATAAATGCTGAAAAATGACTAAGTCCAAAAAAAAAATTTTTTTCACCTTTTTTCAATTTTACCCCCGTGGGATATATATTCTACCCACACACATTTGGAACTCTCCTGTGGTACCCTCACACGTATTATTCCCTCATTTAGTGGATATTTTCACAAAAAAGTGAAATTTTTAAAAATTCTGAAATTTGGCTGAAAACAACTAAATATTAAGGACTCATCGGGCGAATCGCTCTGGAACTGAAATCGGAACGCTCACTGACATTTCCCCTATCTGAAAGTCTGATAAACGCTGAAAAAATGACTAAGTGCAAAAAAAAAAATTTTTTCACCTTTTTTCAATTTTACCCCCGTGGGATATATATTCTACCCACACACATTTGGAACTCTCCTGAGGTACCCTCACACATATTATTCCCTCATTTAGTGGATATTTTCACAAAAAAGTGAAATTTTCAAAAATTCAGAAAATTGGCTGAAAACGACTAAATATGAAGGACTCATCGGGCGAATCGCTCTGGAACTGAAATCGGAACGCTCACTGACATTTCCCCTACCTGAAAGTCTGATAAACGCTGAAAAAATGACTAAGTCCAAAAAAAAAATATTTTTCACCTTTTTTCAATTTTACCCCCGTGTGATATATATTCTACCCACACACATTTGGAACTCTCCTGGGGTACCATCACACATATTATTCCCTCATTTAGTGGATATTTTCACAAAAAAGTGAAATTTTCAAAAATTCTGAAATTTGGCTGAAAACAACTAAATATTAAGGACTCATCGGGCGAATCGCTCTGGAACTGAAATCGGAACGCTCACTGACATTTCCCCTATCTGAAAGTCTGATAAATGCTGAAAAAATGACTAAGTCCAAAAAAAAATATTTTTCACCTTTTTTCAATTTTACCCCCGTGTTATATACATTCTACCCACACACATTTGGAACTCTCCTGGGGTACCCTCACACATATTATTCCCTCATTTAGTGGATATTTTCACAAAAAAGTGAAATTTTCAAAAATTCGGAAATTTGGCTGAAAACAACTAAATATTAAAGACTCATCGGGCGAATCGCTCTGGAACTGAAATCGGAACGCTCACTGACATTTCCCCTATCTGAAAGTCTGATAAACGCTGAAAAAATGACTAAGTCCAAAAAAAAATATTTTTCACCTTTTTTCAATTTTACCCCCGTGTGATATATATTCTACCCACACACATTTGGAACTCTCCTGGGGTACCCTCACACATATTATTCCCTCATTTAGTGGATATTTTCACAAAAAAGTGAAATTTTCAAAAATTCAGAATATTGGCTGAAAACGACTAAATATGAAGGATTCATCGGGCGAATCGCTCTGGAACTTAAATCGGAACGCTCACTGACATTTCCCCTATCTGAAAGTCTGATAAATGCTGAAAAATGACTAAGTTCAAAAAAAAAATTTTTTTCACCTTTTTTCAATTTTACCCCCGTGGGATATATATTCTACCCACACACATTTGGAACTCTCCTGGGGTACCCTCACACATATTATTCCCTCATTTAGTGGATATTTTCACAAAAAAGTGAAATTTTTAAAAATTCTGAAATTTGACTGAAAACAACTAAATATTAAGGACTCATCGGGCGAATCGCTCTGGAACTGAAATCGGAATGCTCACTGACATTTCCCCTATCTGAAAGTCTGATAAACGCTGAAAAAATGACTAAGTCCAAAAAAAAATATTTTTCACCTTTTTTCAATTTTACCCCCGTGTGATATATATTCTACCCACACACATTTGGAACTCTCCTGGGGTACCCTCACACATATTATTCCCTCATTTAGTGGATATTTTCACAAAAAAGTGAAATTTTCAAACATTCTGAAAATTGGCTGAAAACGACTAAATATGAAGGACTCATCGGGCGAATCGCTTTGGAACTGAAATCGGAACGCTCACTGACATTTCCCCTATCTGAAAGTCTGATAAATGCTGAAAAAATGACTAAGTCCAAAAAAAAATATTTTTTCACCTTTTTTCAATTTTACCCCCGTGGGATATATATTCCACCCACACACATTTGGAACTCTCCTGGGGTACCCTCACACATTTTATTCCCTCATTTAGTGGATATTTTCACAAAAAAGTGAAATTTTTAAAAATTCTGAAATTTGGCTGAAAACAACTAAATATTAAGGACTCATCGGGCGAATCGCTCTGGAACTGAAATCGGAATGCTCACTGACATTTCCCCTATCTGAAAGTCTGATAAACGCTGAAAAAATGACTAAGTCCAAAAAAAAATATTTTTCACCTTTTTTCAATTTTACCCCCGTGTGATATATATTCTACCCACACACATTTGGAACTCTCCTGGGGTACCCTCACACATATTATTCCCTCATTTAGTGGATATTTTCACAAAAAAGTGAAATTTTCAAACATTCTGAAAATTGGCTGAAAACGACTAAATATGAAGGACTCATCGGGCGAATCGCTTTGGAACTGAAATCGGAACGCTCACTGACATTTCCCCTATCTGAAAGTCTGATAAATGCTGAAAAAATGACTAAGTCCAAAAAAAAATATTTTTTCACCTTTTTTCAATTTTACCCCCGTGGGATATATATTCCACCCACACACATTTGGAACTCTCCTGGGGTACCCTCACACATATTATTCCCTCATTTAGTGGATATTTTCACAAAAAAGTGAAATTTTCAAAAATTCAGAAAATTGGCTGAAAACGACTAAATATGAAGGACTCATCAGGCGAATCGCTCTGGAACTTAAATCGGAACGCTCACTGACATTTCCCCTATCTGAAAGTCTGATAAATGCTGAAAAATGACTAAGTCCAAAAAAAAAATTTTTTTCACCTTTTTTCAATTTTACCCCCGTGGGATATATATTCTACCCACACACATTTGGAGCTCTCCTGTGGTACCCTCACACATATTATTCCCTCATTTAGTGGATATTTTCACAAAAAAGTGAAATTTTTAAAAATTCTGAAATTTGGCTGAAAACAACTAAATATTA
The DNA here is from genome assembly GCF_046119375.1 of Phyllobates terribilis. NCBI lineage: Eukaryota > Metazoa > Chordata > Amphibia > Anura > Dendrobatidae > Phyllobates > Phyllobates terribilis. Next base: position 75,346,629 of record NW_027362773.1, on the reverse strand, counting down.
AGGACTCATCGGGCGAATCGCTCTGGAACTGAAATCGGAACGCTCACTGACATTTCCCCTATCTGAAAGTCTGATAAACGCTGAAAAAATGACTAAGTGCAAAAAAAAAATTTTTTTCACCTTTTTTCAATTTTACCCCCGTGGGATATATATTCTACCCACACACATTTGGAACTCTCCTGAGGTACCCTCACACATATTATTCCCTCATTTAGTGGATATTTTCACAAAAAAGTGAAATTTTCAAAAATTCAGAAAATTGGCTGAAAACGACTAAATATGAAGGACTCATCGGGCGAATCGCTCTGGAACTGAAATCGGAACGCTCACTGACATTTCCCCTACCTGAAAGTCTGATAAACGCTGAATAAATGACTAAGTCCAAAAAAAAAATATTTTTCACCTTTTTTCAATTTTACAACCGTGTGATATATATTCTACCCACACACATTTGGAACTCTCCTGGGGTACCCTCACACATATTATTCCCTCATTTAGTGGATATTTTCACAAAAAAGTGAAATTTTCAAAAATTCTGAAATTTGGCTGAAAACAACTTAATATTAAGGACTCATCGGGCGAATCGCTCTGGAACTGAAATCGGAACGCTCACTGACATTTCCCCTATCTGAAAGTCTGATAAACGCTGAAAAAATGACTAAGTCCAAAAAAAAAAATTTTTCACCTTTTTTCAATTTTTCCCCCGTGTGATATATATTCTACCCACACACATTTGGAACTCTCCTGGGGTACCCTCACACATATTATTCCCTCATTTAGTGGATATTTTCACAAAAAAGTGAAATTTTCAAAAATTCTGAAATTTGGCTGAAAACAACTAAATATTAAGGACTCATCGGGCGAATCGCTCTGGAACTGAAATCGGAACGCTCACTGACATTTCCCCTATCTGAAAGTCTGATAAATGCTGAAAAAATGACTAAGTCCAAAAAAAAATATTTTTCACCTTTTTTCAATTTTACCCCCGTGTTATATACATTCTACCCACACACATTTGGAACTCTCCTGGGGTACCCTCACACATATTATTCCCTCATTTAGTGGATATTTTCACAAAAAAGTGAAATTTTCAAAAATTCGGAAATTTGGCTGAAAACAACTAAATATTAAAGACTCATCGGGCGAATCGCTCTGGAACTGAAATCGGAACGCTCACTGACATTTCCCCTATCTGAAAGTCTGATAAACGCTGAAAAAATGACTAAGTCCAAAAAAAAATATTTTTCACCTTTTTTCAATTTTACCCCCGTGTGATATATATTCTACCCACACACATTTGGAACTCTCCTGGGGTACCCTCACACATATTATTCCCTCATTTAGTGGATATTTTCACAAAAAAGTGAAATTTTCAAAAATTCAGAATATTGGCTGAAAACGACTAAATATGAAGGATTCATCGGGCGAATCGCTCTGGAACTTAAATCGGAATGCTCACTGACATTTCCCCTATCTGAAAGTCTGATAAATGCTGAAAAATGACTAAGTTCAAAAAAAAATTTTTTTTCACCTTTTTTCAATTTTACCCCCGTGGGATATATATTCTACCCACACACATTTGGAACTCTACTGGGGTACCCTCACACATATTATTCCCTCATTTAGTGGATATTTTCACAAAAAAGTGAAATTTTTAAAAATTCTGAAATTTGACTGAAAACAACTAAATATTAAGGACTCATCGGGCGAATCGCTCTGGAACTGAAATCGGAATGCTCACTGACATTTCCCCTATCTGAAAGTCTGATAAACGCTGAAAAAATGACTAAGTCCAAAAAAAAATATTTTTCACCTTTTTTCAATTTTACCCCCGTGTGATATATATTCTACCCACACACATTTGGAACTCTCCTGGGGTACCCTCACACATATTATTCCCTCATTTAGTGGATATTTTCACAAAAAAGTGAAATTTTCAAACATTCTGAAAATTGGCTGAAAACGACTAAATATGAAGGACTCATCGGGCGAATGTCTTTGGAACTGAAATCGGAACGCTCACTGACATTTCCCCTATCTGAAAATCTGATAAATGCTGAAAAAATGACTAAGTCCAAAAAAAAATATTTTTTCACCTTTTTTCAATTTTACCCCCGTGGGATATATATTCCACCCACACACATTTGGAACTCTCCTGGGGTACCCTCACACATATTATTCCCTCATTTAGTGGATATTTTCACAAAAAAGTGAAATTTTTAAAAATTCTGAAATTTGGCTGAAAACAACTAAATATTAAGGACTCATCGGGCGAATCGCTCTGGAACTGAAATCGGAACGCTCACTGACATTTCCCCTATCTGAAAGTCTGATAAACGCTGAAAAAATGACTAAGTGCAAAAAAAAAAATTTTTTCACCTTTTTTCAATTTTACCCCCGTGGGATATATATTCTACCCACACACATTTGGAACTCTCCTGAGGTACCCTCACACATATTATTCCCTCATTTAGTGGATATTTTCACAAAAAAGTGAAATTTTCAAAAATTCAGAAAATTGGCTGAAAACGACTAAATATTAAGGACTCATCGGGCGAATCGCTCTGGAACTTAAATCGGAACGCTCACTGACATTTCCCCTATCTGAAAGTCTGATAAATGCTGAAAAATGACTAAGTCCAAAAAAAAAATTTTTTCACCTTTTTTCAATTTTACCCCCGTGGGATATATATTCTACCCACACACATTTGGAACTCTCCTGGGGTACCATCACACATATTATTCCCTCATTTAGTGGATATTTTCACAAAAAAGTGAAATTTTCAAAAATTCTGAAATTTGGCTGAAAACAACTAAATATTAAGGACTCATCGGGCGAATCGCTCTGGAACTGAAATCGGAACGCTCACTGACATTTCCCCTATCTGAAAGTCTGATAAATGCTGAAAAAATGACTAAGTCCAAAAAAAAATATTTTTCACCTTTTTTCAATTTTACCCCCGTGTTATATACATTCTACCCACACACATTTGGAACTCTCCTGGGGTACCCTCACACATATTATTCCCTCATTTAGTGGATATTTTCACAAAAAAGTGAAATTTTCAAAAATTCAGAAAATTGGCTGAAAACGACTAAATATGAAGGACTCATCGGGCGAATCGCTCTGGAACTGAAATCGGTATTTTACCCCCGTGTGATATATATTCTACCCACACACATTTGGAACTCTCTCACACATATTATTCCCTCATTTAGTGGATATTTTCACAAAAAAGTGAAATTTTCAAAAATTCTGAAATTTGGCTGAAAACAACTTAATATTAAGGACTCATCGGGCGAATCGCTCTGGAACTGAAATCGGAACGCTCACTGACATTTCCCCTATCTGAAAGTCTGATAAACGCTGAAAAAATGACTAAGTCCAAAAAAAAAAATTTTTCACCTTTTTTCAATTTTTCCCCCGTGTGATATATATTCTACCCACACACATTTGGAACTCTCCTGGGGTACCCTCACACATATTATTCCCTCATTTAGTGGATATTTTCACAAAAAAGTGAAATTTTCAAAAATTCAGAAAATTGGCTGAAAACGACTAAATATGAAGGACTCATCAGGCGAATCGCTCTGGAACTTAAATCGGAACGCTCACTGACATTTCCCCTATCTGAAAGTCTGATAAATGCTGAAAAATGACTAAGTCCAAAAAAAAAATTTTTTTCACCTTTTTTCAATTTTACCCCCGTGGGATATATATTCTACCCACACACATTTGGAACTCTCCTGGGGTACCCTCACACATATTATTCCCTCATTTAGTGGATATTTTCACAAAAAAGTGAAATTTTCAAAAATTCTGAAATTTGGCTGAAAACAACTTAATATTAAGGACTCATCAGGCGAATCGCTCTGGAACTGAAATCGGAACGCTCACTGACATTTCCCCTATCTGAAAGTCTGATAAATGCTGAAAAAATGACTAAGTCCAAAAAAAAATATTTTTCACCTTTTTTCAATTTTACCCCCGTGTTATATACATTCTACCCACACACATTTGGAACTCTCCTGGGGTACCCTCACACATATTATTCCCTCATTTAGTGGATATTTTCACAAAAAAGTGAAATTTTCAAAAATTCGGAAATTTGGCTGAAAACAACTAAATATTAAAGACTCATCGGGCGAATCGCTCTGGAACTGAAATCGGAACGCTCACTGACATTTCCCCTATCTGAAAGTCTGATAAACGCTGAAAAAATGACTAAGTCCAAAAAAAAAAATTTTTCACCTTTTTTCAATTTTACCCCCGTGTGATATATATTCTACCCACACACATTTGGAACTCTCCTGGGGTACCCTCACACATATTATTCCCTCATTTAGTGGATATTTTCACAAAAAAGTGAAATTTTCAAAAATTCGGAAATTTGGCTGAAAACAACTAAATATTAAAGACTCATCGGGCGAATCGCTCTGGAACTGAAATCGGAACGCTCACTGACATTTCCCCTATCTGAAAGTCTGATAAACGCTGAAAAAATGACTAAGTCCAAAAAAAAATATTTTTCACCTTTTTTCAATTTTACCCCCGTGTGATATATATTCTACCCACACACATTTGGAACTCTCCTGGGGTACCCTCACACATATTATTCCCTCATTTAGTGGATATTTTCACAAAAAAGTGAAATTTTCAAACATTCTGAAAATTGGCTGAAAACGACTAAATATGAAGGACTCATCGGGCGAATCGCTTTGGAACTGAAATCGGAACGCTCACTGACATTTCCCCTATCTGAAAATCTGATAAATGCTGAAAAAATGACTAAGTCCAAAAAAAAATATTTTTTCACCTTTTTTCAATTTTACCCCCGTGGGATATATATTCCACCCACACACATTTGGAACTCTCCTGGGGTACCCTCACACATATTATTCCCTCATTTAGTGGATATTTTCACAAAAAAGTGAAATTTTTAAAAATTCTGAAATTTGGCTGAAAACAACTAAATATTAAGGACTCATCGGGCGAATCGCTCTGGAACTGAAATCGGAACGCTCACTGACATTTCCCCTATCTGAAAGTCTGATAAACGCTGAAAAAATGACTAAGTGCAAAAAAAAAAATTTTTTCACCTTTTTTCAATTTTACCCCCGTGGGATATATATTCTACCCACACACATTTGGAACTCTCCTGAGGTACCCTCACACATATTATTCCCTCATTTAGTGGATATTTTCACAAAAAAGTGAAATTTTCAAAAATTCAGAAAATTGGCTGAAAACGACTAAATATTAAGGACTCATCGGGCGAATCGCTCTGGAACTTAAATCGGAACGCTCACTGACATTTCCCCTATCTGAAAGTCTGATAAATGCTGAAAAATGACTAAGTCCAAAAAAAAAATTTTTTCACCTTTTTTCAATTTTACCCCCGTGGGATATATATTCTACCCACACACATTTGGAACTCTCCTGGGGTACCATCACACATATTATTCCCTCATTTAGTGGATATTTTCACAAAAAAGTGAAATTTTCAAAAATTCTGAAATTTGGCTGAAAACAACTAAATATTAAGGACTCATCGGGCGAATCGCTCTGGAACTGAAATCGGAACGCTCACTCACATTTCCCCTATCTGAAAGTCTGATAAATGCTGAAAAAATGACTAAGTCCAAAAAAAAATATTTTTCACCTTTTTTCAATTTTACCCCCGTGTTATATACATTCTACCCACACACATTTGGAACTCTCCTGGGGTACCCTCACACATATTATTCCCTCATTTAGTGGATATTTTCACAAAAAAGTGAAATTTTCAAAAATTCAGAAAATTGGCTGAAAACGACTAAATATGAAGGACTCATCGGGCGAATCGCTCTGGAACTGAAATCGGTATTTTACCCCCGTGTGATATATATTCTACCCACACACATTTGGAACTCTCTCACACATATTATTCCCTCATTTAGTGGATATTTTCACAAAAAAGTGAAATTTTCAAAAATTCTGAAATTTGGCTGAAAACAACTTAATATTAAGGACTCATCGGGCGAATCGCTCTGGAACTGAAATCGGAACGCTCACTGACATTTCCCCTATCTGAAAGTCTGATAAACGCTGAAAAAATGACTAAGTCCAAAAAAAAAAATTTTTCACCTTTTTTCAATTTTACCCCCGTGTGATATATATTCTACCCACACACATTTGGAACTCTCCTGGGGTACCCTCACACATATTATTCCCTCATTTAGTGGATATTTTCACAAAAAAGTGAAATTTTCAAAAATTCGGAAATTTGGCTGAAAACAACTAAATATTAAAGACTCATCGGGCGAATCGCTCTGGAACTGAAATCGGAACGCTCACTGACATTTCCCCTATCTGAAAGTCTGATAAACGCTGAAAAAATGACTAAGTCCAAAAAAAAATATTTTTCACCTTTTTTCAATTTTACCCCCGTGTGATATATATTCTACCGACACACATTTGGAACTCTCCTGGGGTACCCTCACACATATTATTCCCTCATTTAGTGGATATTTTCACAAAAAAGTGAAATTTTCAAAAATTCAGAATATTGGCTGAAAACGACTAAATATGAAGGATTCATCGGGCGAATCGCTCTGGAACTTAAATCGGAACGCTCACTGACATTTCCCCTATCTGAAAGTCTGATAAATGCTGAAAAATGACTAAGTTCAAAAAAAAATTTTTTTTCACCTTTTTTCAATTTTACCCCCGTGGGATATATATTCTACCCACACACATTTGGAACTCTCCTGGGGTACCCTCACACATATTATTCCCTCACTTAGTGGATATTTTCACAAAAAAGTGAAATTTTTAAAAATTCTGAAATTTCACTGAAAACAACTAAATATGAAGGACTCATCGGGCGAATCGCTCTGGAACTGAAATCGGAATGCTCACTGACATTTCCCCTATCTGAAAGTCTGATAAACGCTGAAAAAATGACTAAGTCCAAAAAAAAATATTTTTCACCTTTTTTCAATTTTACCCCCGTGTGATATATATTCTACCCACACACATTTGGAACTCTCCTGGGGTACCCTCACACATATTATTCCCTCATTTAGTGGATATTTTCACAAAAAAGTGAAATTTTCAAAAATTCAGAAAATTGGCTGAAAACGACTAAATATGAAGGACTCATCGGGCGAATCGCTCTGGAACTGAAATCGGAATTTTACCCCCGTGTGATATATATTCTACCCACACACATTTGGAACTCTCTCACACATATTATTCCCTCATTTAGTGGATATTTTCACAAAAAAGTGAAATTTTCAAAAATTCTGAAATTTGGCTGAAAACAACTTAATATTAAGGACTCATCGGGCGAATCGCTCTGGAACTGAAATCGGAACGCTCACTGACATTTCCCCTATCTGAAAGTCTGATAAACGCTGAAAAAATGACTAAGTCCAAAAAAAAAAATTTTTCACCTTTTTTCAATTTTTCCCCCGTGTGATATATATTCTACCCACACACATTTGGAACTCTCCTGGGGTACCCTCACACATATTATTCCCTCATTTAGTGGATATTTTCACAAAAAAGTGAAATTTTCAAAAATTCAGAAAATTGGCTGAAAACGACTAAATATGAAGGACTCATCAGGCGAATCGCTCTGGAACTTAAATCGGAACGCTCACTGACATTTCCCCTATCTGAAAGTCTGATAAATGCTGAAAAATGACTAAGTCCAAAAAAAAAATTTTTTTCACCTTTTTTCAATTTTACCCCCGTGGGATATATATTCTACCCACACACATTTGGAACTCTCCTGTGGTACCCTCACACATATTATTCCCTCATTTAGTGGATATTTTCACAAAAAAGTGAAATTTTTAAAAATTCTGAAATTTGGCTGAAAACAACTAAATATTAAGGACTCATCGGGCGAATCGCTCTGGATCTGAAATCGGAACGCTCACTGACATTTCCCCTATCTGAAAGTCTGATAAACGCTGAAAAAATGACTAAGTGCAAAAAAAAAAAATTTTTCACCTTTTTTCAATTTTACCCCCGTGGGATATATATTCTACCCACACACATTTGGAACTCTCCTGAGGTACCCTCACACATATTATTCCCTCATTTAGTGGATATTTTCACAAAAAAGTGAAATTTTCAAAAATTCAGAAAATTGGCTGAAATCGACTAAATATGAAGGACTCATCGGGCGAATCGCTCTGGAACTGAAATCGGAACGCTCACTGACATTTCCCCTACCTGAAAGTCTGATAAACGCTGAAAAAATGACTAAGTCCAAAAAAAAAATATTTTTCACCTTTTTTCAATTTTACCCCCGTGTGATATATATTCTACCCACACACATTTGGAACTCTCCTGGGGTACCCTCACACATATTATTCCCTCATTTAGTGGATATTTTCACAAAAAAGTGAAATTTTCAAAAATTCAGAAAATTGGCTGAAAACGACTAAATATGAAGGACTCATCGGGCGAATCGCTCTGGAACTTAAATCGGAACGCTCACTGACATTTCCCCTATCTGAAAGTCTGATAAATGCTGAAAAATGACTAAGTCCAAAAAAAAAATTTTTTTCACCTTTTTTCAATTTTACCCCCGTGGGATATATATTCTACCCACACACATTTGGAACTCTCCTGGGGTACCCTCACACATATTATTCCCTCATTTAGTGGATATTTTCACAAAAAAGTGAAATTTTCAAAAATTCTGAAATTTGGCTGAAAACAACTTAATATTAAGGACTCATCAGGCGAATCGCTCTGGAACTGAAATCGGAACACTCACTGACATTTCCCCTATCTGAAAGTCTGATAAACGCTGAAAAAATGACTAAGTCCAAAAAAAAAAATTTTTCACCTTTTTTCAATTTTTCCCCCGTGTGATATACATTCTACCCACACACATTTGGAACTCTCCTGGGTTACCCTCACACATATTATTCCCTCATTTAGTGGATATTTTCACAAAAAAGTGAAATTTTCAAAAATTCGGAAATTTGGCTGAAAACGACTAAATATTAAGGACTCATCGGGCGAATCGCTCTGGAACTGAAATCGGAACGCTCACTGACATTTCCCCTATCTGAAAGTCTGATAAACGCTGAAAAAATGACTAAGTGCAAAAAAAAAAATTTTTTCACCTTTTTTCAATTTTACCCCCGTGGGATATATATTCTACCCACACACATTTGGAACTCTCCTGAGGTACCCTCACACATATTATTCCCTCATTTAGTGGATATTTTCACAAAAAAGTGAAATTTTCAAAAATTCAGAAAATTGGCTGAAAACGACTAAATATTAAGGACTCATCGGGCGAATCGCTCTGGAACTTAAATCGGAACGCTCACTGACATTTCCCCTATCTGAAAGTCTGATAAATGCTGAAAAATGACTAAGTCCAAAAAAAAAAATTTTTTCACCTTTTTTCAATTTTACCCCCGTGGGATATATATTCTACCCACACACATTTGGAACTCTCCTGGGGTACCATCACACATATTATTCCCTCATTTAGTGGATATTTTCACAAAAAATGAAATTTTCAAAAATTCTGAAATTTGGCTGAAAACAACTAAATATTAAGGACTCATCGGGCGAATCGCTCTGGAACTGAAATCGGAACGCTCACTCACATTTCCCCTATCTGAAAGTCTGATAAATGCTGAAAAAATGACTAAGTCCAAAAAAAAATATTTTTCACCTTTTTTCAATTTTACCCCCGTGTTATATACATTCTACCCACACACATTTGGAACTCTCCTGGGGTACCCTCACACATATTATTCCCTCATTTAGTGGATATTTTCACAAAAAAGTGAAATTTTCAAAAATTCAGAAAATTGGCTGAAAACGACTAAATATGAAGGACTCATCGGGCGAATCGCTCTGGAACTGAAATCGGAACGCTCACTGACATTTCCCCTATCTGAAAGTCTGATAAACGCTGAAAAAATGACTAAGTGCAAAAAAAAAAATTTTTTCACCTTTTTTCAATTTTACCCCCGTGGGATATATATTCTACCCACACACATTTGGAACTCTCCTGAGGTACCCTCACACATATTATTCCCTCATTTAGTGGATATTTTCACAAAAAAGTGAAATTTTCAAAAATTCAGAAAATTGGCTGAAAACGACTAAATATTAAGGTCTCATCAGGCGAATCGCTCTGGAACTTAAATCGGAACGCTCACTGACATTTCCCCTATCTGAAAGTCTGATAAATGCTGAAAAATGACTAAGTCCAAAAAAAAAAATTTTTTCACCTTTTTTCAATTTTACCCCCGTGGGATATATATTCTACCCACACACATTTGGAACTCTCCTGGGGTACCATCACACATATTATTCCCTCATTTAGTGGATATTTTCACAAAAAAGTGAAATTTTCAAAAATTCTGAAATTTGGCTGAAAACAACTAAATATTAAGGACTCATCGGGCGAATCGCTCTGGAACTGAAATCGGAATTTTACCCCCGTGTGATATATATTCTACCCACACACATTTGGAACTCTCTCACACATATTATTCCCTCATTTAGTGGATATTTTCACAAAAAAGTGAAATTTTCAAAAATTCTGAAATTTGGCTGAAAACAACTTAATATTAAGGACTCATCGGGCGAATCGCTCTGGAACTGAAATCGGAACGCTCACTGACATTTCCCCTATCTGAAAGTCTGATAAACGCTGAAAAAATGACTAAGTCCAAAAAAAAAAATTTTTCACCTTTTTTCAATTTTTCCCCCGTGTGATATATATTCTACCCACACACATTTGGAACTCTCCTGGGGTACCCTCACACATATTATTCCCTCATTTAGTGGATATTTTCACAAAAAAGTGAAATTTTCAAAAATTCAGAAAATTGGCTGAAAACGACTAAATATGAAGGACTCATCAGGCGAATCGCTCTGGAACTTAAATCGGAATGCTCACTGACATCTCCCCTATCTGAAAGTCTGATAAATGCTGAAAAATGACTAAGTCAAAAAAAAAAATTTTTTTCACCTTTTTTCAATTTTACCCCCGTGGGATATATATTCTACCCACACACATTTGGAACTTTCCTGTGGTACCCTCACACATATTATTCCCTCATTTAGTGGATATTTTCACAAAAAAGTGAAATTTTTAAAAATTCTGAAATTTGGCTGAAAACAACTAAATATTAAGGACTCATCGGGCGAATCGCTCTGGAACTGAAATCGGAACGCTCACTGACATTTCCCCTACCTGAAAGTCTGATAAACGCTGAAAAAATGACTAAGTCCAAAAAAAAATATTTTTCACCTTTTTTCAATTTTACCCCCGTGTGATATATATTCTACCCACACACATTTGGAACTCTCCTGGGGTACCCTCACACATATTATTCCCTCATTTAGTGGATATTTTCACAAAAAAGTGAAATTTTCAAAAATTCAGAAAATTGGCTGAAAACGACTAAATATGAAGGACTCATCGGGCGAATCGCTCTGGAACTTAAATCGGAACACTCACTGACATTTCCCCTATCTGAAAGTCTGATAAATGCTGAAAAATGACTAAGTCCAAAAAAAAAATTTTTTTCACCTTTTTTCAATTTTACCCCCATGGGATATATATTCTACCCACACACATTTGGAACTCTCCTGGGGTACCCTCACACATATTATTCCCTCATTTAGTGGATATTTTCACAAAAAAGTGAAATTTTCAAAAATTCTGAAATTTGGCTGAAAACAACTTAATATTAAGGACTCATCAGGCGAATCGCTCTGGAACTGAAATCGGAACGCTCACTGACATTTCCCCTATCTGAAAGTCTGATAAACGCTGAAAAAATGACTAAGTCCAAAAAAAAAAATTTTTCACCTTTTTTCAATTTTTCCCCCGTGTGATATATATTCTACCCACACACATTTGGAACTCTCCTGGGGTACCCTCACACATATTATTCCCTCATTTAGTGGATATTTTCACAAAAAAGTGAAATTTTCAAAAATTCAGAAAATTGGCTGAAAACGACTAAATATTAAGGACTCATCGGGCGAATCGCTCTGGAACTGAAATCGGAACGCTCACTGACATTTCCCCTATCTGAAAATCTGATAAATGCTGAAAAAATGACTAAGTCCAAAAAAAAATATTTTTCACCTTTTTTCAATTTTACCCCCGTGTTATATACATTCTACCCACACACATTTGGAACTCTCCTGGGGTACCCTCACACATATTATTCCCTCATTTAGTGGATATTTTCACAAAAAAGTGAAATTTTCAAAAATTCAGAAAATTGTCTGAAAACGACTAAATATGAAGGACTCATCGGGCGAATCGCTCTGGAACTGAAATCGGAACGCTCACTGACATTTCCCCTATCTGAAAGTCTGATAAATGCTGAAAGATGACTAAGTCCAAAAAAAAATATTTTTCACCTTTTTTCAATTTTACCCCCGTGTGATATATATTCTACCCACACACATTTGGAACTCTCCTGGGGTACCCTCACACATATTATTCCCTCATTTAGTGGATATTTTCACAAAAAAGTGAAATTTTCAAAAATTCAGAAAATTGGCTGAAAACGACTAAATATGAAGGACTCATCAGGCGAATCGCTCTGGAACTTAAATCGGAACGCTCACTGACATTTCCCCTATCTGAAAGTCTGATAAATGCTGAAAAATGACTAAGTCCAAAAAAAAAATTTTTTTCACCTTTTTTCAATTTTACCCCCGTGGGATATATATTCTACCCACACACATTTGGAACTCTCCTGTGGTACCCTCACACATATTATTCCCTCATTTAGTGGATATTTTCACAAAAAAGTGAAATTTTTAAAAATTCTGAAATTTGGCTGAAAACAACTAAATATTAAGGACTCATCGGGCGAATCGCTCTGGATCTGAAATCGGAACGCTCACTGACATTTCCCCTATCTGAAAGTCTGATAAACGCTGAAAAAATGACTAAGTGCAAAAAAAAAAAATTTTTCACCTTTTTTCAATTTTACCCCCGTGGGATATATATTCTACCCACACACATTTGGAACTCTCCTGAGGTACCCTCACACATATTATTCCCTCATTTAGTGGATATTTTCACAAAAAAGTGAAATTTTCAAAAATTCAGAAAATTGGCTGAAAACGACTAAATATGAAGGACTCATCGGGCGAATCGCTCTGGAACTGAAATCGGAACGCTCACTGACATTTCCCCTACCTGAAAGTCTGATAAACGCTGAAAAAATGACTAAGTCCAAAAAAAAAATATTTTTCACCTTTTTTCAATTTTACCCCCGTGTGATATATATTCTACCCACACACATTTGGAACTCTCCTGGGGTACCCTCACACATATTATTCCCTCATTTAGTGGATATTTTCACAAAAAAGTGAAATTTTCAAAAATTCAGAAAATTGGCTGAAAACGACTAAATATGAAGGACTCATCGGGCGAATCGCTCTGGAACTTAAATCGGAACGCTCACTGACATTTCCCCTATCTGAAAGTCTGATAAATGCTGAAAAATGACTAAGTCCAAAAAAAAAATTTTTTTCACCTTTTTTCAATTTTACCCCCGTGGGATATATATTCTACCCACACACATTTGGAACTCTCCTGGGGTACCCTCACACATATTATTCCCTCATTTAGTGGATATTTTCACAAAAAAGTGAAATTTTCAAAAATTCTGAAATTTGGCTTAAAACAACTTAATATTAAGGACTCATCAGGCGAATCGCTCTGGAACTGAAATCGGAACGCTCACTGACATTTCCCCTATCTGAAAGTCTGATAAACGCTGAAAAAATGACTAAGTCCAAAAAAAAAAATTTTTGACCTTTTTTCAATTTTTCCCCCGTGTGATATATATTCTACCCACACACATTTGGAACTCTCCTGGGGTACCCTCACACATATTATTCCCTCATTTAGTGGATATTTTCACAAAAAAGTGAAATTTTCAAAAATTCAGAAAATTGGCTGAAAACGACTAAATATTAAGGACTCATCGGGCGAATCGCTCTGGAACTGAAATCGGAACGCTCACTGACATTTCCCCTATCTGAAAGTCTGATAAATGCTGAAAAAATGACTAAGTCCAAAAAAAAATATTTTTCACCTTTTTTCAATTTTACCCCCGTGTTATATACATTCTACCCACACACATTTGGAACTCTCCTGGGGTACCCTCACACATATTATTCCCTCATTTAGTGGATATTTTCACAAAAAAGTGAAATTTTCAAAAATTCAGAAAATTGGCTGAAAACGACTAAATATGAAGGACTCATCGGGCGAATCGCTCTGGAACTGAAATCGGAATGCTCACTGACATTTCCCCTACCTGAAAGTCTGATAAACGCTGAAAAAATGACTAAGTCCAAAAAAAAAATATTTTTCACCTTTTTTCAATTTTACCCCCGTGTTATATACATTCTACCCACACACATTTGGAACTCTCCTGGGGTACCCTCACACATATTATTCCCTCATTTAGTGGATATTTTCACAAAAAAGTGAAATTTTCAAAAATTCGGAAATTTGGCTGAAAACAACTAAATATTAAAGACTCATCGGGCGAATCGCTCTGGAACTGAAATCGGAACTCTCACTGACATTTCCCCTATCTGAAAGTCTGATAAACGCTGAAAAAATGACTAAGTCCAAAAAAAAATATTTTTCACCTTTTTTCAATTTTACCCCCGTGTGATATATATTCTACCCACACACATTTGGAACTCTCCTGGGGTACCCTCACTCATTTTATTCCCTCATTTAGTGGATATTTTCACAAAAAAGTGAAATTTTCAAAAATTCAGAATATTGGCTGAAAACGACTAAATATGAAGGATTCATCGGGCGAATCGCTCTGGAACTTAAATCGGAACGCTCACTGACATTTCCCCTATCTGAAAGTCTGATAAATGCTGAAAAATGACTAAGTTCAAAAAAAAATTTTTTTTCACCTTTTTTCAATTTTACCCCCATGGGATATATATTCTACCCACACACATTTGGAACTCTCCTGGGGTACCCTCACACATTTTATTCCCTCACTTAGTGGATATTTTCACAAAAAAGTGAAATTTTTAAAAATTCTGAAATTTCACTGAAAACAACTAAATATGAAGGACTCATCGGGCGAATCGCTCTGGAACTGAAATCGGAATGCTCACTGACATTTCCCCTATCTGAAAGTCTGATAAACGCTGAAAAAATGACTAAGTCCAAAAAAAAATATTTTTCACCTTTTTTCAATTTTACCCCCGTGTGATATATATTCTACCCACACACATTTGGAACTCTCCTGGGGTACCCTCACACATATTATTCCCTCATTTAGTGGATATTTTCACAAAAAAGTGAAATTTTCAAAAATTCAGAAAATTGGCTGAAAACGACTAAATATGAAGGACTCATCGGGCGAATCGCTCTGGAACTGAAATCGGAACGCTCACTGACATTTCCCCTATCTGAAAGTCTGATAAACGCTGAAAAAATGACTAAGTGCAAAAAAAAAAATTTTTTCACCTTTTTTCAATTTTACCCCCGTGTTATATACATTCTACCCACACACATTTGGAACTCTCCTGGGGTACCCTCACACATATTATTCCCTCATTTAGTGGATATTTTCACAAAAAAGTGAAATTTTCAAAAATTCAGAAAATTGGCTGAAAACGACTAAATATGAAGGACTCATCGGGCGAATCGCTCTGGAACTGAAATCGGAATTTTACCCCCGTGTGATATATATTCTACCCACACACATTTGGAACTCTCTCACACATATTATTCCCTCATTTAGTGGATATTTTCACAAAAAAGTGAAATTTTCAAAAATTCTGAAATTTGGCTGAAAACAACTTAATATTAAGGACTCATCGGGCGAATCGCTCTGGAACTGAAATCGGAACGCTCACTGACATTTCCCCTATCTGAAAGTCTGATAAACGCTGAAAAAATGACTAAGTCCAAAAAAAAAAATTTTTCACCTTTTTTCAATTTTTCCCCCGTGTGATATATATTCTACCCACACACATTTGGAACTCTCCTGGGGTACCCTCACACATATTATTCCCTCATTTAGTGGATATTTTCACAAAAAAGTGAAATTTTCAAAAATTCAGAAAATTGGCTGAAAACGACTAAATATGAAGGACTCATCAGGCGAATCGCTCTGGAACTTAAATCGGAACGCTCACTGACATTTCCCCTATCTGAAAGTCTGATAAATGCTGAAAAATGACTAAGTCCAAAAAAAAAATTTTTTTCACCTTTTTTCAATTTTACCCCCGTGGGATATATATTCTACCCACACACATTTGGAACTCTCCTGTGGTACCCTCACACATATTATTCCCTCATTTAGTGGATATTTTCACAAAAAAGTGAAATTTTTAAAAATTCTGAAATTTGGCTGAAAACAACTAAATATTAAGGACTCATCGGGCGAATTGCTCTGGATCTGAAATCGGAACGCTCACTGACATTTCCCCTATCTGAAAGTCTGATAAACGCTGAAAAAATGACTAAGTGCAAAAAAAAAAAAATTTTTCACCTTTTTTCAATTTTACCCCCGTGGGATATATATTCTACCCACACACATTTGGAACTCTCCTGAGGTACCCTCACACATATTATTCCCTCATTTAGTGGATATTTTCACAAAAAAGTGAAATTTTCAAAAATTCAGAAAATTGGCTGAAAACGACTAAATATGAAGGACTCATCGGGCGAATCGCTCTGGAACTGAAATCGGAACGCTCACTGACATTTCCCCTACCTGAAAGTCTGATAAACGCTGAAAAAATGACTAAGTCCAAAAAAAAAATATTTTTCACCTTTTTTCAATTTTACCCCCGTGTGATATATATTCTACCCACACACATTTGGAACTCTCCTGGGGTACCCTCACACATATTATTCCCTCATTTAGTGGATATTTTCACAAAAAAGTGAAATTTTCAAAAATTCAGAAAATTGGCTGAAAACGACTAAATATGAAGGACTCATCGGGCGAATCGCTCTGGAACTTAAATCGGAACGCTCACTGACATTTCCCCTATCTGAAAGTCTGATAAATGCTGAAAAATGACTAAGTCCAAAAAAAAAATTTTTTTCACCTTTTTTCAATTTTACCCCCGTGGGATATATATTCTACCCACACACATTTGGAACTCTCCTGGGGTACCCTCACACATATTATTCCCTCATTTAGTGGATATTTTCACAAAAAAGTGAAATTTTCAAAAATTCTGAAATTTGGCTGAAAACAACTTAATATTAAGGACTCATCAGGCGAATCGCTCTGGAACTGAAATCGGAACGCTCACTGACATTTCCCCTATCTGAAAGTCTGATAAACGCTGAAAAAATGACTAAGTCCAAAAAAAAAAATTTTTGACCTTTTTTCAATTTTTCCCCCGTGTGATATATATTCTACCCACACACATTTGGAACTCTCCTGGGGTACCCTCACACATATTATTCCCTCATTTAGTGGATATTTTCACAAAAAAGTGAAATTTTCAAAAATTCAGAAAATTGGCTGAAAACGACTAAATATTAAGGACTCATCAGGCGAATCGCTCTGGAACTGAAATCGGAACGCTCACTGACATTTCCCCTATCTGAAAGTCTGATAAACGCTGAAAAAATGACTAAGTCCAAAAAAAAATATTTTTCACCTTTTTTCAATTTTACCCCCGTGTTATATACATTCTACCCACACACATTTGGAACTCTCCTGGGGTACCCTCACACATATTATTCCCTCATTTAGTGGATATTTTCACAAAAAAGTGAAATTTTCAAAAATTCGGAAATTTGGCTGAAAACAACTAAATATTAAAGACTCATCGGGCGAATCGCTCTGGAACTGAAATCGGAACGCTCACTGACATTTCCCCTATCTGAAAGTCTGATAAACGCTGAAAAAATGACTAAGTGCAAAAAAAAAAATTTTTTCACCTTTTTTCAATTTTACCCCCGTGGGATATATATTCTACCCACACACATTTGGAACTCTCCTGAGGTACCCTCACACATATTATTCCCTCATTTAGTGGATATTTTCACAAAAAAGTGAAATTTTCAAAAATTCAGAAAATTGGCTGAAAACGACTAAATATTAAGGACTCATCGGGCGAATCGCTCTGGAACTTAAATCGGAACGCTCACTGACATTTCCCCTATCTGAAAGTCTGATAAATGCTGAAAAATGACTAAGTCCAAAAAAAAAAATTTTTTCACCTTTTTTCAATTTTACCCCCGTGGGATATATATTCTACCCACACACATTTGGAACTCTCCTGGGGTACCATCACACATATTATTCCCTCATTTAGTGGATATTTTCACAAAAAAGTGAAATTTTCAAAAATTCTGAAATTTGGCTGAAAACAACTAAATATTAAGGACTCATCGGGCGAATCGCTCTGGAACTGAAATCGGAACGCTCACTCACATTTCCCCTATCTGAAAGTCTGATAAATGCTGAAAAAATGACTAAGTCCAAAAAAAAATATTTTTCACCTTTTTTCAATTTTACCCCCGTGTTATATACATTCTACCCACACACATTTGGAACTCTCCTGGGGTACCCTCACACATATTATTCCCTCATTTAGTGGATATTTTCACAAAAAAGTGAAATTTTCAAAAATTCAGAAAATTGGCTGAAAACGACTAAATATGAAGGACTCATCGGGCGAATCGCTCTGGAACTGAAATCGGAACGCTCACTGACATTTCCCCTACCTGAAAGTCTGATAAACGCTGAAAAAATGACTAAGTCCAAAAAAAAAATATTTTTCACCTTTTTTCAATTTTACCCCCGTGTTATATACATTCTACCCACACACATTTGGAACTCTCCTGGGGTACCCTCACACATATTATTCCCTCATTTAGTGGATATTTTCACAAAAAAGTGAAATTTTCAAAAATTCGGAAATTTGGCTGAAAACAACTAAATATTAAAGACTCATCGGGCGAATCGCTCTGGAACTGAAATCGGAACGCTCACTGACATTTCCCCTATCTGAAAGTCTGATAAACGCTGAAAAAATGACTAAGTCCAAAAAAAAATATTTTTCACCTTTTTTCAATTTTACCCCCGTGTGATATATATTCTACCCACACACATTTGGAACTCTCCTGGGGTACCCTCACACATATTATTCCCTCATTTAGTGGATATTTTCACAAAAAAGTGAAATTTTCAAAAATTCAGAATATTGGCTGAAAACGACTAAATATGAAGGATTCATCGGGCGAATCGCTCTGGAACTTAAATCGGAACGCTCACTGACATTTCCCCTATCTGAAAGTCTGATAAATGCTGAAAAATGACTAAGTTCAAAAAAAAATTTTTTTTCACCTTTTTTCAATTTTACCCCCGTGGGATATATATTCTACCCACACACATTTGGAACTCTCCTGGGGTACCCTCACACATATTATTCCCTCACTTATTGGATATTTTCACAAAAAAGTGAAATTTTTAAAAATTCTGAAATTTCACTGAAAACAACTAAATATGAAGGACTCATCGGGCGAATCGCTCTGGAACTGAAATCGGAATGCTCACTGACATTTCCCCTATCTGAAAGTCTGATAAACGCTGAAAAAATGACTAAGTCCAAAAAAAAATATTTTTCACCTTTTTTCAATTTTACCCCCGTGTGATATATATTCTACCCACACACATTTGGAACTCTCCTGGGGTACCCTCACACATATTATTCCCTCATTTAGTGGATATTTTCACAAAAAAGTGAAATTTTCAAAAATTCAGAAAATTGGCTGAAAACGACTAAATATGAAGGACTCACCGGGCGAATCGCTGTGGAACTGAAATCGGAACGCTCACTGACATTTCCCCTATCTGAAAGTCTGATAAACGCTGAAAAAATGACTAAGTGCAAAAAAAAAAATTTTTTCACCTTTTTTCAATTTTACCCCCGTGTTATATACATTCTACCCACACACATTTGGAACTCTCCTGGGGTACCCTCACACATATTATTCCCTCATTTAGTGGATATTTTCACAAAAAAGTGAAATTTTCAAAAATTCAGAAAATTGGCTGAAAACGACTAAATATGAAGGACTCATCGGGCGAATCGCTCTGGAACTGAAATCGGAATTTTACCCCCGTGTGATATATATTCTACCCACACACATTTGGAACTCTCTCACACATATTATTCCCTCATTTAGTGGATATTTTCACAAAAAAGTGAAATTTTCAAAAATTCTGAAATTTGGCTGAAAACAACTTAATATTAAGGACTCATCGGGCGAATCGCTCTGGAACTGAAATCGGAACGCTCACTGACATTTCCCCTATCTGAAAGTCTGATAAACGCTGAAAAAATGACTAAGTCCAAAAAAAAAAATTTTTCACCTTTTTTCAATTTTTCCCCCGTGTGATATATATTCTACCCACACACATTTGGAACTCTCCTGGGGTACCCTCACACATATTATTCCCTCATTTAGTGGATATTTTCACAAAAAAGTGAAATTTTTAAAAATTCTGAAATTTGGCTGAAAACAACTAAATATTAAGGACTCATCGGGCGAATCGCTCTGGATCTCAAATCGGAACGCTCACTGACATTTCCCCTATCTGAAAGTCTGATAAACGCTGAAAAAATGACTAAGTGCAAAAAAAAAAAATTTTTCACCTTTTTTCAATTTTACCCCCGTGGGATATATATTCTACCCACACACATTTGGAACTCTCCTGAGGTACCCTCACACATATTATTCCCTCATTTAGTGGATATTTTCACAAAAAAGTGAAATTTTCAAAAATTCTGAAAATTGGCTGAAAACGACTAAATATGAAGGACTCATCGGGCGAATCGCTCTGGAACTGAAATCGGAACGCTCACTGACATTTCCCCTACCTGAAAGTCTGATAAACGCTGAAAAAATGACTAAGTCCAAACAAAAAATATTTTTCACCTTTTTTCAATTTTACCCCCGTGTGATATATATTCTACCCACACACATTTGGAACTCTCCTGGGGTACCCTCACACATATTATTCCCTCATTTAGTGGATATTTTCACAAAAAAGTGAAATTTTCAAAAATTCAGAAAATTGGCTGAAAACGACTAAATATGAAGGACTCATCGGGCGAATCGCTCTGGAACTTAAATCGGAACGCTCACTGACATTTCCCCTATCTGAAAGTCTGATAAATGCTGAAAAATGACTAAGTCCAAAAAAAAAATTTTTTTCACCTTTTTTCAATTTTACCCCCGTGGGATATATATTCTACCCACACACATTTGGAACTCTCCTGGGGTACCCTCACACATATTATTCCCTCATTTAGTGGATATTTTCACAAAAAAGTGAAATTTTCAAAAATTCTGAAATTTGGCTGAAAACAACTTAATATTAAGGACTCATCAGGCGAATCGCTCTGGAACTGAAATCGGAACGCTCACTGACATTTCCCCTATCTGAAAGTCTGATAAACGCTGAAAAAATGACTAAGTCCAAAAAAAAAAATTTTTCACCTTTTTTCAATTTTTCCCCCGTGTGATATATATTCTACCCACACACATTTGGAACTCTCCTGGGGTACCCTCACACATATTATTCCCTCATTTAGTGGATATTTTCACAAAAAAGTGAAATTTTCAAAAATTCAGAAAATTGGCTGAAAACGACTAAATATTAAGGACTCATCGGGCGAATCGCTCTGGAACTGAAATCGGAACGCTCACTGACATTTCCCCTATCTGAAAGTCTGATAAATGCTGAAAAAATGACTAAGTCCAAAAAAAAATATTTTTCACCTTTTTTCAATTTTACCCCCGTGTTATATACATTCTACCCACACACATTTGGAACTCTCCTGGGGTACCCTCACACATATTATTCCCTCATTTAGTGGATATTTTCACAAAAAAGTGAAATTTTCAAAAATTCGGAAATTTGGCTGAAAACAACTAAATATTAAAGACTCATCGGGCGAATCACTCTGGAACTGAAATCGGAACGCTCACTGACATTTCCCCTATCTGAAAGTCTGATAAACGCTGAAAAAATGACTAAGTGCAAAAAAAAAAATTTTTTCACCTTTTTTCAATTTTACCCCCGTGGGATATATATTCTACCCACACACATTTGGAACTCTCCTGAGGTACCCTCACACATATTATTCCCTCATTTAGTGGATATTTTCACAAAAAAGTGAAATTTTCAAAAATTCAGAAAATTGGCTGAAAACGACTAAATATTAAGGACTCATCGGGCGAATCGCTCTGGAACTTAAATCGGAACGCTCACTGACATTTCCCCTATCTGAAAGTCTGATAAATGCTGAAAAATGACTAAGTCCAAAAAAAAAAATTTTTTCACCTTTTTTCAATTTTACCCCCGTGGGATATATATTCTACCCACACACATTTGGAACTCTCCTGGGGTACCATCACACATATTATTCCCTCATTTAGTGGATATTTTCACAAAAAAGTGAAATTTTCAAAAATTCTGAAATTTGGCTGAAAACAACTAAATATTAAGGACTCATCGGGCGAATCGCTCTGGAACTGAAATCGGAACGCTCACTCACATTTCCCCTATCTGAAAGTCTGATAAATGCTGAAAAAATGACTAAGTCCAAAAAAAAATATTTTTCACCTTTTTTCAATTTTACCCCCGTGTTATATACATTCTACCCACACACATTTGGAACTCTCCTGGGGTACCCTCACACATATTATTCCCTCATTTAGTGGATATTTTCACAAAAAAGTGAAATTTTCAAAAATTCAGAAAATTGGCTGAAAACGACTAAATATGAAGGACTCATCGGGCGAATCGCTCTGGAACTGAAATCGGAACGCTCACTGACATTTCCCCTATCTGAAAGTCTGATAAACGCTGAAAAAATGACTAAGTGCAAAAAAAAAAATTTTTTTCACCTTTTTTCAATTTTACCCCCGTGGGATATATATTCTACCCACACACATTTGGAACTCTCCTGAGGTACCCTCACACATATTATTCCCTCATTTAGTGGATATTTTCACAAAAAAGTGAAATTTTCAAAAATTCAGAAAATTGGCTGAAAACGACTAAATATTAAGGTCTCATCGGGCGAATCGCTCTGGAACTTAAATCGGAACGCTCACTGACATTTCCCCTATCTGAAAGTCTGATAAATGCTGAAAAATGACTAAGTCCAAAAAAAAAAATTTTTTCACCTTTTTTCAATTTTACCCCCGTGGGATATATATTCTACCCACACACATTTGGAACTCTCCTGGGGTACCATCACACATATTATTCCCTCATTTAGTGGATATTTTCACAAAAAAGTGAAATTTTCAAAAATTCTGAAATTTGGCTGAAAACAACTAAATATTAAGGACTCATCGGGCGAGTCGCTCTGGAACTGAAATCGGAATTTTACCCCCGTGTGACATATATTCTACCCACACACATTTGAAACTCTCTCACACATATTATTCCCTCATTTAGTGGATATTTTCACAAAAAAGTGAAATTTTCAAAAATTCTGAAATTTGGCTGAAAACAACTTAATATTAAGGACTCATCGGGCGAATCGCTCTGGAGCTGAAATCGGAACGCTCACTGACATTTCCCCTATCTGAAAGTCTGATAAACGCTGAAAAAATGACTAAGTCCAAAAAAAAAAATTTTTCACCTTTTTTCAATTTTTCCCCCGTGTGATATATATTCTACCCACACACATTTGGAACTCTCCTGGGGTACCCTCACACATATTATTCCCTCATTTAGTGGATATTTTCACAAAAAAGTGAAATTTTCAAAAATTCAGAAAATTGGCTGAAAACGACTAAATATGAAGGACTCATCAGGCGAATCGCTCTGGAACTTAAATCGGAACGCTCACTGACATTTCCCCTATCTGAAAGTCTGATAAATGCTGAAAAATGACTAAGTCAAAAAAAAAAATTTTTTTCACCTTTTTTCAATTTTACCCCCGTGGGATATATATTCTACCCACACACATTTGGAACTTTCCTGTGGTACCCTCACACATATTATTCCCTCATTTAGTGGATATTTTCACAAAAAAGTGAAATTTTTAAAAATTCTGAAATTTGGCTGAAAACAACTAAATATTAAGGACTCATCGGGCGAATCGCTCTGGAACTGAAATCGGAACGCTCACTGACATTTCCCCTATCTGAAAGTCTGATAAACGCTGAAAAAATGACTAAGTGCAAAAAAAAAAATTTTTTCACCTTTTTTCAATTTTACCCCCGTGGGATATATATTCTACCCACACACATTTGGAACTTTCCTGTGGTACCCTCACACATATTATTCCCTCATTTAGTGGATATTTTCACAAAAAAGTGAAATTTTTAAAAATTCTGAAATTTGGCTGAAAACAACTAAATATTAAGGACTCATCGGGCGAATCGCTCTGGAACTGAAATCGGAACGCTCACTGACATTTCCCCTATCTGAAAGTCTGATAAACGATGAAAAAATGACTAAGTGCAAAAAAAAAAATTTTTTCACCTTTTTTCAATTTTACCCCCGTGGGATATATATTCTACCCACACACATTTGGAACTCTCCTGAGGTACCCTCACACATATTATTCCCTCATTTAGTGGATATTTTCACAAAAAAGTGAAATTTTCAAAAATTCAGAAAATTGGCTGAAAACGACTAAATATGAAGGACTCATCGGGCGAATCGCTCTGGAACTTAAATCGGAACACTCACTGACATTTCCCCTATCTGAAAGTCTGATAAATGCTGAAAAATGACTAAGTCCAAAAAAAAAATTTTTTTCACCTTTTTTCAATTTTACCCCCATGGGATATATATTCTACCCACACACATTTGGAACTCTCCTGGGGTACCCTCACACATATTATTGCCTCATTTAGTGGATATTTTCACAAAAAAGTGAAATTTTCAAAAATTCAGAAAATTGGCTGAAAACGACTAAATATTAAGGACTCATCGGGCGAATCGCTCTGGAACTGAAATCGGAACGCTCACTGACATTTCCCCTATCTGAAAGTCTGATAAATGCTGAAAAAATGACTAAGTCCAAAAAAAAATATTTTTCACCTTTTTTCAATTTTACCCCCGTGTTATATACATTCTACCCACACACATTTGGAACTCTCCTGGGGTACCCTCACACATATTATTCCCTCATTTAGTGGATATTTTCACAAAAAAGTGAAATTTTCAAAAATTCGGAAATTTGGCTGAAAACAACTAAATATTAAAGACTCATCGGGCGAATCGCTCTGGAACTGAAATCGGAATGCTCACTGACATTTCCCCTATCTGAAAGTCTGATAAACGCTGAAAAAATGACTAAGTCCAAAAAAAAAATTTTTTCACCTTTTTTCAATTTTACCCCCGTGTGATATATATTCTACCCACACACATTTGGAACTCTCCTGGGGTACCCTCACACATATTATTCCCTCATTTAGTGGATATTTTCACAAAAAAGTGAAATTTTCAAAAATTCGGAAATTTGGCTGAAAACAACTAAATATTAAAGACTCATCGGGCGAATCGCTCTGGAACTGAAATCGGAACGCTCACTGACATTTCCCCTATCTGAAAGTCTGATAAACGCTGAAAAAATGACTAAGTCCAAAAAAAAATATTTTTCACCTTTTTTCAATTTTACCCCCGTGTGATATATATTCTACCCACACACATTTGGAACTCTCCTGGGGTACCCTCACACATATTATTCCCTCATTTAGTGGATATTTTCACAAAAAAGTGAAATTTTCAAAAATTCTGAATATTGGCTGAAAACGACTAAATATGAAGGATTCATCGGGCGAATCGCTCTGGAACTTAAATCGGAACGCTCACTGACATTTCCCCTATCTGAAAGTCTGATAAATGCTGAAAAATGACTAAGTTCAAAAAAAAATTTTTTTTCACCTTTTTTCAATTTTACCCCCGTGGGATATATATTCTACCCACACACATTTGGAACTCTCCTGGGGTACCCTCACACATATTATTCCCTCATTTAGTGGATATTTTCACAAAAAAGTGAAATTTTCAAAAATTCGGAAATTTGGCTGAAAACAACTAAATATTAAAGACTCATCGGGCGAATCGCTCTGGAACTGAAATCGGAACGCTCACTGACATTTCCCCTATCTGAAAGTCTGATAAACGCTGAAAAAATGACTAAGTCCAAAAAAAAAAATTTTTCACCTTTTTTCAATTTTACCCCCGTGTGATATATATTCTACCCACACACATTTGGAACTCTCCTGGGGTACCCTCACACATATTATTCCCTCATTTAGTGGATATTTTCACAAAAAAGTGAAATTTTCAAAAATTCGGAAATTTGGCTGAAAACAACTAAATATTAAAGACTCATCGGGCGAATCGCTCTGGAACTGAAATCGGAACGCTCACTGACATTTCCCCTATCTGAAAGTCTGATAAACGCTGAAAAAATGACTAAGTCCAAAAAAAAATATTTTTCACCTTTTTTCAATTTTACCCCCGTGTGATATATATTCTACCCACACACATTTGGAACTCTCCTGGGGTACCCTCACACATATTATTCCCTCATTTAGTGGATATTTTCACAAAAAAGTGAAATTTTCAAAAATTCTGAATATTGGCTGAAAACGACTAAATATGAAGGATTCATCGGGCGAATCGCTCTGGAACTTAAATCGGAATGCTCACTGACATTTCCCCTATCTGAAAGTCTGATAAATGCTGAAAAATGACTAAGTTCAAAAAAAAATTTTTTTTCACCTTTTTTCAATTTTACCCCCGTGGGATATATATTCTACCCACACACATTTGGAACTCTCCTGGGGTACCCTCACACATATTATTCCCTCATTTAGTGGATATTTTCACAAAAAAGTGAAATTTTTAAAAATTCTGAAATTTGACTGAAAACAACTAAATATTAAGGACTCATCGGGCGAATCGCTCTGGAACTGAAATCGGAATGCTCACTGACATTTCCCCTATCTGAAAGTCTGATAAACGCTGAAAAAATGACTAAGTCCAAAAAAAAATATTTTTCACCTTTTTTCAATTTTACCCCCGTGTGATATATATTCTACCCACACACATTTGGAACTCTCCTGGGGTACCCTCACACATATTATTCCCTCATTTAGTGGATATTTTCACAAAAAAGTGAAATTTTCAAAAATTCAGAAAATTGGCTGAAAACGACTAAATATGAAGGACTCATCGGGCGAATCGCTCTGGAACTGAAATCGGAACGCTCACTGACATTTCCCCTATCTGAAAGTTTGATAAACGCTGAAAAAATGACTAAGTCCAAAAAAAGATATTTTTCACCTTTTTTCAATTTTACCCCCGTGTGATATATATTCTACCCACACACATTTGGAACTCTCCTGGGGTACCCTCACACATATTATTCCCTCATTTAGTGGATATTTTCACAAAAAAGTGAAATTTTCAAAAATTCAGAAAATTGGCTGAAAACGACTAAATATGAAGGACTCATCGGGCGAATCACTCTGGAACTTGAATCGGAACGCTCACTGACATTTCCCCTATCTGAAAGTCTGATAAATGCTGAAAAATGACTAAGTCCAGAAAAAAATTTTTTTTCACCTTTTTTCAATTTTACCCCCTTGGGATATATATTCTACCCACACACATTTGGAACTCTCCTGGGGTACCCTCACACATATTATTCCCTCATTTAGTGGATATTTTCACAAAAAAGTGAAATTTTCAAAAATTCAGAAAATTGGCTGAAAACGACTAAATATGAAGGACTCATCGGGCGAATCGCTCTGGAACTGAAATCGGAACGCTCACTGACATTTCCCCTATCTGAAAGTCTGATAAACGCTGAAAAAATGACTAAGTCCAAAAAAAAAAATTTTTCACCTTTTTTCAATTTTACCCCCGTGTGATATATATTCTACCCACACACATTTGGAACTCTCCTGGGGTACCCTCACACATATTATTCCCTCATTTAGTGGAGATTTTCACAAAAAAGTGAAATTTTCAAAAATTCAGAAAGTTGGCTGAAAACGACTAAATATGAAGGACTCATCGGGTGAATCGCTCTGGAACTGAAATCGGAACGCTCACTGACATTTCCCCTATCTGAAAGTCTGATAAATGCTGAAAAAATGACTAAGTCCAAAAAAAAAAACTTTTTCACCTTTTTTCAATTTTACCCCCGTGGGATATATATTCTACCCACACACATTTGGAACTCTCCTGGGGTACCCTCACACATATTATTCCCTCATTTAGTGGATATTTTCACAAAAAACTGAAATTTTCAAAAATTCAGAAAATTGGCTGAAAACGACTAAATATGAAGGACTCATCGGGCGAATCGCTCTGGAACTGAAATCGGAACGCTCACTGACATTTCCCCTATCTGAAAGTTTGATAAACGCTGAAAAAATGACTAAGTCCAAAAAAAGATATTTTTCACCTTTTTTCAATTTTACCCCCGTGTGATATATATTCTACCCACACACATTTGGAACTCTCCTGGGGTACCCTCACACATATTATTCCCTCATTTAGTGGATATTTTCACAAAAA
Source organism: Phyllobates terribilis (assembly GCF_046119375.1). Taxonomy (NCBI): domain Eukaryota; kingdom Metazoa; phylum Chordata; class Amphibia; order Anura; family Dendrobatidae; genus Phyllobates; species Phyllobates terribilis. The sequence continues at coordinate 75,318,027 of NW_027362773.1, read as the reverse complement.
AGTGAAATTTTCAAAAATTCAGAAAATTGGCTGAAAACGACTAAATATGAAGGACTCATCGGGCGAATCACTCTGGAACTTGAATCGGAACGCTCACTGACATTTCCCCTATCTGAAAGTCTGATAAATGCTGAAAAATGACTAAGTCCAGAAAAATTTTTTTTTTCACCTTTTTTCAATTTTACCCCCTTGGGATATATATTCTACCCACACACATTTGGAACTCTCCTGGGGTACCCTCACACATATTATTCCCTCATTTAGTGGATATTTTCACAAAAAAGTGAAATTTTCAAAAATTCAGAAAATTGGCTGAAAACGACTAAATATGAAGGACTCATCGGGCGAATCGCTCTGGAACTGAAATCGGAACGCTCACTGACATTTCCCCTATCTGAAAGTCTGATAAACGCTGAAAAAATGACTAAGTCCAAAAAAAAAAATTTTTCACCTTTTTTCAATTTTACCCCCGTGTGATATATATTCTACCCACACACATTTGGAACTCTCCTGGGGTACCCTCACACATATTATTCCCTCATTTAGTGGAGATTTTCACAAAAAAGTGAAATTTTCAAAAATTCAGAAAGTTGGCTGAAAACGACTAAATATGAAGGACTCATCGGGTGAATCGCTCTGGAACTGAAATCGGAACGCTCACTGACATTTCCCCTATCTGAAAGTCTGATAAATGCTGAAAAAATGACTAAGTCCAAAAAAAAAAACTTTTTCACCTTTTTTCAATTTTACCCCCGTGGGATATATATTCTACCCACACACATTTGGAACTCTCCTGGGGTACCCTCACACATATTATTCCCTCATTTAGTGGATATTTTCACAAAAAAGTGAAATTTTCAAAAATTCTGAAATTTGGCTGAAAACAACTAAATATTAAGGACTCATCGGGCGAATCGCTCTGGAACTGAAATCGGAACGCTCACTGACATTTCCCCTATCTGAAAGTCTGATAAACGCTGAAAAAATGACTAAGTCCAAAAAAAAATATTTTTCACCTTTTTTCAATTTTACCCCCGTGTGATATATATTCTACCCACACAAATTTGGAACTCTCCTGGGGTACCCTCACACATATTATTCCCTCATTTAGTGGATATTTTCACAAAAAAGTGAAATTTTCAAAAATTCAGAAAATTGGCTGAAAACGACTAAATATGAAGGACTCATCGGGCGAATCGCTCTGGAACTTAAATCGGAACGCTCACTGACATTTCCCCTATCTGAAAGTCTGATAAATGCTGAAAAATGACTAAGTCCAAAAAAAAAATTTTTTTCACCTTTTTTCAATTTTACCCCCGTGGGATATATATTCTACTCACACACATTTGGAACTCTCCTGGGGTTCCCTCACACATATTATTCCCTCATTTAGTGGATATTTTCACAAAAAAGTGAAATTTTCAAAAATTCAGAAAATTGGCTGAAAACGACTAAATATGAAGGACTCATCGGGCGAATCGCTCTGGAACTGAAATCGGAATGCTCACTGACATTTCCCCTATCTGAAAGTCTGATAAATGCTGAAAAATGACTAAGTCCAAAAAAAAAATTTTTTTCACCTTTTTTCAATTTTACCCCCGTGGGATATATATTCTACCCACACACATTTGGAACTCTCCTGGGGTACCCTCACACATATTATTCCCTCATTTAGTGGATATTTTCACAAAAAAGTGAAATTTTCAAAAATTCAGAAAGTTGGCTGAAAACGACTAAATATGAAGGACTCATCGGGTGAATCGCTCTGGAGCTGAAATCGGAACGCTCACTGACATTTCCCCTATCTGAAAGTCTGATAAATGCTGAAAAAATGACTAAGTCCAAAAAAAAAAATTTTTTCACCTTTTTTCAATTTTACCCCCGTGGGATATATATTCTACCCACACACATTTGGAACTCTCCTGGGGTATCCTCACACATATTATTCCCTCATTTAGTGGATATTTTCACAAAAAAAGTGAAATTTTCAAAAATTCAGAAAGTTGGCCGAAAACGACTAAATATGAAGGACTCATCGGGTGAATCGCTCTGGAACTGAAATCGGAACGCTCACTGACATTTCCCCTATCTGAAAGTCTGATAAATGCTGAAAAAAATGACTAAGTCCAAAAAAAAAAATTTTTTCACCTTTTTTCAATTTTACCCCCGTGGGATATATATTCTACCCACACACATTTGGAACTCTCCTGGGGTACCCTCACACATATTATTCCCTCATTTAGTGGATATTTTCACAAAAAAGTGAAATTTTTAAAAATTCTGAAATTTGGCTGAAAACAACTAAATATTAAGGACTCATAGGGCGAATCGCTCTGGAACTGAAATCGGAACGCTCACTGACATTTCCCCTATCTGAAAGTCTGATAAACGCTGAAAAAATGACTAAGTCCAAAAAAAAAAATTTTTCACCTTTTTTCAATTTTACCCCCGTGTGATATATATTCTACCCACACACATTTGGAACTCTCCTGGGGTACCCTCACACATATTATTCCCTCATTTAGTGGAGATTTTCACAAAAAAGTGAAATTTTCAAAAATTCAGAAAGTTGGCTGAAAACGACTAAATATGAAGGACTCATCGGGTGAATCGCTCTGGAACTGAAATCGGAACGCTCACTGACATTTCCCCTATCTGAAAGTCTGATAAATGCTGAAAAAATGACTAAGTCCAAAAAAAAAAACTTTTTCACCTTTTTTCAATTTTACCCCCGTGGGATATATATTCTACCCACACACATTTGGAACTCTCCTGGGGTACCCTCACACATATTATTCCCTCATTTAGTGGATATTTTCACAAAAAAGTGAAATTTTCAAAAATTCAGAAAGTTGGCTGAAAACGACTAAATATGAAGGACTCATCGGGTGAATCGCTCTGGAGCTGAAATCGGAACGCTCACTGACATTTCCCCTATCTGAAAGTCTGATAAATGCTGAAAAAATTACTAAGTCCAAAAAAAAAAATTTTTTCACCTTTTTTCAATTTTACCCCCGTGGGATATATCTTCTACCCACACACATTTGGAACTCTCCTGGGGTATCCTCACACATATTATTCCCTCATTTAGTGGATATTTTCACAAAAAAAGTGAAATTTTCAGAAAGTAGGCCGAAAACGACTAAATATGAAGGACTCATCGGGTGAATCGCTCTGGAACTGAAATCGGAACGCTCACTGACATTTCCCCTATCTGAAAGTCTGATAAATGCTGAAAAAAATGACTAAGTCCAAAAAAAAAATTTTTTTCACCTTTTTTCAATTTTACCCCCGTGGGATATATATTCTACCCACACACATTTGGAACTCTCCTGGGGTACCCTCACACATATTATTCCCTCATTTAGTGGATATTTTCACAAAAAAGTGAAATTTTTAAAAATTCTGAAATTTGGCTGAAAACAACTAAATATTAAGGACTCATCGGGCGATTCGCTCTGGAACTGAAATCGGAACGCTCACTGACATTTCCCCTATCTGAAAGTCTGATAAACGCTGAAAAAATGACTAAGTCCAAAAAAAAAAATTTTTCACCTTTTTTCAATTTTACCCCCGTGTGATATATATTCTACCCACACACATTTGGAACTCTCCTGGGGTACCCTCACACATATTATTCCCTCATTTAGTGGAGATTTTCACAAAAAAGTGAAATTTTCAAAAATTCAGAAAGTTGGCTGAAAACGACTAAATATGAAGGACTCATCGGGTGAATCGCTCTGGAACTGAAATCGGAACGCTCACTGACATTTCCCCTATCTGAAAGTCTGATAAATGCTGAAAAAATGACTAAGTCCAAAAAAAAAAACTTTTTCACCTTTTTTCAATTTTACCCCCGTGGGATATATATTCTACCCACACACATTTGGAACTCTCCTGGGGTACCCTCACACATATTATTCCCTCATTTAGTGGATATTTTCACAAAAAAGTGAAATTTTCAAAAATTCTGAAATTTGGCTGAAAACAACTAAATATTAAGGACTCATCGGGCGAATCGCTCTGGAACTGAAATCGGAACGCTCACTGACATTTCCCCTATCTGAAAGTCTGATAAACTCTGAAAAAATGACTAAGTCCAAAAAAAAATATTTTTCACCTTTTTTCAATTTTACCCCCGTGTGATATATATTCTACCCACACACATTTGGAACTCTCCTGGGTTACCCTCACACATATTATTCCCTCATTTAGTGGATATTTTCACAAAAAAGTGAAATTTTCAAAAATTCAGAAAATTGGCTGAAAACGACTAAATATGAAGGACTCATCGGGCGAATCGCTCTGGAACTTAAATCGGAACGCTCACTGACATTTCCCCTATCTGAAAGTGTGATAAATGCTGAAAAATGACTAAGTCCAAAAAAAAAATTTTTTTCACCTATTTTCAATTTTACCCCCGTGGGATATATATTCTACCCACACACATTTGGAACTCTCCTGGGGTTCCCTCACACATATTATTCCCTCATTTAGTGGATATTTTCACAAAAAAGTGAAATTTTCAAAAATTCAGAAAATTGGCTGAAAACGACTAAATATGAAGGACTCATCGGGCGAATCGCTCTGGAACTTAAATCGGAACGCTCACTGACATTTCCCCTATCTGAAAGTGTGATAAATGCTGAAAAATGACTAAGTCCAAAAAAAAAATTTTTTTCACCTTTTTTCAATTTTACCCCCGTGGGATATATATTCTACCCACACACATTTGGAACTCTCCTGGGGTACCCTCACACATATTATTCCCTCATTTAGTGGATATTTTCACAAAAAAGTGAAATTTTCAAAAATTCTGAAAGTTGGCTGAAAACGACTAAATATGAAGGACTCATCGGGTGAATCGCTCTGGAGCTGAAATCGGAACGCTCACTGACATTTCCCCTATCTGAAAGTCTGATAAATGCTGAAAAAATGACTAAGTCCAAAAAAAAAAATTTTTTCACCTTTTTTCAATTTTACCCCCGTGGGATATATATTCTACCCACACACATTTGGAACTCTCCTGGGGTATCATCACACATATTATTCCCTCATTTAGTGGATATTTTCACAAAAAAAGTGAAATTTTCAAAAATTCAGAAAGTTGGCCGAAAACGACTAAATATGAAGGACTCATCGGGTGAATCGCTCTGGAACTGAAATCGGAACGCTCACTGACATTTCCCCTATCTGAAAGTCTGATAAATGCTGAAAAAAATGACTAAGTCCAAAAAAAAAAATTTTTTCACCTTTTTTCAATTTTACCCCCGTGGGATATATATTCTACCCACACACATTTGGAACTCTCCTGGGGTACCCTCACACATATTATTCCCTCATTTAGTGGATATTTTCACAAAAAAGTGAAATTTTTAAAAATTCTGAAATTTGGCTGAAAACAACTAAATATTAAGGACTCATCGGGCGAATCGCTCTGGAACTGAAATCGGAATGCTCACTGACATTTCCCCTATCTGAAAGTCTGATAAACGCTGAAAAAATGAATAAGTCCAAAAAAAATATTTTTCACCTTTTTTCAATTTTACCCCCGTGTGATATATATTCTACCCACACACATTTGGAACTCTCCTGGGGTACCCTCACACATATTATTCCCTCATTTAGTGGATATTTTCAGAAAAAAGTGAAATTTTCAAAAATTCTGAAATTTGGCTGAAAACAACTAAATATTAAGGACTCATCGGGCGAATCGCTCTGGAACTGAAATCGGAACGCTCACTGACATTTCCCCTATCTGAAAGTCTGATAAACGCTGAAAAAATGACTAAGTCCAAAAAAAATATTTTTCACCTTTTTTCAATTTTACCCCCGTGTGATATATATTCTACCCACACACATTTGGAACTCTCCTGGGGTACCCTCACACATATTATTCCCTCATTTAGTGGATATTTTCAGAAAAAAGTGAAATTTTCAAAAATTCAGAAAGTTGGCTGAAAACGACTAAATATGAAGGACTCATCGGGTGAATCGCTCTGGAACTGAAATCGGAACGCTCACTGACATTTCCCCTATCTGAAAGTCTGATAAACGCTGAAAAAATGACTAAGTCCAAAAAAAAAAATTTTTCACCTTTTTTCAATTTTACCCCCGTGTGATATATATTCTACCCACACACATTTGGAACTCTCCTGGGGTACCCTCACACATATTATTCCCTCATTTAGTGGAGATTTTCACAAAAAAGTGAAATTTTCAAAAATTCAGAAAGTTGGCTGAAAACGACTAAATATGAAGGACTCATCGGGTGAATCGCTCTGGAACTGAAATCGGAACGCTCACTGACATTTCCCCTATCTGAAAGTCTGATAAATGCTGAAAAAATGACTAAGTCCAAAAAAAAAAACTTTTTCACCTTTTTTCAATTTTACCCCCGTGGGATATATATTCTACCCACACACATTTGGAACTCTCCTGGGGTACCCTCACACATATTATTCCCTCATTTAGTGGATATTTTCACAAAAAAGTGAAATTTTCAAAAATTCTGAAATTTGGCTGAAAACAACTAAATATTAAGGACTCATCGGGCGAATCGCTCTGGAACTGAAATCGGAACGCTCACTGACATTTCCCCTATCTGAAAGTCTGATAAACTCTGAAAAAATGACTAAGTCCAAAAAAAAATATTTTTCACCTTTTTTCAATTTTACCCCCGTGTGATATATATTCTACCCACACACATTTGGAACTCTCCTGGGTTACCCTCACACATATTATTCCCTCATTTAGTGGATATTTTCACAAAAAAGTGAAATTTTCAAAAATTCAGAAAATTGGCTGAAAACGACTAAATATGAAGGACTCATCGGGCGAATCGCTCTGGAACTTAAATCGGAACGCTCACTGACATTTCCCCTATCTGAAAGTGTGATAAATGCTGAAAAATGACTAAGTCCAAAAAAAAAATTTTTTTCACCTATTTTCAATTTTACCCCCGTGGGATATATATTCTACCCACACACATTTGGAACTCTCCTGGGGTTCCCTCACACATATTATTCCCTCATTTAGTGGATATTTTCACAAAAAAGTGAAATTTTCAAAAATTCAGAAAATTGGCTGAAAACGACTAAATATGAAGGACTCATCGGGCGAATCGCTCTGGAACTTAAATCGGAACGCTCACTGACATTTCCCCTATCTGAAAGTGTGATAAATGCTGAAAAATGACTAAGTCCAAAAAAAAAATTTTTTTCACCTTTTTTCAATTTTACCCCCGTGGGATATATATTCTACCCACACACATTTGGAACTCTCCTGGGGTACCCTCACACATATTATTCCCTCATTTAGTGGATATTTTCACAAAAAAGTGAAATTTTCAAAAATTCTGAAAGTTGGCTGAAAACGACTAAATATGAAGGACTCATCGGGTGAATCGCTCTGGAGCTGAAATCGGAACGCTCACTGACATTTCCCCTATCTGAAAGTCTGATAAATGCTGAAAAAATGACTAAGTCCAAAAAAAAAAATTTTTTCACCTTTTTTCAATTTTACCCCCGTGGGATATATATTCTACCCACACACATTTGGAACTCTCCTGGGGTATCATCACACATATTATTCCCTCATTTAGTGGATATTTTCACAAAAAAAGTGAAATTTTCAAAAATTCAGAAAGTTGGCCGAAAACGACTAAATATGAAGGACTCATCGGGTGAATCGCTCTGGAACTGAAATCGGAACGCTCACTGACATTTCCCCTATCTGAAAGTCTGATAAATGCTGAAAAAAATGACTAAGTCCAAAAAAAAAAATTTTTTCACCTTTTTTCAATTTTACCCCCGTGGGATATATATTCTACCCACACACATTTGGAACTCTCCTGGGGTACCCTCACACATATTATTCCCTCATTTAGTGGATATTTTCACAAAAAAGTGAAATTTTTAAAAATTCTGAAATTTGGCTGAAAACAACTAAATATTAAGGACTCATCGGGCGAATCGCTCTGGAACTGAAATCGGAATGCTCACTGACATTTCCCCTATCTGAAAGTCTGATAAACGCTGAAAAAATGAATAAGTCCAAAAAAAATATTTTTCACCTTTTTTCAATTTTACCCCCGTGTGATATATATTCTACCCACACACATTTGGAACTCTCCTGGGGTACCCTCACACATATTATTCCCTCATTTAGTGGATATTTTCAGAAAAAAGTGAAATTTTCAAAAATTCTGAAATTTGGCTGAAAACAACTAAATATTAAGGACTCATCGGGCGAATCGCTCTGGAACTGAAATCGGAACGCTCACTGACATTTCCCCTATCTGAAAGTCTGATAAACGCTGAAAAAATGACTAAGTCCAAAAAAAATATTTTTCACCTTTTTTCAATTTTACCCCCGTGTGATATATATTCTACCCACACACATTTGGAACTCTCCTGGGGTACCCTCACACATATTATTCCCTCATTTAGTGGATATTTTCAGAAAAAAGTGAAATTTTCAAAAATTCAGAAAGTTGGCTGAAAACGACTAAATATGAAGGACTCATCGGGTGAATCGCTCTGGAACTGAAATCGGAACGCTCACTGACATTTCCCCTATCTGAAAGTCTGATAAATGCTGAAAAAATGACTAAGTCCAAAAAAAAAATTTTTTTCACCTTTTTTCAATTTTACCCCCGTGGGATATATATTCTACCCACACACATTTGGAACTCTCCTGGGGTATCCTCACACATATTATTCCCTCATTTAGTGGATATTTTCACAAAAAAAGTGAAATTTTCAAAAATTCAGAAAGTTGGCTGAAAACGACTAAATATGAAGGACTCATCGGGTGAATCGCTCTGGAACTGAAATCGGAACGCTCACTGACATTTCCCCTATCTGAAAGTCTGATAAATGCTAAAAAAATGACTAAGTCCAAAAAAAAAAATTTTTTCACCTTTTTTCAATTTTACCCCCGTGGGATATATATTCTACCCACACACATTTGGAACTCTCCTGGGGTACCCTCACACATATTATTCCCTCATTTAGTGGATATTTTCACAAAAAAGTGAAATTTTTAAAAATTCTGAAATTTGGCTGAAAACAACTAAATATTAAGGACTCATCGGGCGAATCGCTCTGGAACTGAAATCGGAATGCTCACTGACATTTCCCCTATCTGAAAGTCTGATAAACGCTGAAAAAATGAATAAGTCCAAAAAAAATATTTTTCACCTTTTTTCAATTTTACCCCCGTGTGATATATATTCTACCCACACACATTTGGAACTCTCCTGGGGTACCCTCACACATATTATTCCCTCATTTAGTGGATATTTTCAGAAAAAAGTGAAATTTTCAAAAATTCAGAAAGTTGGCTGAAAACGACTAAATATGAAGGACTCATCGGGTGAATCGCTCTGGAGCTGAAATCGGAACGCTCACTGACATTTCCCCTATCTGAAAGTCTGATAAATGCTGAAAAAATGACTAAGTCCAAAAAAAAAAATTTTTTCACCTTTTTTCAATTTTACCCCCGTGGGATATATATTCTACCCACACACATTTGGAACTCTCCTGGGGTATCCTCACACATATTATTCCCTCATTTAGTGGATATTTTCACAAAAAAAGTGAAATTTTCAAAAATTCAGAAAGTTGGCCGAAAACGACTAAATATGAAGGACTCATCGGGTGAATCGCTCTGGAACTGAAATCGGAACGCTCACTGACATTTCCCCTATCTGAAAGTCTGATAAATGCTGAAAAAAATGACTAAGTCCAAAAAAAAAATTTTTTTCACCTTTTTTCAATTTTACCCCCGTGGGATATATATTCTACCCACACACATTTGGAACTCTCCTGGGGTATCCTCACACATATTATTCCCTCATTTAGTGGATATTTTCACAAAAAAAGTGAAATTTTCAAAAATTCAGAAAGTTGGCTGAAAACGACTAAATATGAAGGACTCATCGGGTGAATCGCTCTGGAACTGAAATCGGAACGCTCACTGACATTTCCCCTATCTGAAAGTCTGATAAATGCTAAAAAAATGACTAAGTCCAAAAAAAAAAATTTTTTCACCTTTTTTCAATTTTACCCCCGTGGGATATATATTCTACCCACACACATTTGGAACTCTCCTGGGGTACCCTCACACATATTATTCCCTCATTTAGTGGATATTTTCACAAAAAAGTGAAATTTTTAAAAATTCTGAAATTTGGCTGAAAACAACTAAATATTAAGGACTCATCGGGCGAATCGCTCTGGAACTGAAATCGGAATGCTCACTGACATTTCCCCTATCTGAAAGTCTGATAAACGCTGAAAAAATGAATAAGTCCAAAAAAAATATTTTTCACCTTTTTTCAATTTTACCCCCGTGTGATATATATTCTACCCACACACATTTGGAACTCTCCTGGGGTACCCTCACACATATTATTCCCTCATTTAGTGGATATTTTCACAAAAAAGTGAAATTTTTAAAAATTCTGAAATTTGGCTGAAAACAACTAAATATTAAGGACTCATCGGGCGAATCGCTCTGGAACTGAAATCGGACCGCTCACTGACATTTCCCCTATCTGAAAGTCTGATACATGCTGAAAAAATGACTAAGTCCAAAAAAAAAAATTTTTCACCTTTTTTCAATTTTACCCCCGTGTGATATATATTCTACCCACACACATTTGGAACTCTCCTGGGGTACCCTCACACATATTATTCCCTCATTTAGTGGAGATTTTCACAAAAAAGTGAAATTTTCAAAAATTCAGAAAGTTGGCTGAAAACGACTAAATATGAAGGACTCATCGGGTGAATCGCTCTGGAACTGAAATCGGAACGCTCACTGACATTTCCCCTATCTGAAAGTCTGATAAATGCTGAAAAAATGACTAAGTCCAAAAAAAAAAACTTTTTCACCTTTTTTCAATTTTACCCCCGTGGGATATATATTCTACCCACACACATTTGGAACTCTCCTGGGGTACCCTCACACATATTATTCCCTCATTTAGTGGATATTTTCACAAAAAAGTGAAATTTTCAAAAATTCTGAAATTTGGCTGAAAACAACTAAATATTAAGGACTCATCGGGCGAATCGCTCTGGAACTGAAATCGGAATGCTCACTGACATTTCCCCTATCTGAAAGTCTGATAAACGCTGAAAAAATGACTAAGTCCAAAAAAAAAATATTTTTCACCTTTTTTCAATTTTACCCCCGTGTGATATATATTTTACCCACACACATTTGGAACTCTCCTGGGGTACCCTCACACATATTATTCCCTCATTTAGTGGATATTTTCACAAAAAAGTGAAATTTTCAAAAATTCAGAAAATTGGCTGAAAACGACTAAATATGAAGGACTCATCGGGCGAATCGCTCTGGAACTTAAATCGGAACGCTCACTGACATTTCCCCTATCTGAAAGTCTGATAAATGCTGAAAAATGACTAAGTCCAAAAAAAAAATTTTTTTCACCTTTTTTCAATTTTACCCCCGTGGGATATATATTCTACCCACACACATTTGGAACTCTCCTGGGGTTCCCTCACACATATTATTCCCTCATTTAGTGGATATTTTCACAAAAAAGTGAAATTTTCAAAAATTCAGAAAATTGGCTGAAAACGACTAAATATGAAGGACTCATCGGGCGAATCGCTCTGGAACTTAAATTGGAACGCTCACTGACATTTCCCCTATCTGAAAGTCTGATAAATGCTGAAAAATGACTAAGTCCAAAAAAAAAATTTTTTTCACCTTTTTTCAATTTTACCCCCGTGGGATATATATTCTACCCACACACATTTGGAACTCTCCTGGGGTACCCTCACACATATTATTCCCTCATTTAGTGAATATTTTCACAAAAAAGTGAAATTTTCAAAAATTCAGAAAGTTGGCTGAAAACGACTAAATATGAAGGACTCATCGGGTGAATCGCTCTGGAACTGAAATCGGAACGCTCACTGACATTTCCCCTATCTGAAAGTCTGATAAATGCTGAAAAAAATGACTAAGTCCAAAAAAAAAAATTTTTTCACCTTTTTTCAATTTTACCCCCGTGGGATATATATTCTACCCACACACATTTGGAACTCTCCTGGGGTACCCTCACACATATTATTCCCTCATTTAGTGGATATTTTCACAAAAAAGTGAAATTTTTAAAAATTCTGAAATTTGGCTGAAAACAACTAAATATTAAGGACTCATCGGGCGAATCGCTCTGGAACTGAAATCGGAACGCTCACTGACATTTCCCCTATCTGAAAGTCTGATAAATGCTGAAAAAATGACTAAGTCCAAAAAAAAAAATTTTTTCACCTTTTTTCAATTTTACCCCCGTGGGATATATATTCTACCCACACACATTTGGAACTCTCCTGGGGTATCCTCACACATATTATTCCCTCATTTAGTGGATATTTTCACAAAAAAAGTGAAATTTTCAAAAATTCAGAAAGTTGGCCGAAAACGACTAAATATGAAGGACTCATCGGGTGAATCGCTCTGGAACTGAAATCGGAACGCTCACTGACATTTCCCCTATCTGAAAGTCTGATAAATGCTGAAAAAAATGACTAAGTCCAAAAAAAAAAATTTTTTCACCTTTTTTCAATTTTACCCCCGTGGGATATATATTCTACCCACACACATTTGGAACTCTCCTGGGGTACCCTCACACATATTATTCCCTCATTTAGTGGATATTTTCACAAAAAAGTGAAATTTTAAAATATTCTGAAATTTGGCTGAAAACAACTAAATATTAAGGACTCATCGGGCGAATCGCTCTGGAACTGAAATCGGAACGCTCACTGACATTTCCCCTATCTGAAAGTCTGATAAACGCTGAAAAAATGACTAAGTCCAAAAAAAAAAACTTTTTCACCTTTTTTCAATTTTACCCCCGTGGGATATATATTCTACCCACACACATTTGGAACTCTCCTGGGGTACCCTCACACATATTATTCCCTCATTTAGTGGATATTTTCACAAAAAAGTGAAATTTTCAAAAATTCTGAAATTTGGCTGAAAACAACTAAATATTAAGGACTCATCGGGCGAATCGCTCTGGAACTGAAATCGGAACGCTCACTGACATTTCCCCTATCTGAAAGTCTGATAAACGCTGAAAAAATGACTAAGTCCAAAAAAAAATATTTTTCACCTTTTTTCAATTTTACCCCCGTGTGATATATATTCTACCCACACACATTTGGAACTCTCCTGGGGTACCCTCACACATATTATTCCCTCATTTAGTGGATATTTTCACAAAAAAGTGAAATTTTCAAAAATTCAGAAAATTGGCTGAAAACGACTAAATATGAAGGACTCATCGGGCGAATCGCTCTGGAACTTAAATCGGAACGCTCACTGACATTTCCCCTATCTGAAAGTCTGATAAATGCTGAAAAATGACTAAGTCCAAAAAAAAAATTTTTTTCACCTTTTTTCAATTTTACCCCCGTGGGATATATATTCTACCCACACACATTTGGAACTCTCCTGGGGTACCCTCACACATATTATTCCCTCATTTAGTGGATATTTTCACAAAAAAGTGAAATTTTCAAAAATTCAGAAAGTTGGCTGAAAACGACTAAATATGAAGGACTCATCGGGTGAATCGCTCTGGAGCTGAAATCGGAACGCTCACTGACATTTCCCCTATCTGAAAGTCTGATAAATGCTGAAAAAATGACTAAGTCCAAAAAAAAAAAATTTTTCACCTTTTTTCAATTTTACCCCCGTGGGATATATATTCTACCCACACACATTTGAAACTCTCCTGGGGTATCCTCACACATATTATTCCCTCATTTAGTGGATATTTTCACAAAAAAAGTGAAATTTTCAAAAATTCAGAAAGTTGGCCGAAAACGACTAAATATGAAGGACTCATCGGGTGAATCGCTCTGGAACTGAAATCGGAACGCTCACTGACATTTCCCCTATGTGAAAGTCTGATAAATGCTGAAAAAAATGACTAAGTCCAAAAAAAAAAATTTTTTCACCTTTTTTCAATTTTACCCCCGTGGGATATATATTCTACCCACACACATTTGGAACTCTCCTGGGGTACCCTCACACATATTATTCCCTCATTTAGTGGATATTTTCACAAAAAAGTGAAATTTTTAAAAATTCTGAAATTTGGCTGAAAACAACTAAATATTAAGGACTCATTGGGCGAATCGCTCTGGAACTGAAATCGGAATGCTCACTGACATTTCCCCTATCTGAAAGTCTGATAAACGCTGAAAAAATGACTAAGTCCAAAAAAAAAATTTTTTTCACCTTTTTTCAATTTTACCCCCGTGGGATATATATTCTACCCACACACATTTGGAACTCTCCTGGGGTACCCTCACACATATTATTCCCTCATTTAGTGGATATTTTCACAAAAAAGTGAAATTTTCAAAAATTCAGAAAGTTGGCCGAAAACGACTAAATATGAAGGACTCATCGGGTGAATCGCTCTGGAACTGAAATCGGAACGCTCACTGACATTTCCCCTATCTGAAAGTCTGATAAATGCTGAAAAAAATGACTAAGTCCAAAAAAAAAAATTTTTTCACCTTTTTTCAATTTTACCCCCGTGGGATATATATTCTACCCACACACATTTGGAACTCTCCTGGGGTACCCTCACACATATTATTCCCTCATTTAGTGGATATTTTCACAAAAAAGTGAAATTTTTAAAAATTCTGAAATTTGGCTGAAAACAACTAAATATTAAGGACTCATCGGGCGAATCGCTCTGGAACTGAAATCGGACCGCTCACTGACATTTCCCCTATCTGAAAGTCTGATACATGCTGAAAAAATGACTAAGTCCAAAAAAAAAAATTTTTCACCTTTTTTCAATTTTACCCCCGTGTGATATATATTCTACCCACACACATTTGGAACTCTCCTGGGGTACCCTCACACATATTATTCCCTCATTTAGTGGAGATTTTCACAAAAAAGTGAAATTTTCAAAAATTCAGAAAGTTGGCTGAAAACGACTAAATATGAAGGACTCATCGGGTGAATCGCTCTGGAACTGAAATCGGAACGCTCACTGACATTTCCCCTATCTGAAAGTCTGATAAATGCTGAAAAAATGACTAAGTCCAAAAAAAAAAACTTTTTCACCTTTTTTCAATTTTACCCCCGTGGGATATATATTCTACCCACACACATTTGGAACTCTCCTGGGGTACCCTCACACATATTATTCCCTCATTTAGTGGATATTTTCACAAAAAAGTGAAATTTTCAAAAATTCTGAAATTTGGCTGAAAACAACTAAATATTAAGGACTCATCGGGCGAATCGCTCTGGAACTGAAATCGGAATGCTCACTGACATTTCCCCTATCTGAAAGTCTGATAAACGCTGAAAAAATGACTAAGTCCAAAAAAAAAATATTTTTCACCTTTTTTCAATTTTACCCCCGTGTGATATATATTTTACCCACACACATTTGGAACTCTCCTGGGGTACCCTCACACATATTATTCCCTCATTTAGTGGATATTTTCACAAAAAAGTGAAATTTTCAAAAATTCAGAAAATTGGCTGAAAACGACTAAATATGAAGGACTCATCGGGCGAATCGCTCTGGAACTTAAATCGGAACGCTCACTGACATTTCCCCTATCTGAAAGTCTGATAAATGCTGAAAAATGACTAAGTCCAAAAAAAAAATTTTTTTCACCTTTTTTCAATTTTACCCCCGTGGGATATATATTCTACCCACACACATTTGGAACTCTCCTGGGGTTCCCTCACACATATTATTCCCTCATTTAGTGGATATTTTCACAAAAAAGTGAAATTTTCAAAAATTCAGAAAATTGGCTGAAAACGACTAAATATGAAGGACTCATCGGGCGAATCGCTCTGGAACTTAAATTGGAACGCTCACTGACATTTCCCCTATCTGAAAGTCTGATAAATGCTGAAAAATGACTAAGTCCAAAAAAAAAATTTTTTTCACCTTTTTTCAATTTTACCCCCGTGGGATATATATTCTACCCACACACATTTGGAACTCTCCTGGGGTACCCTCACACATATTATTCCCTCATTTAGTGAATATTTTCACAAAAAAGTGAAATTTTCAAAAATTCAGAAAGTTGGCTGAAAACGACTAAATATGAAGGACTCATCGGGTGAATCGCTCTGGAACTGAAATCGGAACGCTCACTGACATTTCCCCTATCTGAAAGTCTGATAAATGCTGAAAAAAATGACTAAGTCCAAAAAAAAAAATTTTTTCACCTTTTTTCAATTTTACCCCCGTGGGATATATATTCTACCCACACACATTTGGAACTCTCCTGGGGTACCCTCACACATATTATTCCCTCATTTAGTGGATATTTTCACAAAAAAGTGAAATTTTTAAAAATTCTGAAATTTGGCTGAAAACAACTAAATATTAAGGACTCATCGGGCGAATCGCTCTGGAACTGAAATCGGAACGCTCACTGACATTTCCCCTATCTGAAAGTCTGATAAATGCTGAAAAAATGACTAAGTCCAAAAAAAAAAATTTTTTCACCTTTTTTCAATTTTACCCCCGTGGGATATATATTCTACCCACACACATTTGGAACTCTCCTGGGGTATCCTCACACATATTATTCCCTCATTTAGTGGATATTTTCACAAAAAAAGTGAAATTTTCAAAAATTCAGAAAGTTGGCCGAAAACGACTAAATATGAAGGACTCATCGGGTGAATCGCTCTGGAACTGAAATCGGAACGCTCACTGACATTTCCCCTATCTGAAAGTCTGATAAATGCTGAAAAAAATGACTAAGTCCAAAAAAAAAAATTTTTTCACCTTTTTTCAATTTTACCCCCGTGGGATATATATTCTACCCACACACATTTGGAACTCTCCTGGGGTACCCTCACACATATTATTCCCTCATTTAGTGGATATTTTCACAAAAAAGTGAAATTTTAAAATATTCTGAAATTTGGCTGAAAACAACTAAATATTAAGGACTCATCGGGCGAATCGCTCTGGAACTGAAATCGGAACGCTCACTGACATTTCCCCTATCTGAAAGTCTGATAAACGCTGAAAAAATGACTAAGTCCAAAAAAAAAAACTTTTTCACCTTTTTTCAATTTTACCCCCGTGGGATATATATTCTACCCACACACATTTGGAACTCTCCTGGGGTACCCTCACACATATTATTCCCTCATTTAGTGGATATTTTCACAAAAAAGTGAAATTTTCAAAAATTCTGAAATTTGGCTGAAAACAACTAAATATTAAGGACTCATCGGGCGAATCGCTCTGGAACTGAAATCGGAACGCTCACTGACATTTCCCCTATCTGAAAGTCTGATAAACGCTGAAAAAATGACTAAGTCCAAAAAAAAATATTTTTCACCTTTTTTCAATTTTACCCCCGTGTGATATATATTCTACCCACACACATTTGGAACTCTCCTGGGGTACCCTCACACATATTATTCCCTCATTTAGTGGATATTTTCACAAAAAAAGTGAAATTTTCAAAAATTCAGAAAGTTGGCCGAAAACGACTAAATATGAAGGACTCATCGGGTGAATCGCTCTGGAACTGAAATCGGAACGCTCACTGACATTTCCCCTATGTGAAAGTCTGATAAATGCTGAAAAAAATGACTAAGTCCAAAAAAAAAAATTTTTTCACCTTTTTTCAATTTTACCCCCGTGGGATATATATTCTACCCACACACATTTGGAACTCTCCTGGGGTACCCTCACACATATTATTCCCTCATTTAGTGGATATTTTCACAAAAAAGTGAAATTTTTAAAAATTCTGAAATTTGGCTGAAAACAACTAAATATTAAGGACTCATTGGGCGAATCGCTCTGGAACTGAAATCGGAATGCTCACTGACATTTCCCCTATCTGAAAGTCTGATAAACGCTGAAAAAATGACTAAGTCCAAAAAAAAAATTTTTTTCACCTTTTTTCAATTTTACCCCCGTGGGATATATATTCTACCCACACACATTTGGAACTCTCCTGGGGTACCCTCACACATATTATTCCCTCATTTAGTGGATATTTTCACAAAAAAGTGAAATTTTCAAAAATTCTGAAATTTGGCTGAAAACAACTAAATATTACGGACTCATGGGGCGAATCGCTCTGGAACTGAAATCGGAACGCTCACTGACATTTCCCCTATCTGAAAGTCAGATAAACGCTGAAAAAATGACTAAGTCCAAAAAAAAAAATTTTTCACCTTTTTTCAATTTTACCCCCGTGGGATATATATTCTACCCACACACATTTGGAACTCTCCTGGGGTTCCCTCACACATATTATTCCCTCATTTAGTGGATATTTTCACAAAAAAGTGAAATTTTCAAAAATTCAGAAAATTAGCTGAAAACGACTAAATATGAAGGACTCATCGGGCGAATCGCTCTGGAACTTAAATCGGAACGCTCACTGACATTTCCCCTATCTGAAAGTCTGATAAATGCTGAAAAATGACTAAGTCCAAAAAAAAAATTTTTTTCACCTTTTTTCAATTTTACCCCCGTGGGATATATATTCTACCCACACACATTTGGAACTCTCCTGGGGTACCCTCACACATATTATTCCCTCATTTAGTGGATATTTTCACAAAAAAGTGAAATTTTTAAAAATTCTGAAATTTGGCTGAAAACAACTAAATATTAAGGACTCATCGGGCGAATCGCTCTGGAACTGAAATCGGAATGCTCACTGACATTTCCCCTATCTGAAAGTCTGATAAACGCTGAAAAAATGAATAAGTCCAAAAAAAATATTTTTCACCTTTTTTCAATTTTACCCCCGTGTGATATATATTCTACCCACACACATTTGGAACTCTCCTGGGGTACCCTCACACATATTATTCCCTCATTTAGTGGATATTTTCAGAAAAAAGTGAAATTTTCATAAATTCTGAAATTTGGCTGAAAACAACTAAATATTAAGGACTCATCGGGCGAATCGCTCTGGAACTGAAATCGGAACGCTCACTGACATTTCCCCTATCTGAAAGTCTGATAAACGCTGAAAAAATGACTAAGTCCAAAAAAAATATTTTTCACCTTTTTTCAATTTTACCCCCGTGTGATATATATTCTACCCACACACATTTGGAACTCTCCTGGGGTACCCTCACACATATTATTCCCTCATTTAGTGGATATTTTCACAAAAAAGTGAAATTTTCAAAAATTCAGAAAATTGGCTGAAAACGACTAAATATGAAGGACTCATCGGGCGAATCGCTCTGGAACTTAAATCGGAACGCTCACTGACATTTCCCCTATCTGAAAGTCTGATAAATGCTAAAAAAATGACTAAGTCCAAAAAAAAAAATTTTTTCACCTTTTTTCAATTTTACCCCCGTGGGATATATATTCTACCCACACACATTTGGAACTCTCCTGGGGTACCCTCACACATATTATTCCCTCATTTAGTGGATATTTTCACAAAAAAGTAAAATTTTTAAAAATTCTGAAATTTGGCTGAAAACAACTAAATATTAAGGACTCATCGGGCGAATCGCTCTGGAACTGAAATCGGAATGCTCACTGACATTTCCCCTATCTGAAAGTCTGATAAACGCTGAAAAAATGAATAAGTCCAAAAAAAATATTTTTCACCTTTTTTCAATTTTACCCCCGTGTGATATATATTCTACCCACACACATTTGGAACTCTCCTGGGGTACCCTCACACATATTATTCCCTCATTTAGTGGATATTTTCAGAAAAAAGTGAAATTTTCAAAAATTCTGAAATTTGGCTGAAAACAACTAAATATTAAGGACTCATCGGGCGAATCGCTCTGGAACTGAAATCGGAACGCTCACTGACATTTCCCCTATCTGAAAGTCTGATAAATGCTGAAAAAATGACTAAGTCCAAAAAAAAAAATTTTTTCACCTTTTTTCAATTTTACCCCCGTGGGATATATATTCTACCCACACACATTTGGAACTCTCCTGGGGTATCCTCACACATATTATTCCCTCATTTAGTGGATATTTTCACAAAAAAAGTGAAATTTTCAAAAATTCAGAAAGTTGGCCGAAAACGACTAAATATGAAGGACTCATCGGGTGAATCGCTCTGGAACTGAAATCGGAACGCTCACTGACATTTCCCCTATCTGAAAGTCTGATAAATGCTGAAAAAAATGACTAAGTCCAAAAAAAAAAATTTTTTCACCTTTTTTCAATTTTACCCCCGTGGGATATATATTCTACCCACACACATTTGGAACTCTCCTGGGGTACCCTCACACATATTATTCCCTCATTTAGTGGATATTTTCACAAAAAAGTGAAATTTTAAAATATTCTGAAATTTGGCTGAAAACAACTAAATATTAAGGACTCATCGGGCGAATCGCTCTGGAACTGAAATCGGAACGCTCACTGACATTTCCCCTATCTGAAAGTCTGATAAACGCTGAAAAAATGACTAAGTCCAAAAAAAAAAACTTTTTCACCTTTTTTCAATTTTACCCCCGTGGGATATATATTCTACCCACACACATTTGGAACTCTCCTGGGGTACCCTCACACATATTATTCCCTCATTTAGTGGATATTTTCACAAAAAAGTGAAATTTTCAAAAATTCTGAAATTTGGCTGAAAACAACTAAATATTAAGGACTCATCGGGCGAATCGCTCTGGAACTGAAATCGGAACGCTCACTGACATTTCCCCTATCTGAAAGTCTGATAAACGCTGAAAAAATGACTAAGTCCAAAAAAAAATATTTTTCACCTTTTTTCAATTTTACCCCCGTGTGATATATATTCTACCCACACACATTTGGAACTCTCCTGGGGTACCCTCACACATATTATTCCCTCATTTAGTGGATATTTTCACAAAAAAGTGAAATTTTCAAAAATTCAGAAAATTGGCTGAAAACGACTAAATATGAAGGACTCATCGGGCGAATCGCTCTGGAACTTAAATCGGAACGCTCACTGACATTTCCCCTATCTGAAAGTCTGATAAATGCTGAAAAATGACTAAGTCCAAAAAAAAATTTTTTTTCACCTTTTTTCAATTTTACCCCCGTGGGATATATATTCTACCCACACACATTTGGAACTCTCCTGGGGTTCCCTCACACATATTATTCCCTCATTTAGTGGATATTTTCACAAAAAAGTGAAATTTTCAAAAATTCAGAAAATTGGCTGAAAACGACTAAATATGAAGGACTCATCGGGCGAATCGCTCTGGAACTTAAATCGGAACGCTCACTGACATTTCCCCTATCTGAAAGTCTGATAAATGCTGAAAAATGACTAAGTCCAAAAAAAAAATTTTTTTCACCTTTTTTCAATTTTACCCCCGTGGGATATATATTCTACCCACACACATTTGGAACTCTCCTGGGGTACCCTCACACATATTATTCCCTCATTTAGTGGATATTTTCACAAAAAAGTGAAATTTTCAAAAATTCAGAAAGTTGGCTGAAAACGACTAAATATGAAGGACTCATCGGGTGAATCGCTCTGGAGCTGAAATCGGAACGCTCACTGACATTTCCCCTATCTGAAAGTCTGATAAATGCTGAAAAAATGACTAAGTCCAAAAAAAAAAAATTTTTCACCTTTTTTCAATTTTACCCCCGTGGGATATATATTCTACCCACACACATTTGAAACTCTCCTGGGGTATCCTCACACATATTATTCCCTCATTTAGTGGATATTTTCACAAAAAAAGTGAAATTTTCAAAAATTCAGAAAGTTGGCCGAAAACGACTAAATATGAAGGACTCATCGGGTGAATCGCTCTGGAACTGAAATCGGAACGCTCACTGACATTTCCCCTATGTGAAAGTCTGATAAATGCTGAAAAAAATGACTAAGTCCAAAAAAAAAAATTTTTTCACCTTTTTTCAATTTTACCCCCGTGGGATATATATTCTACCCACACACATTTGGAACTCTCCTGGGGTACCCTCACACATATTATTCCCTCATTTAGTGGATATTTTCACAAAAAAGTGAAATTTTCAAAAATTCTGAAATTTGGCTGAAAACAACTAAATATTACGGACTCATGGGGCGAATCGCTCTGGAACTGAAATCGGAACGCTCACTGACATTTCCCCTATCTGAAAGTCAGATAAACGCTGAAAAAATGACTAAGTCCAAAAAAAAAAATTTTTCACCTTTTTTCAATTTTACCCCCGTGGGATATATATTCTACCCACACACATTTGGAACTCTCCTGGGGTTCCCTCACACATATTATTCCCTTATTTAGTGGATATTTTCACAAAAAAGTGAAATTTTCAAAAATTCAGAAAATTAGCTGAAAACGACTAAATATGAAGGACTCATCGGGCGAATCGCTCTGGAACTTAAATCGGAACGCTCACTGACATTTCCCCTATCTGAAAGTCTGATAAATGCTGAAAAATGACTAAGTCCAAAAAAAAAATTTTTTTCACCTTTTTTCAATTTTACCCCCGTGGGATATATATTCTACCCACACACATTTGGAACTCTCCTGGGGTACCCTCACACATATTATTCCCTCATTTAGTGGATATTTTCACAAAAA
This sequence comes from Phyllobates terribilis, assembly GCF_046119375.1. Classification (NCBI taxonomy): domain Eukaryota; kingdom Metazoa; phylum Chordata; class Amphibia; order Anura; family Dendrobatidae; genus Phyllobates; species Phyllobates terribilis. Next base: position 75,295,416 of record NW_027362773.1, on the reverse strand, counting down.
AGTGAAATTTTTAAAAATTCTGAAATTTGGCTGAAAACAACTAAATATTAAGGACTCATCGGGCGAATCGCTCTGGAACTGAAATCGGAATGCTCACTGACATTTCCCCTATCTGAAAGTCTGATAAACGCTGAAAAAATGAATAAGTCCAAAAAAAATATTTTTCACCTTTTTTCAATTTTACCCCCGTGTGATATATATTCTACCCACACACATTTGGAACTCTCCTGGGGTACCCTCACACATATTATTCCCTCATTTAGTGGATATTTTCAGAAAAAAGTGAAATTTTCATAAATTCTGAAATTTGGCTGAAAACAACTAAATATTAAGGACTCATCGGGCGAATCGCTCTGGAACTGAAATCGGAACGCTCACTGACATTTCCCCTATCTGAAAGTCTGATAAACGCTGAAAAAATGACTAAGTCCAAAAAAAATATTTTTCACCTTTTTTCAATTTTACCCCCGTGTGATATATATTCTACCCACACACATTTGGAACTCTCCTGGGGTACCCTCACACATATTATTCCCTCATTTAGTGGATATTTTCACAAAAAAGTGAAATTTTCAAAAATTCAGAAAATTGGCTGAAAACGACTAAATATGAAGGACTCATCGGGTGAATCGCTCTGGAACTGAAATCGGAACGCTCACTGACATTTCTACTATCTGAAAGTCTGATAAATGCTGAAAAAATGACTAAGTCCAAAAAAAAAATTTTTTTCACCTTTTTTCAATTTTACCCCCGTGGGATATATATTCTACCCACACACATTTGGAACTCTCCTGGGGTACCCTCACACATATTATTCCCTCATTTAGTGGATATTTTCACAAAAAAGTGAAATTTTTAAAAATTCTGAAATTTGGCTGAAAACAACTAAATATGAAGGACTCATCGGGTGAATCGCTCTGGAACTGAAATCGGAATGCTCACTGACATTTCCCCTATCTGAAAGTCTGATAAATGCTGAAAAAATGACTAAGTCCAAAAAAAAAATTTTTTTCACCTTTTTTCAATTTTACCCCCGTGGGATATATATTCTACCCACACACATTTGGAACTCTCCTGGGGTACCCTCACACATATTATTCCCTCATTTAGTGGATATTTTCACAAAAAAGTGAAATTTTTAAAAATTCTGAAATTTGGCTGAAAACAACTAAATATTAAGGACTCATCGGGCAAATCGCTCTGGAACTGAAATCGGAATGCTCACTGACATTTCCCCTATCTGAAAGTCTGATAAACGCTGAAAAAATGACTAAGTCCAAAAAAAAAAATTTTTCACCTTTTTTCAATTTTACCCCCGTGTGATATATATTCTACCCACACACATTTGGAACTCTCCTGGGGTACCCTCACACATATTATTCCCTCATTTAGTGGATATTTTCACAAAAAAGTGAAATTTTCAAAAATTCAGAAAATTGGCTGAAAACGACTAAATATGTAGGACTCATTGGGCGAATCGCTCTGGAACTTAAATCGGAACGCTCACTGACATTTCCCCTATCTGAAAGTCTGATAAATGCTGAAAAATGACTAAGTCCAAAAAAAAAATTTTTTTCACCTTTTTTCAATTTTACCCCCGTGGGATTTATATTCTACCCACACACATTTGGAACTCTCCTGGGGTTCCCTCACACATATTATTCCCTCATTTAGTGGATATTTTCACAAAAAAGTGAAATTTTCAAAAATTCAGAAAATTGGCTGAAAACGACTAAATATGAAGGACTCATCGGGTGAATCGCTCTGGAACTGAAATCGGAATGCTCACTGACATTTCCCCTATCTGAAAGTCTGATAAATGCTGAAAAAATGACTAAGTCCAAAAAAAAAAATTTTTTCACCTTTTTTCAATTTTACCCCCGTGGGATATATATTCTACCCACACACATTTGGAACTCTCCTGGGGTACCCTCACACATATTATTCCCTCATTTAGTGGATATTTTCACAAAAAAGTGAAATTTTTAAAAATTCTGAAATTTGGTTGAAAACAACTAAATATTAAGGACTCATCGGGCAAATCGCTCTGGAACTGAAATCGGAATGCTCACTGACATTTCCCCTATCTGAAAGTCTGATAAACGCTAAAAAAATGACTAAGTCCAAAAAAAAAATTTTTTCACCTTTTTTCAATTTTACCCCCGTGTGATATATATTCTACCCACACACATTTGGAACTCTCCTGGGGTACCCTCACACATATTATTCCCTCATTTAGTGGATATTTTCACAAAAAAGTGAAATTTTCAAAAATTCAGAAAATTGGCTGAAAACGACTAAATATGAAGCACTCATCGGGCGAATCGCTCTGGAACTTAAATCGGAATGCTCACTGACATTTCCCCTATCTGAAAGTCTGATAAATGCTGAAAAATGACTAAGTCCAAAAAAAAATTTTTTTTCACCTTTTTTTAATTTTACCCCCGTGGGATATATATTCTACCCACACACATTTGGAACTCTCCTGGGGTTCCCTCACAGATATTATTCCCTCATTTAGTGGATATTTTCACAAAAAAGTGAAATTTTCAAAAATTCAGAAAATTGGCTGAAAACGACTAAATATGAAGGACTCATCGGGCGAATCGCTCTGGAACTTAAATCGGAACGCTCACTGACATTTCCCCTATCTGAAAGTCTGATAAATGCTGAAAAAATGACTAAGTCCAAAAAAAAAATATTTTTCGCCTCTTTTCAATTTTACCCCCGTGGGATATATATTCTGCCCACACACATTTGGAACTCTCCTGGGGTACCCTCACACATATTATTCCCTCATTTAGTGGATATTTTCACAAAAAAGTGAAATTTTCAAAAATTCAGAAAATTGGCTGAAAACGACTAAATATGAAGGACTCATCGGGTGAATCGCTCTGGAACTGAAATCGGAACGCTCACTGACATTTCCCCTATCTGAAAGTCTGATAAATGCTGAAAAAATGACTAAGTCCAAAAAAAAAAATTTTTTCACCTTTTTTCAATTTTACCCCCGTGGGATATATATTCTACCCACACACATTTGGAACTCTCCTGGGGTACCCTCACACATATTATTCCCTCATTTAGTGGATATTTTCACAAAAAAGTGAAATTTTTAAAAATTCTGAAATTTGGCTGAAAACAACTAAATATTAAGGACTCATCGGGCAAATCGCTCTGGAACTGAAATCGGAATGCTCACTGACATTTCCCCTATCTGAAAGTCTGATAAACGCTGAAAAAATGACTAAGTCCAAAAAAAAAAATTTTTCACCTTTTTTCAATTTTACCCCCGTGTGATATATATTCTACCCACACACATTTGGAACTCTCCTGGGGTACCCTCACACATATTATTCCCTCATTTAGTGGATATTTTCACAAAAAAGTGAAATTTTCAAAAATTCTGAAAATTGGCTGAAAATGACTAAATATGAAGGACTCATCGGGCGAATCACTCTGGAACTTAAATCGGAACGCTCACTGACATTTCCCCTATCTGAAAGTCTGATAAATGCTGAAAAATGACTAAGTCCAAAAAAAAAATTTTTTCACCTTTTTTCAATTTTACCCCCGTGTGATATATATTCTACCCACACACATTTGGAACTCTCCTGGGGTACCCTCACACATATTATTCCCTCATTTAGTGGATATTTTCACAAAAAAGTGAAATTTTCAAAAATTCAGAAAATTGGCTGAAAACGACTAAATATGAAGGACTCATCGCGTGAATCGCTCTGGAACTGAAATCGGAACGCTCACTGACATTTCCCCTATCTGAAAGTCTGATAAATGCTGAAAAAATGACTAAGTCCAAAAAAAAAAATTTTTTCACCTTTTTTCAATTTTACCCCCGTGGGATATATATTCTACCCACACACATTTGGAACTCTCCTGGGGTTCCCTCACACATATTATTCCCTCATTTAGTGGATATTTTCACAAAAAAGTGAAATTTTCAAAAATTCAGAAAATTGGCTGAAAACGACTAAATATGAAGGACTCATCGGGCGAATCGCTCTGGAACTTAAATCGGAACGCTCACTGACATTTCCCCTATCTGAAAGTCTGATAAATGCTGAAAAATGACTAAGTCCAAAAAAAAAATTTTTTTCACCTTTTTTCAATTTTACCCCCGTGGGATATATATTCTACCCACACACATTTGGAACTCTCCTGGGGTACCCTCACACATATTATTCCCTCATTTAGTGGATATTTTCACAAAAAAAGTGAAATTTTCAAAAATTCATAAAGTTGGCTGAAAACGACTAAATATGAAGGACTCATCGGGTGAATCGCTCTGGAACTGAAATCGGAACGCTCACTGACATTTCCCCTATCTGAAAGTCTGATAAATGCTAAAAAAATGACTAAGTCCAAAAAAAAAAATTTTTTCACCTTTTTTCAATTTTACCCCCGTGTGATATATATTCTACCCACACACATTTGGAACTCTCCTGGGGTACCCTCACACATATTATTCCCTCATTTAGTGGATATTTTCACAAAAAAGTGAAATTTTTAAAAATTCTGAAATTTGGCTGAAAACAACTAAATATTAAGGACTCATCGGGCGAATCGCTCTGGAACTGAAATCGGAATGCTCACTGACATTTCCCCTATCTGAAAGTCTGATAAACGCTGAAAAAATGAATAAGTCCAAAAAAAATATTTTTCACCTTTTTTCAATTTTACCCCCGTGTGATATATATTCTACCCACACACATTTGGAACTCTCCTGGGGTACCCTCACACATATTATTCCCTCATTTAGTGGATATTTTCAGAAAAAAGTGAAATTTTCAAAAATTCTGAAATTTGCTGAAAACAACTAAATATTAAGGACTCATCGGGCGAATCGCTCTGGAACTGAAATCGGAACGCTCACTGACATTTCCCCTATCTGAAAGTCTGATAAACGCTGAAAAAATGACTAAGTCCAAAAAAAATATTTTTCACCTTTTTTCAATTTTACCCCCGTGTGATATATATTCTACCCACACACATTTGGAACTCTCCTGGGGTACCCTCACACATATTATTCCCTCATTTAGTGGATATTTTCACAAAAAAGTGAAATTTTCAAAAATTCAGAAAATTGGCTGAAAACGACTAAATATGAAGGACTCATCGGGCGATTCGCTCTGGAACTTAAATCGGAATGCTCACTGACATTTCCCCTATCTGAAAGTCTGATAAATGCTGAAAAATGACTAAGTCCAAAAAAAAAATTTTTTTCACCTTTTTTCAATTTTACCCCCGTGGGATATATATTCTACCCACACACATTTGGATCTCTCCTGGGGTACCCTCACACATATTATTCCCTCATTTAGTGGATATTTTCACAAAAAAGTGAAATTTTCAAAAATTCTGAAATTTGGCTGAAAACAACTAAATATTAAGGACTCATGGGGCGAATCGCTCTGGAACTGAAATCGGAACGCTCACTGACATTTCCCCTATCTGAAAGTCAGATAAACGCTGAAAAAATGACTAAGTCCAAAAAAAAAAATTTTTCACCTTTTTTCAATTTTACCCCCGTGGGATATATATTCTACCCACACACATTTGGAACTCTCCTGGGGTACCCTCACACATATTATTCCCTCATTTAGTGGATATTTTCACAAAAAAGTGAAATTTTTAAAAATTCTGAAATTTGGCTGAAAACAACTAAATATGAAGGACTCATCGGGTGAATCGCTCTGGAACTGAAATCGGAATGCTCACTGACATTTCCCCTATCTGAAAGTCTGATAAATGCTGAAAAAATGACTAAGTCCAAAAAAAAAATTTTTTTCACCTTTTTTCAATTTTACCCCCGTGGGATATATATTCTACCCACACACATTTGGAACTCTCCTGGGGTACCCTCACACATATTATTCCCTCATTTAGTGGATATTTTCACAAAAAAGTGAAATTTTTAAAAATTCTGAAATTTGGCTGAAAACAACTAAATATTAAGGACTCATCGGGCAAATCGCTCTGGAACTGAAATCGGAATGCTCACTGACATTTCCCCTATCTGAAAGTCTGATAAACGCTGAAAAAATGACTAAGTCCAAAAAAAAAAATTTTTCACCTTTTTTCAATTTTACCCCCGTGTGATATATATTCTACCCACACACATTTGGAACTCTCCTGGGGTACCCTCACACATATTATTCCCTCATTTAGTGGATATTTTCACAAAAAAGTGAAATTTTCAAAAATTCAGAAAATTGGCTGAAAACGACTAAATATGTAGGACTCATTGGGCGAATCGCTCTGGAACTTAAATCGGAACGCTCACTGACATTTCCCCTATCTGAAAGTCTGATAAATGCTGAAAAATGACTAAGTCCAAAAAAAAAATTTTTTTCACCTTTTTTCAATTTTACCCCCGTGGGATTTATATTCTACCCACACACATTTGGAACTCTCCTGGGGTTCCCTCACACATATTATTCCCTCATTTAGTGGATATTTTCACAAAAAAGTGAAATTTTCAAAAATTCAGAAAATTGGCTGAAAACGACTAAATATGAAGGACTCATCGGGCGAATCGCTCTGGAACTTAAATCGGAACGCTCACTGACATTTCCCCTATCTGAAAGTCTGATAAATGCTGAAAAATGACTAAGTCCAAAAAAAAAATTTTTTTCACCTTTTTTCAATTTTACCCCCGTGGGATATATATTCTACCCACACACATTTGGAACTCTCCTGGGGTACCCTCACACATATTATTCCCTCATTTAGTGGATATTTTCACAAAAAAGTGAAATTTTCAAAAATTCTGAAATTTGGCTGAAAACAACTAAATATTAAGGACTCATGGGGCGAATCGCTCTGGAACTGAAATCGGAACACTCACTGACATTTCCCCTATCTGAAAGTCAGATAAACGCTGAAAAAATGACTAAGCCCAAAAAAAAAAATTTTTCACCTTTTTTCAATTTTACCCCCGTGTGATATATATTCTACCCACACACATTTGGAACTCTCCTGGGGTACCCTCACACATATTATTCCCTCATTTAGTGGATATTTTCACAAAAAAGTGAAATTTTCAAAAATTCAGAAAATTGGCTGAAAACGACTAAATATGAAGGACTCATCGGGCGAATCGCTCTGGAACTTAAATCGGAATGCTCACTGACATTTCCCCTATCTGAAAGTCTGATAAATGCTGAAAAATGACTAAGTCCAAAAAAAAAATTTTTTTCACCTTTTTTCAATTTTACCCCCGTGGGATATATATTCTACCCACACACATTTGGAACTCTCCTGGGGTTCCCTCACACATATTATTCCCTCATTTAGTGGATATTTTCACAAAAAAGTGAAATTTTCAAAAATTCAGAAAATTGGCTGAAAACGACTAAATATGAAGGACTCATCGGGCGAATCGCTCTGGAACTTAAATCGGAACGCTCACTGACATTTCCCCTATCTGAAAGTCTGATAAATGCTGAAAAATGACTAAGTCCAAAAAAAAAATTTTTTTCACCTTTTTTCAATTTTACCCCCGTGGGATATATATTCTACCCACACACATTTGGAACTCTCCTGGGGTACCCTCACACATATTATTCCCTCATTTAGTGGATATTTTCACAAAAAAAGTGAAATTTTCAAAAATTCATAAAGTTGGCTGAAAACGACTAAATATGAAGGACTCATCGGGTGAATCGCTCTGGAACTGAAATCGGAACGCTCACTGACATTTCCCCTATCTGAAAGTCTGATAAATGCTAAAAAAATGACTAAGTCCAAAAAAAAAAATTTTTTCACCTTTTTTCAATTTTACCCCCGTGGGATATATATTCTACCCACACACATTTGGAACTCTCCTGGGGTACCCTCACACATATTATTCCCTCATTTAGTGGATATTTTCACAAAAAAGTGAAATTTTTAAAAATTCTGAAATTTGGCTGAAAACAACTAAATATTAAGGACTCATCGGGCGAATCGCTCTGGAACTGAAATCGGAATGCTCACTGACATTTCCCCTATCTGAAAGTCTGATAAACGCTGAAAAAATGAATAAGTCCAAAAAAAATATTTTTCACCTTTTTTCAATTTTACCCCCGTGTGATATATATTCTACCCACACACATTTGGAACTCTCCTGGGGTACCCTCACACATATTATTCCCTCATTTAGTGGATATTTTCAGAAAAAAGTGAAATTTTCAAAAATTCTGAAATTTGCTGAAAACAACTAAATATTAAGGACTCATCGGGCGAATCGCTCTGGAACTGAAATCGGAACGCTCACTGACATTTCCCCTATCTGAAAGTCTGATAAACGCTGAAAAAATGACTAAGTCCAAAAAAAATATTTTTCACCTTTTTTCAATTTTACCCCCGTGTGATATATATTCTACCCACACACATTTGGAACTCTCCTGGGGTACCCTCACACATATTATTCCCTCATTTAGTGGATATTTTCACAAAAAAGTGAAATTTTCAAAAATTCAGAAAATTGGCTGAAAACGACTAAATATGAAGGACTCATCGGGCGATTCGCTCTGGAACTTAAATCGGAATGCTCACTGACATTTCCCCTATCTGAAAGTCTGATAAATGCTGAAAAATGACTAAGTCCAAAAAAAAAATTTTTTTCACCTTTTTTCAATTTTACCCCCGTGGGATATATATTCTACCCACACACATTTGGATCTCTCCTGGGGTACCCTCACACATATTATTCCCTCATTTAGTGGATATTTTCACAAAAAAGTGAAATTTTCAAAAATTCTGAAATTTGGCTGAAAACAACTAAATATTAAGGACTCATGGGGCGAATCGCTCTGGAACTGAAATCGGAACGCTCACTGACATTTCCCCTATCTGAAAGTCAGATAAACGCTGAAAAAATGACTAAGTCCAAAAAAAAAAATTTTTCACCTTTTTTCAATTTTACCCCCGTGTGATATATATTCTACCCACACACATTTGGAACTCTCCTGGGGTACCCTCACACATATTATTCCCTCATTTAGTGGATATTTTCACAAAAAAGTGAAATTTTCAAAAATTCAGAAAATTGGCTGAAAACGACTAAATATGAAGGACTCATCGGGTGAATCGCTCTGGAACTGAAATCGGAACGCTCACTGACATTTCTACTATCTGAAAGTCTGATAAATGCTGAAAAAATGACTAAGTTCAAAAAAAAAATTTTTTTCACCTTTTTTCAATTTTACCCCCGTGGGATATATATTCTACCCACACACATTTGGAACTCTCCTGGGGTACCCTCACACATATTATTCCCTCATTTAGTGGATATTTTCACAAAAAAGTGAAATTTTTAAAAATTCTGAAATTTGGCTGAAAACAACTAAATATTAAGGACTCATCGGGCAAATCGCTCTGGAACTGAAATCGGAATGCTCACTGACATTTCCCCTATCTGAAAGTCTGATAAACGCTGAAAAAATGACTAAGTCCAAAAAAAAAAATTTTTCACCTTTTTTCAATTTTACCCCCGTGTGATATATATTCTACCCACACACATTTGGAACTCTCCTGGGGTACCCTCACACATATTATTCCCTCATTTAGTGGATATTTTCACAAAAAAGTGAAATTTTCAAAAATTCAGAAAATTGGCTGAAAACGACTAAATATGTAGGACTCATTGGGCGAATCGCTCTGGAACTTAAATCGGAACGCTCACTGACATTTCCCCTATCTGAAAGTCTGATAAATGCTGAAAAATGACTAAGTCCAAAAAAAAATTTTTTTTCACCTTTTTTCAATTTTACCCCCGTGGGATTTATATTCTACCCACACACATTTGGAACTCTCCTGGGGTTCCCTCACACATATTATTCCCTCATTTAGTGGATATTTTCACAAAAAAGTGAAATTTTCAAAAATTCAGAAAATTGGCTGAAAACGACTAAATATGAAGGACTCATCGGGCGAATCGCTCTGGAACTTAAATCGGAACGCTCACTGACATTTCCCCTATCTGAAAGTCTGATAAATGCTGAAAAATGACTAAGTCCAAAAAAAAAATTTTTTTCACCTTTTTTCAATTTTACCCCCGTGGGATATATATTCTACCCACACACATTTGGAACTCTCCTGGGGTACCCTCACACATATTATTCCCTCATTTAGTGGATATTTTCACAAAAAAGTGAAATTTTTAAAAATTCTGAAATTTGGCTGAAAACAACTAAATATTAAGGACTCATCGGGCAAATCGCTCTGGAACTGAAATCAGAATGCTCACTGACATTTCCCCTATCTGAAAGTCTGATAAACGCTGAAAAAATGACTAAGTCCAAAAAAAAAAATTTTTCACCTTTTTTCAATTTTACCCCCGTGTGATATATATTCTACCCACACACATTTGGAACTCTCCTGGGGTACCCTCACACATATTATTCCCTCATTTAGTGGATATTTTCACAAAAAAGTGAAATTTTCAAAAATTCAGAAAATTGGCTGAAAACGACTAAATATGTAGGACTCATTGGGCGAATCGCTCTGGAACTTAAATCGGAACGCTCACTGACATTTCCCCTATCTGAAAGTCTGATAAATGCTGAAAAATGACTAAGTCCAAAAAAAAAATTTTTTTCACCTTTTTTCAATTTTACCCCCGTGGGATTTATATTCTACCCACACACATTTGGAACTCTCCTGGGGTTCCCTCACACATATTATTCCCTCATTTAGTGGATATTTTCACAAAAAAGTGAAATTTTCAAAAATTCAGAAAATTGGCTGAAAACGACTAAATATGAAGGACTCATCGGGCGAATCGCTCTGGAACTTAAATCGGAACGCTCACTGACATTTCCCCTATCTGAAAGTCTGATAAATGCTGAAAAATGACTAAGTCCAAAAAAAAAATTTTTTTCACCTTTTTTCAATTTTACCCCCGTGGGATATATATTCTACCCACACACATTTGGAACTCTCCTGGGGTACCCTCACACATATTATTCCCTCATTTAGTGGATATTTTCACAAAAAAGTGAAATTTTCAAAAATTCTGAAATTTGGCTGAAAACAACTAAATATTAAGGACTCATGGGGCGAATCGCTCTGGAACTGAAATCGGAACACTCACTGACATTTCCCCTATCTGAAAGTCAGATAAACGCTGAAAAAATGACTAAGTCCAAAAAAAAAATTTTTCACCTTTTTTCAATTTTACCCCCGTGTGATATATATTCTACCCACACACATTTGGAACTCTCCTGGGGTACCCTCACACATATTATTCCCTCATTTAGTGGATATTTTCACAAAAAAGTGAAATTTTCAAAAATTCAGAAAATTGGCTGAAAACGACTAAATATGAAGGACTCATCGGGCGAATCGCTCTGGAACTTAAATCGGAATGCTCACTGACATTTCCCCTATCTGAAAGTCTGATAAATGCTGAAAAATGACTAAGTCCAAAAAAAAAATTTTTTTCACCTTTTTTCAATTTTACCCCCGTGGGATATATATTCTACCCACACACATTTGGAACTCTCCTGGGGTTCCCTCACACATATTATTCCCTCATTTAGTGGATATTTTCACAAAAAAGTGAAATTTTCAAAAATTCAGAAAATTGGCTGAAAACGACTAAATATGAAGGACTCATCGGGCGAATCGCTCTGGAACTTAAATCGGAATGCTCACTGACATTTCCCCTATCTGAAAGTCTGATAAATGCTGAAAAAATGACTAAGTCCAAAAAAAAAATTTTTTTCGCCTTTTTTCAATTTTACCCCCGTGGGATATATATTCTACCCACACACATTTGGAACTCTCCTGGGGTACCCTCACACATATTATTCCCTCATTTAGTGGATATTTTCACAAAAAAGTGAAATTTTCAAAAATTCAGAAAATTGGCTGAAAACGGCTAAATATGAAGGACTCATCGGGTGAATCGCTCTGGAACTGAAATCGGAACGCTCACTGACATTTCCCCTATCTGAAAGTCTGATAAATGCTGAAAAAATGACTAAGTCCAAAAAAAAAAATTTTTTCACCTTTTTTCAATTTTACCCCCGTGGGATATATATTCTACCCACACACATTTGGAACTCTCCTGGGGTACCCTCACACATATTATTCCCTCATTTAGTGGATATTTTCACAAAAAAGTGAAATTTTTAAAAATTCTGAAATTTGGCTGAAAACAACTAAATATTAAGGACTCATCGGGCAAATCACTCTGGAACTGAAATAAGAACGCTCACTGACATTTCCCCTATCTGAAAGTCTGATAAACGCTGAAAAAATGACTAAGTCCAAAAAAAAAAATTTTTCACCTTTTTTCAATTTTACCCCCGTGTGATATATATTCTACCCACACACATTTGGAACTCTCCTGGGGTACCCTCACACATATTATTCCCTCATTTAGTGGATATTTTCACAAAAAAGTGAAATTTTCAAAAATTCAGAAAATTGGCTGAAAACGACTAAATATGAAGGACTCATCGGGCGAATCGCTCTGGAACTGAAATCGGAACGCTCACTGACATTTCCCCTATCTGAAAGTCTGATAAATGCTGAAAAATGACTAAGTCCAAAAAAAAAATTTTTTTCACCTTTTTTCAATTTTACCCCCGTGGGATATATATTCTACCCACACACATTTGGAACTCTCCTGGGGTACCCTCACACATATTATTCCCTCATTTAGTGGATATTTTCACAAAAAAAGTGAAATTTTCAAAAATTCAGAAAGTTGGCTGAAAACGACTAAATATGAAGGACTCATCGGGTGAATCGCTCTGGAACTGAAATCGGAACGCTCACTGACATTTCCCCTATCTGAAAGTCTGATAAATGCTGAAAAAATGACTAAGTCCAAAAAAAAAAATTTTTTCACCTTTTTTCAATTTTACCCCCGTGGGATATATATTCTACCCACACACATTTGGAACTCTCCTGGGGTACCCTCACACATATTATTCCCTCATTTAGTGGATATTTTCACAAAAAAGTGAAATTTTTAAAAATTCTGAAATTTGGCTGAAAACAACTAAATATTAAGGACTCATCGGGCGAATCGCTCTGGAACTGAAATCGGAATGCTCACTGACATTTCCCCTATCTGAAAGTCTGATAAACGCTGAAAAAATGACTAAGTCCAAAAAAAAATATTTTTCACCTTTTTTCAATTTTACCCCCGTGTGATATATATTCTACCCACACACATTTGGAACTCTCCTGGGGTACCCTCACACATATTATTCCCTCATTTAGTGGATATTTTCACAAAAAAGTGAAATTTTCAAAAATTCAGAAAATTGGCTGAAAACGACTAAATATGAAGGACTCATCGGGCGAATCGCTCTAGAACTTAAATCAGAACGCTCACTGACATTTCCCCTATCTGAAAGTCTGATAAATGCTGAAAAATGACTAAGTCCAAAAAAAAAATTTTTTTCACCTTTTTTCAATTTTACCCCCGTGGGATATATATTCGACCCACACACATTTGGAACTCTCCTGGGGTACCCTCACACATATTATTCCCTCATTTAGTGGATATTTTCACAAAAAAGTGAAATTTTTAAAAATTCTGAAATTTGGCTGAAAACAACTAAATATTAAGGACTCATCGGGCAAATCGCTCTGGAACTGAAATTGGAATGCTCACTGACATTTCCCCTATCTGAAAGTCTGATAAACGCTGAAAAAATGACTAAGTCCAAAAAAAAATATTTTTCACCTTTTTTCAATTTTACCCCCGTGTGATATATATTCTACCCACACACATTTGGAACTCTCCTGGGGTACCCTCACACATATTATTCCCTCATTTAGTGGATATTTTCACAAAAAAGTGAAATTTTCAAAAATTCAGAAATTTGGCTGAAAACAACTAAATATTAAGGACTCATAGGGCGAATCGCTCTGGAACTGAAATCGGAACGCTCACTGACATTTCCCCTATCTGAAAGTCTGATAAACGCTGAAAAAATGACTAAGTCCAAAAAAAAAAAATTTTCACCTTTTTTCAATTTTACCCCCGTGTGATATATATTCTACCCACACACATTTGGAACTCTCCTGGGGTACCCTCACACATATTATTCCCTCATTTAGTGGATGTTTTCACAAAAAAGTGAAATTTTCAAAAATTCAGAAAGTTGGCTGAAAACGACTAAATATGAAGGACTCATCAGGTGAATCGCTCTGGAACTGAAATCGGAACGCTCACTGACATTTCCCCTATCTGAAAGTCTGATAAATGCTGAAAAATGACTAAGTCCAAAAAAAAAATTTTTTTCACCTTTTTTCAGTTTTACCCCCGTGGGATATATATTCTACCCACACACATTTGGAACTCTCCTGGGGTACCCTCACACATATTATTCCCTCATTTAGTGGAAATTTTCACAAAAAAGTGAAATTTTCAAAAATTCTGAAATTTGGCTGAAAACAACTAAATATTAAGGACTCATCGGGCGAATCGCTCTGGAACTGAAATCGGAACGCTCACTGACATTTCCCCTATCTGAAAGTCTGATAAACGCTGAAAAAATGACTAAGTCCAAAAAAAAAAATTTTTCACCTTTTTTCAATTTTACCCTTGTGTGATATATATTCTACCCACACACATTTGGAACTCTCCTGGGGTACCCTCACACATATTATTCCCTCATTTAGTGGATATTTTCTCAAAAAAGTGAAATTTTCAAAAATTCAGAAAATTGGCTGAAAACGACTAAATATGAAGGACTCATCGGGCGAATCGCTCTGGAACTTAAATCGGAACGCTCACTGACATTTCCCCTATCTGAAAGTCTGATAAATGCTGAAAAATGACTAAGTCCAAAAAAAATAATTTTTTCACCTTTTTTCAATTTTACCCCCGTGGGATATATATTCCACCCACACACATTTGGAACTCTCCTGGGGTACCCTCACACATATTATTCCCTCATTTAGTGGATATTTTCACAAAAAAGTGAAATTTTTAAAAATTCTGAAATTTGGCTGAAAACAACTAAATATTAAGGACTCATCGGGCGAATCGCTCTGGAACTGAAATCGGAATGCTCACTGACATTTCCCCTATCTGAAAGTCTGATAAACGCTGAAAAAATGACTAAGTCTAAAAAAAAAATTTTTTCACCTTTTTTAAATTTTACCCCCGTGGGATATATATTCTACCCACACACATTTGGAACTCTCCTGAGGTACCCTCACACATATTATTCCCTCATTTAGTGGATATTTTCACAAAAAAGTGAAATTTTCAAAAATTCTGAAATTTGGCTGAAAACAACTAAATATTAAGGACTCATCGGGCGAATCGCTCTGGAACTGAAATCGGAACGCTCACTGACATTTCCCCTATCTGAAAGTCAGATAAACGCTGAAAAAATGACTAAGTCCAAAAAAAAAAATTTTTCACCTTTTTTCAATTTTACCCCCGTGTGATATATATTCTACCCACACACATTTGGAACTCTCCTGGGGTACCCTCACACATATTATTCCCTCATTTAGTGGATATTTTCACAAAAAACTGAAATTTTCAAAAATTCAGAAAATTGGCTGAAAACGACTAAATATGAAGGTCTCATCGGGCGAATCGCTCTGGAACTTAAATCGGAACGCTCACTGACATTTCCCCTATCTGAAAGTCTGATAAATGCTGAAAAATGACTAAGTCCAATAAAAAAAAATTTTTTCACCTTTTTTCAATTTTACCCCCGTGGGATATATATTCTACCCACACACATTTGGAACTCTCCTGGGGTACCCTCACACATATTATTCCCTCATTTAGTGGATATTTTCACAAAAAACTGAAATTTTCAAAAATTCAGAAAATTGGCTGAAAACGACTAAATATGAAGGACTCATCGGGTGAATCGCTCTGGAACTGAAATCGGAACGCTCACTGACATTTCCCCTATCTGAAAGTCTGATAAATGCTGAAAAATGACTAAGTCCAAAAAAAAAATTTTTTTCACCTTTTTTCAATTTTACCCCCGTGGGATATATATTCTACCCACACACATTTGGAACTCTCCTGGGGTACCCTCACACATATTATTCCCTCATTTAGTGGATATTTTCACAAAAAAGTTAAATTTTCAAAAATTCAGAAAGTTGGCTGAAAACGACTAAATATTAAGGACTCATCGGGCGAATCGCTCTGGAACTGAAATCGGAACGCTCACTGACATTTCCCCTATCTGAAAGTCAGATAAACGCTGAAAAAATGACTAAGTCCAAAAAAAAAAATTTTTCACCTTTTTTCAATTTTACCCCCGTGTGATATATATTCTACCCACACACATTTGGAACTCTCCTGGGGTACCCTCACACATATTATTCCCTCATTTAGTGGATATTTTCACAAAAAAGTTAAATTTTCAAAAATTCAGAAAGTTGGCTGAAAACGACTAAATATTAAGGACTCATCTGGCGAATCGCTCTGGAACTGAAATCGGAACGCTCACTGACATTTCCCCTATCTGAAAGTCAGATAAACGCTGAAAAAATGATTAAGTCCAAAAAAAAAAATTTTTCACCTTTTTTCAATTTTACTCCCGTGTGATATATATTCTACCCACACACATTTGGAACTCTCCTGGGGTACCCTCACACATATTATTCCCTCATTTAGTGGATATTTTCACAAAAAAGTGAAATTTTCAAAAATTCAGAAAATTGGCTGAAAACAACTAAATATGAAGGACTCATCTGGCGAATCGCTCTGGAACTTAAATCGGAACGCTCACTGACATTTCCCCTATCTGAAAGTCTGATAAATGCTGAAAAATGACTAAGTCCAAAAAAAAAATTTTTTTCACCTTTTTTCAATTTTACCCCCGTGGGATATATATTCTACCCACACACATTTGGAACTCTCCTGGGGTACCCTCACACATATTATTCCCTCATTTAGTGGATATTTTCACAAAAAAGTGAAATTTTCAAAAATTTTGAAATTTGGCTGAAAACAACTAAATATTAAGGACTCATCGGGCGAATCGCTCTGGAACTGAAATCGGAACGCTCACTGTCATTTCCCCTATCTGAAAGTCTGATAAACGCTGAAAAAATGACTAAGTCCAAAAAAAAAATATTTTCAAGTTTTTTCAATTTTACCCCCGTGTGATATATATTCTACCCACACACATTTGGAACTCTCCTGGGGTACCCTCACACATATTATTCCCTCATTTAGTGGATATTTTCACAAAAAAGTTAAATTTTCAAAAATTCAGAAAGTTGGCTGAAAACGACTAAATATTAAGGACTCATCAGGCGAATCGCTCTGGAACTGAAATCGGAACGCTCACTGACATTTCCCCTATCTGAAAGTCAGATAAACGCTGAAAAAATGACTAAGTCCAAAAAAAAAAATTTTTCACCTTTTTTCAATTTTACCCCCGTGTGATATATATTTTACCCACACACATTTGGAACTCTCCTGGGGTACCCTCACACATATTTTTCCCTCATTTAGGGATATTTTCACAAAAAAGTGAAATTTTCAAAAATTCAGAAAATTGGCTGAAAACGACTAAATATGAAGGACTCATCGGGTGAATCGCTCTGGAACTGAAATCGGAACGCTCACTGACATTTCCCCTATCTGAAAGTCTGATAAATGCTGAAAAAATGACTAAGTCCAAATAAAAAATTTTTTTCACCTTTTTTCAATTTTACCCCCGTGGGATATATATTCTACCCACACACATTTGGAACTCTCCTGGGGTACCCTCACACATATTATTCCCTCATTTAGTGGATATTTTCACAAAAAAGTGAAATTTTCAAAAATTCAGAAAATTGGCTGAAAACAACTAAATATGAAGGACTCATCGGGCGAATCGCTCTGGAACTTAAATCGGAACGCTCACTGACATTTCCCCTATCTGAAAGTCTGATAAATGCTGAAAAATGACTAAGTCCAAAAAAAAAATTTTTTTCACCTTTTTTCAATTTTACCCCCGTGGGATATATATTCTACCCACACACATTTGGAACTCTCCTGGGGTACCCTCACACATATTATTCCCTCATTTAGTGGATATTTTCACAAAAAAGTGAAATTTTCAAAAATTCATAAATTTGGCTGAAAACAACTAAATATTAAGGACTCATCGGGAGAATCGCTCTGGAACTGAAATCGGAACGCTCACTGACATTTCCCCTATCTGAAAGTCTGATAAACGCTGAAAAAATGACTAAGTCCAAAAAAAAAAAATTTTCACCTTTTTTCAATTTTACCCCCGTGTGATATATATTCTACCCACACACATTTGGAACTCTCCTGGGGTACCCTCACACATATTATTCCCTCATTTAGTGGATATTTTCACAAAAAAGTGAAATTTTCAAAAATTCAGAAAGTTGGCTGAAAACGACTAAATATGAAGGACTCATCGGGTTAATCGCTCTGGAACTGAAATCGGAACGCTCACTGACATTTCCCCTATCTGAAAGTCTGATAAATGCTGAAAAAATGACTAAGTCCAAAAAAAAAATTTTTTTCACCTTTTTTCAATTTTACCCCCGTGGGATATATATTCTACCCACACACATTTGGAACTCTCCTGGGGTACCCTCACACATATTATTACCTCATTTAGTGGATATTTTCACAAAAAAGTGAAATTTTCAAAAATTCTGAAATTTGGCTGAAAACAACTAAATATTAAGGACTCATTCGGCGAATCGCTCTGAAACTGAAATCGGAACGCTCACTGACATTTCCCCTATCTGAAAGTCTGATAAATGCTGAAAAAATGACTAAGTCCAAAAAAAAAAATTTTTTCACCTTTTTTCAATTTTACCCCCGTGGGATATATATTCTACCCACACACATTTGGAACTCTCCTGGGGTACCCTCACACATATTATTCCCTCATTTAGTGGATATTTTCACAAAAAAGTGAAATTTTCAAAAATTCTGAAAATTGGCTGAAAACGACTAAATATGAAGGACTCATCTGGCGAATCGCTCTGGAACTTAAATCGGAACGCTCACTGACATTTCCCCTATCTGAAAGTCTGATAAATGCTGAAAAATGACTAAGTCCAAAAAAAAAATTTTTTTCACCTTTTTTCAATTTTACCCCCGTGGGATATATATTCTACCCACACACATTTGGAACTCTCCTGGGGTACCCTCACACATATTATTCCCTCATTTAGTGGATATTTTCACAAAAAAGTGAAATTTTCAAAAATTCTGAAATTTGGCTAAAAACAACTAAACATTAAGGACTCATCGGGCGAATCGCTCTGGAACTGAAATCGGAATGCTCACTGACATTTCCCCTATCTGAAAGTCAGATAAACGCTGAAAAAATGACTAAGTCCAAAAAAAAAAATTTTTCACCTTTTTTCAATTTTACCCCCGTGTGATATATATTCTACCCACACACATTTGGAACTCTCCTGGGGTACCCTCACACATATTATTCCCTCATTTAGTGGATATTTTCACAAAAAAGTGAAATTTTGAAAAAATTCAGAAAATTGGCTGAAAACGACTAAATATGAAGGACTCATCGGGCGAATCGCTCTGGAACTTAAATCGGAACGCTCACTGACATTTCCCCTATCTGAAAGTCTGATAAATGCTGAAAAATGACTAAGTCCAAAAAAAAAATTTTTTTCACCTTTTTTCAATTTTACCCCCGTGGGATATATATTCTACCCACACACATTTGGAACTCTCCTGGGGTACCCTCACACATATTATTCCCTCATTTAGTGGATATTTTCACAAAAAAGTGAAATTTTCAAAAATTCAGAAATTTGGCTGAAAACAACTAAATATTAAGGACTCATCGGGCGAATCGCTCTGGAACTGAAATCGGAACGCACACTGACATTTCCCCTATCTGAAAGTCTGATAAACGCTGAAAAAATGACTAAGTCCAAAAAAAAAAATTTTCACCTTTTTTCAATTTTACCCCCGTGTGATATATATTCTACCCACACACATTTGGAACTCTCCTGGGGTACCCTCACACATATTATTCCCTCATTTAGTGGATATTTTCACAAAAAAGTTAAATTTTCAAAAATTCAGAAAGTTGGCTGAAAACGACTAAATATGAAGGACTCATCGGGTTAATCGCTCTGGAACTGAAATCGGAATGCTCACTGACATTTCCCCTATCTGAAAGTCTGATAAATGCTGAAAAAATGACTAAGTCCAAAAAAAAAATTTTTTTCACCTTTTTTCAATTTTACCCCCGTGGGATATATATTCTACCCACACACATTTGGAACTCTCCTGGGGTACCCTCACACATATTATTCCCTCATTTAGTGGATATTTTCACAAAAAAGTGAAATTTTCAAAAATTCTGAAATTTGGCTAAAAACAACTAAATATTAAGGGCTCATCGGGCGAATCGCTCTGGAACTGAAATCGGAACGCTCACTGACATTTCCCCTATCTGAAAGTCAGATAAACGCTGAAAAAATGACTAAGTCCAAAAAAAATAATTTTTCACCTTTTTTCAATTTTACCCCCGTGTGATATATATTCTACCCACACACATTTGGATCTCTCCTGGGGTACCCTCACACATATTATTCCCTCATTTAGTGGATATTTTCACAAAAAAGTGAAATTTTCAAAAATTCAGAAAATTGGCTGAAAACGACTAAATATGAAGGACTCATCGGGCGAATTGCTCTGGAACTTAAATCGGAACGCTCACTGACATTTCCCCTATCTGAAAGTCTGATAAATGCTGAAAAATGACTAAGTCCAAAAAAAAAATTTTTTTCACCTTTTTTCAATTTTACCCCCGTGGGATATATATTATACCCACACACATTTGGAACTCTCCTGGGGTACCCTCACACATATTATTCCCTCATTTAGTGGATATTTTCACAAAAAAGTGAAATTTTCAAAAATTCTGAAATTTGGCTAAAAACAACTGAATATTAAGGACTCATCGGGTGAATCGCTCTGGAACTGAAATCGGATCGCTCACTGACATTTTCCCTATCTGAAAGTCTGATAAACGCTGAAAAAATGACTAAGTCCAAAAAAAAAAAATTTTCACCTTTTTTCAATTTTACCCCCGTGTGATATATATTCTACCCACACACATTTGGAACTCTCCTGGGGTACCCTCACACATATTATTCCCTCATTTAGTGGATATTTTCACAAAAAAGTGAAATTTTCAAAAATTCAGAAAATTGGCTGAAAACGACTAAATATGAAGGACTCATCGGGCGAATCGCTCTGGAACTTAAATCGGAACGCTCACTGACATTTCCCCTATCTGAAAGTCTGATAAATGCTGAAAAATGACTAAGTCCAAAAAAAAAATTTTTTTCACCTTTTTTCAATTTTACCCCCGTGGGATATATATTCTACCCACACACATTTGGAACTCTCCTGGGGTACCCTCACACATATTATTCCCTCATTTAGTGGATATTTTCACAAAAAAGTGAAATTTTCAAAAATTCTGAAAATTGGCTGAAAACGACTAAATATGAAGGACTCATCGGGCGAATCGCTCTGGAACTTAAATCGGAACGCTCACTGACATTTCCCCTATCTGAAAGTCTGATAAATGCTGAAAAATGACTAAGTCTAAAAAAAAAATTTTTTTCACCTTTTTTCAATTTTACCCCCGTGGGATATATATTCTACCCACACACATTTGGAACTCTCCTGGGGTACCCTCACACATATTATTCCCTCATTTAGTGGATATTTTCACAAAAAAGTGAAATTTTCAAAAATTCTGAAATTTGGCTAAAAACAGCTAAATATTAAGGACTCATCGGGCGAATCGCTCTGGAACTGAAATCGGATCGCTCACTGACATTTCCCCTATCTGAAAGTCTGATAAACGCTGAAAAAATGACTAAGTCCAAAAAAAAAAAATTTTCACCTTTTTTCAATTTTACCCCCGTGTGATATATATTCTACCCACACACATTTTGAACTCTCCTGGGGTACCCTCACACATATTATTCCCTCATTTAGTGGATATTTTCACAAAAAAGTGAAATTTTCAAAAATTCAGAAAGTTGGCTGAAAACGACTAAATATGAAGGACTCATCGGGTGAATCGCTCTGGAACTGAAATCGGAACGCTCACTGACATTTCCCCTATCTGAAAGTCAGATAAACGCTGAAAAAATGACTAAGTCCAAAAAAAAAAATTTTTCACCTTTTTTCAATTTTACCCCCGTGTGATATATATTCTACCGACACACATTTGGAACTCTCCTGGGGTACCCTCACACATATTATTCCCTCATTTAGTGGATATTTTCACAAAAAAGTGAAATTTTCAAAAATTCAGAAAGTTGGCTGAAAACGACTAAATATGAAGGACTCATCGGGTGAATCGCTCTGGAACTGAAATCGGAACGCTCACTGACATTTCCCCTATCTGAAAGTCTGATAAATGCTGAAAAAATGACTAAGTCCAAAAAAAAAATTTTTTTCACCTTTTTTCAATTTTACCCCCGTGGGATATATATTCTACCCACACACATTTGGAACTCTCCTGGGGTACCCTCACACATATTATTCCCTCATTTAGTGGATATTTTCACAAAAAAGTGAAATTTTCAAAAATTCTGAAATTTGGCTGAAAACAACTAAATATTAAGGACTCATCGGGCGAATCGCTCTGGAACTGAAATCGGAACGCTCACTGACATTTCCCCTATCTGAAAGTCAGATAAACGCTGAAAAAATGACTAAGTCCAAAAAAAAAAAATTTTCACCTTTTTTCAATTTTACCCCCGTGTGATATATATTCTACCCACACACATTTGGAACTCTCCTGGGGTACCCTCACACATATTATTCCCTCATTTAGTGGATATTTTCACAAAAAAGTGAAATTTTCAAAAATTCAGAAAATTGGCGGAAAACAACTAAATATTAAGGACTCATCGGGCGAATCGCTCTGGAACTGAAATCGGAACGCTCACTGACATTTCCCCTATCTGAAAGTCAGATAAACGCTGAAAAAATGACTAAGTCCAAAAAAAAAATTTTTTCACCTTTTTTCAATTTTACCCCCGTGGGATATATATTCTACCCACACACATTTGGAACTCTCCTGGGGTACCCTCACACATATTATTCCCTCATTTAGTGGATATTTTCACAAAAAAGTGAAATTTTTAAAAATTCTGAAATTTGGCTGAAAACAACTAAATATTAAGGACTCATCGGGCGAATCGCTCTGGAACTGAAATCGGAATGCTCACTGACATTTCCCCTATCTGAAAGTCTAATAAATGCTGAAAGAAAATGACTAAGTCCAAAAAAAAATATTTTTCACCTTTTTTCAATTTTACCCCCGTGTGATATATATTCTACCCACACACATTTGGAACTCTCCTGGGGTACCCTCACACATATTATTCCCTCATTTAGTGGATATTTTCACAAAAAAGTGAAATTTTCAAAAATTCTGAAATTTGGCTAAAAACAACTAAATATTAAGGACTCATCGGGCGAATCGCTCTGGAACTGAAATCGGAATGCTCACTGACATTTCCCCTATCTGAAAGTCTGATAAACGCTGAAAAAATGACTAAGTCCAAAAAAAAAAAATTTTCACCTTTTTTCAATTTTACCCCCGTGTGATATATATTCTACCCACACACATTTTGAACTCTCCTGGGGTACCCTCACACATATTATTCCCTCATTTAGTGGATATTTTCACAAAAAAGTGAAATTTTCAAAAATTCAGAAAGTTGGCTGAAAACGACTAAATATGAAGGACTCATCGGGTGAATCGCTCTGGAACTGAAATCGGAACGCTCACTGACATTTCCCCTATCTGAAAGTCTGATAAATGCTGAAAAAATGACTAAGTCCAAAAAAAAAATTTTTTTCACCTTTTTTCAATTTTACCCCCGTGGGATATATATTCTACCCACACACATTTGGAACTCTCCTGGGGTACCCTCACACATATTATTCCCTCATTTAGTGGATATTTTCACAAAAAAGTGAAATTTTCAAAAATTCTGAAATTTGGCTGAAAACGACTAAATATGAAGGACTCATCGGGAGAATCGCTCTGGAACTTAAATCGGAACGCTCACTGACATTTCCCCTATCTGAAAGTCTGATAAATGCTGAAAAATGACTAAGTCCAAAAAAAAAATTTTTTTCACCTTTTTTCAATTTTACCCCCGTGGGATATATATTCTACCCACACACATTTGGAACTCTCCTGGGGTACCCTCACACATATTATTCCCTCATTTGGTGGATATTTTCACAAAAAAGTGAAATTTTCAAAAATTCTGAAATTTGGCTGAAAACAACTAAATATTAAGGACTCATCGGGCGAATCGCTCTGGAACTGAAATCGGAACGCTCACTGTCATTTCCCCTATCTGAAAGTCTGATAAACGCTGAAAAAATGACTAAGTCCAAAAAAAAAAAATTTTCACCTTTTTTCAATTTTACCCCCGTGTGATATATATTCTACCCACACACATTTGGAACTCTCCTGGGGTACCCTCACACATATTATTCCCTCATTTAGTGGATATTTTCACAAAAAAGTGAAATTTTCAAAAATTCAGAAAGTTGGCTGAAAACGACTAAATATGAAGGACTCATCGGGTGAATTCGCTCTAGAACTGAAATCGGAATGCTCACTGACATTTCCCCTATCTGAAAGTCTGATAAATGCTGAAAAAATGACTAAGTCCAAAAAAAAAATTTTTTTCACCTTTTTTCAATTTTACCCCCGTGGGATATATATTCTACCCACACACATTTGGAACTCTCCTGGGGTACCCTCACACATATTATTCCCTCATTTAGTGGATATTTTCACAAAAAAGTGAAATTTTCAAAAATTCTGAAATTTGGCTGAAAACAACTAAATATTAAGGACTCATCGGGCGAATCGCTCTGGAACTGAAATCGGAACGCTCACTGACATTTCCCCTATCTGAAAGTCAGATAAACGCTGAAAAAATGACTAAGTCCAAAAAAAAAAATTTTTCACCTTTTTTCAATTTTACCCCCGTGTGATATATATTCTACCCACACACATTTGGAACTCTCCTGGGGTACCCTCACACATATTATTCCCTTATTTAGTGGATATTTTCACAAAAAAGTGAAATTTTCAAAAATTCAGAAAATTGGCTGAAAACGACTAAATATGAAGGACTCATCGGGTGAATCGCTCTGGAACTGAAATCGGAATGCTCACTGACATTTCCCCTATCTGAAAGTCTGATAAATGCTGAAAAAATGACTAAGTCCAAAAAAAAAAATTTTTTCACCTTTTTTCAATTTTACCCCCGTGGGATATATATTCTACCCACACACATTTGGAACTCTCCTGGGGTACCCTCACACATATTATTCCCTCATTTAGTGGATATTTTCACAAAAAAGTGAAATTTTCAAAAATTCTGAAAATTGGCTGAAAACGACTAAATATGAAGGACTCATCGGGCGAATCGCTCTGGAACTTAAATCGGAACGCTCACTGACATTTCCCCTATCTGAAAGTCTGATAAATGCTGAAAAATGACTAAGTCCAAAAAAAAAATTTTTTTCACCTTTTTTCAATTTTACCCCCGTGGGATATATATTCTACCCACACACATTTGGAACTCTCCTGGGGTACCCTCACACATATTATTCCCTCATTTAGTGGATACTTTCACAAAAAAGTGAAATTTTCAAAAATTCTGAAATTTGGCTGAAAACAACTAAATATTAAGGACTCATCGGGCGAATCGCTCTGGAACTGAAATCGGAACGCTCACTGACATTTCCCCTATCTGAAAGTCAGATAAACGCTGAAAAAATGACTAAGTCCAAAAAAAAAAATTTTTCACCTTTTTTCAATTTTACCCCCGTGTGATATATATTCTACCCACACACATTTGGAACTCTCCTGGGGTACCCTCACACATATTATTCCCTCATTTGGTGGATATTTTCACAAAAAAGTGAAATTTTCAAAAATTCAGAAAGTTGGCTGAAAATGACTAAATATGAAGGACTCATCGGGTGAATCGCTCTGGAACTGAAATCGGAACGCTCACTGACATTTCCCCTATCTGAAAGTCTGATAAATGCTGAAAAAATGACTAAGTCCAAAAAAAAAATTTTTTTCACCTTTTTTCAATTTTACCCCCGTGGGATATATATTCTACCCACACACATTTGGAACTCTCCTGGGGTACCCTCACACATATTATTCCCTCATTTAGTGGATATTTTCACAAAAAAGTGAAATTTTCAGAAATTCTGAAATTTGGCTGAAAACAACTAAATATTAAGGACTCATCGGGCGAATCGCTCTGGAACTGAAATCGGAACGCTCACTGACATTTCCCCTATCTGAAAGTCAGATAAACGCTGAAAAAATGACTAAGTCCAAAAAAAAAAATTTTTCACCTTTTTTCAATTTTACCCCCGTGTGATATATATTCTGCCCACACACATTTGGAACTCTCCTGGGGTACCCTCACACATATTATTCCCTCATTTAGTGGATATTTTCACAAAAAAGTGAAATTTTCAAAAATTCAGAAAGTTGGCTGAAAACGACTAAATATGAAGGACTCATCGGGTGAATCGCTCTAGAACTGAAATCGGAACGCTCACTGACATTTCCCCTATCTGAAAGTCTGATAAATGCTGAAAAAATGACTAAGTCCAAAAAAAAAATTTTTTTCACCTTTTTTCAATTTTACCCCCGTGGGATATATATTCTACCCACACACATTTGGAACTCTCCTGGGGTACCCTCACACATATTATTCCCTCATTTAGTGGATATTTTCGCAAAAAAGTGAAATTTTCAAAAATTCTGAAATTTGGCTGAAAACAACTAAATATTAAGGACTCATCGGGCGAATCGCTCTGGAACTGAAATCGGAACGCTCACTGACATTTCCCCTATCTGAAAGTCAGATAAACGCTGAAAAAATGACTAAGTCCAAAAAAAAAAATTTTTCACCTTTTTTCAATTTTACCCCCGTGTGATATATATTCTACCCACACACATTTGGAACTCTCCTGGGGTACCCTCACACATATTATTCCCTCATTTGGAGGATATTTTCACAGAAAAGTGAAATTTTCAAAAATTCAGAAAGTTGGCTGAAAACGACTAAATATGAAGGACTCATCGGGTGAATCGCTCTGGAACTGAAATCGGAACGCTCACTGACATTTCCCCTATCTGAAAGTCTGATAAATGCTGAAAAAATGACTAAGTCCAAAAAAAAAATTTTTCTCACCTTTTTTCAATTTTACCCCCGTGGGATATATATTCTACCCACACACATTTGGAACTCTCCTGGGGTACCCTCACACATATTATTCCCTCATTTAGTGGATATTTTCACAAAAAAGTGAAATTTTCAAAAATTCTGAAATTTGGCTGAAAACAACTAAATATTAAGGACTCATCGGGCGAATCGCTCTGGAACTGAAATCGGAACGCTCACTGACATTTCCCCTATCTGAAAGTCTGATAAACGCTGAAAAAATGACTAAGTCCAAAAAAAAAAATTTTTCACCTTTTTTCAATTTTACCCCCGTGTGATATATATTCTACCCACACACATTTGGAACTCTCCTGGGGTACCCTCACACATATTATTCCCTCATTTGGTGGATATTTTCACAAAAAAGTGAAATTTTCAAAAATTCAGAAAGTTGGCTGAAAACGACTAAATATGAAGGACTCATCGGGTGAATCGCTCTGGAACTGAAATCGGAACGCTCACTGACATTTCCCCTATCTGAAAGTCTGATAAATGCTGAAAAAATGACTAAGTCCAAAAAAAAAATTTTTTTCACCTTTTTTCAATTTTACCCCCGTGGGATATATATTCTACCCACACACATTTGGAACTCTCCTGGGGTACCCTCACACATATTATTCCCTCATTTAGTGGATATTTTCACAAAAAAGTGAAATTTTCAAAAATTCTGAAATTTGGCTGAAAACAACTAAATATTAAGGACTCATCGGGCGAATCGCTCTGGAACTGAAATCGGAACGCTCACTGACATTTCCCCTATCTGAAAGTCAGATAAACGCTGAAAAAATGACTAAGTCCAAAAAAAAAAATTTTTCACCTTTTTTCAATTTTACCCCCGTGTGATATATATTCTACCCACACACATTTGGAACTCTCCTGGGGTACCCTCACACATATTATTCCCTCATTTAGTGGATATTTTCACAAAAAAGTGAAATTTTCAAAAATTCTGAAATTTGGCTGAAAACAACTAAATATTAAGGACTCATCGGGCGAATCGCTCTGGAACTGAAATCGGAACGCTCACTGACATTTCCCCTATCTGAAAGTCTGATAAACGCTGAAAAAATGACTAAGTCCAAAAAAAATAATTTTTCACCTTTTTTCAATTTTACCCCTGTGTGATATATATTCTACCCACACACATTTGGAACTCTCCTGGGGTACCCTCACACATATTATTCCCTCATTTAGTGGATATTTTCACAAAAAAGTGAAATTTTCAAAAATTCTGAAATTTGGCTGAAAACAACTAAATATTAAGGACTCATCGGGCGAATCACTCTGGAACTGAAATCGGAACGCTCACTGACATTTCCCCTATCTGAAAGTCAGATAAACGCTGAAAAAATGACTAAGTCCAAAAAAAAAAATTTTTCACCTTTTTTCAATTTTACCCCCGTGTGATATATATTCTACCCACACACATTTGGAACTCTCCTGGGGTACCCTCACACATATTATTCCCTCATTTAGTGGATATTTTCACAAAAAAGTGAAATTTTCAAAAATTCAGAAAGTTGGCTGAAAACGACTAAATATGAAGGACTCATCGGGTGAATCGCTCTGGAACTGAAATCGGAACGCTCACTGACATTTCCCCTATCTGAAAGTCTGATAAATGCTGAAAAAATGACTAAGTCCAAAAAAAAAATTTTTTTCACCTTTTTTCAATTTTACCCCCGTGGGATATATATTCTACCCACACACATTTGGAACTCTCCTGGGGTACCCTCACACATATTATTCCCTCATTTGGTGGATATTTTCACAAAAAAGTGAAATTTTCAAAAATTCAGAAAGTTGGCTGAAAACGACTAAATATGAAGGACTCATCGGGTGAATCGCTCTGGAACTGAAATTGGAACGCTCACTGACATTTCCCCTATCTGAAAGTCTGATAAATGCTGAAAAAATGACTAAGTCCAAAAAAAAAATTTTTTTCACCTTTTTTCAATTTTACCCCCGTGGGATATATATTCTACCCACACACATTTGCAACTCTCCTGGGGTACCCTCACACATATTATTCCCTCATTTAGTGGATATTTTCACAAAAAAGTGAAATTTTCAAAAATTCTGAAATTTGGCTGAAAACAACTAAATATTAAGGACTCATCGCGCGAATCGCTCTGGAACTGAAATCGGAACGCTCACTGACATTTCCCCTATCTGAAAGTCAGATAAACGCTGAAAAAATGACTAAGTCCAAAAAAAAAAATTTTTCACCTTTTTTCAATTTTACCCCCGTGTGATATATATTCTACCCACACACATTTGGAACTCTCCTGGGGTACCCTCACACATATTATTCCCTCATTTGGTGGATATTTTCACAAAAAAGTGAAATTTTCAAAAATCAGAAAGTTGGCTGAAAACGACTAAATATGAAGGACTCATCGGGTGAATCGCTCTGGAACTGAAATTGGAACTCTCACTGACATTTCCCCTATCTGAAAGTCTGATAAATGCTGAAAAAATGACTAAGTCCAAAAAAAAAATTTTTTTCACCTTTTTTCAATTTTACCCCCGTGGGATATATATTCTACCCACACACATTTGGAACTCTCCTGGGGTACCCTCACACATATTATTCCCTCATTTAGTGGATATTTTCACAAAAAAGTGAAATTTTCAAAAATTCTGAAATTTGGCTGAAAACAACTAAATATTAAGGACTCATCGGGCGAATCGCTCTGGAACTGAAATCGGAACGCTCACTGACATTTCCCCTATCTGAAAGTCAGATAAACGCTGAAAAAATGACTAAGTCCAAAAAAAACAATTTTTCACCTTTTTTCAATTTTACCCCCGTGTGATATATATTCTACCCACACACATTTGGAACTCTCCTGGGGTACCCTCACACATATTATTCCCTCATTTAGTGGATATTTTCACAAAAAAGTGAAATTTTCAAAAATTCAGAAAATTGGCTGAAAACGACTAAATATGAAGGACTCATCGGGTGAATCGCTCTGGAACTGAAATCGGAACGCTCACTGACATTTCCCCTATCTGAAAGTCTGATAAATGCTGAAAAAATGACTAAGTCCAAAAAAAAAATTTTTTTCACCTTTTTTCAATTTTACCCCCGTGGGATATATATTCTACCCACACACATTTGGAACTCTCCTGGGGTACCCTCACACATATTATTCCCTCATTTGGTGGATATTTTCACAAAAAAGTGAAATTTTCAAAAATTCAGAAAGTTGGCTGAAAACGACTAAATATGAAGGACTCATCGGGTGAATCGCTCTGGAACTGAAATTGGAACGCTCACTGACATTTCCCCTATCTGAAAGTCTGATAAATGCTGAAAAAATGACTAAGTCCAAAAAAAAAATTTTTTTCACCTTTTTTCAATTTTACCCCCGTGGGATATATATTCTACCCACACACATTTGGAACTCTCCTGGGGTACCCTCACACATATTATTCCCTCATTTAGTGGATATTTTCACAAAAAAAGTGAAATTTTCAAAAATTCTGAAATTTGGCTGAAAACAACTAAATATTAAGGACTCATCGGGCAAATCGCTCTGGAACTGAAATCGGAACGCTCACTGACATTTCCCCTATCTGAAAGTCAGATAAACGCTGAAAAAATGACTAAGTCCAAAAAAAAAAATTTTTCACCTTTTTTCAATTTTACCCCCGTGTGATATATATTCTACCCACACACATTTGGAACTCTCCTGGGGTACCCTCACACATATTATTCCCTCATTTAGTGGATATTTTCACAAAAAAGTGAAATTTTCAAAAATTCAGAAAGTTGGCTGAAAACGACTAAATATGAAGGACTCATCGGGTGAATCGCTCTGGAACTGAAATCGGAACGCTCACTGATATTTCCCCTATCTGAAAGTCTGATAAATGCTGAAAAAATGACTAAGTCCAAAAAAAAAATTTTTTTCACCTTTTTTCAATTTTACCCCCGTGGGATATATATTCTACCCACACACATTTGGAACTCTCCTGGGGTACCCTCACACATATTATTCCCTCATTTAGTGGATATTTTCACAAAAAAGTGAAATTTTCAAAAATTCAGAAATTTGGCTGAAAACAACTAAATATTAAGGACTCATCGGGCGAATCGCTCTGGAACTGAAATCGGAACGCTCACTGACATTTCCCCTATCTGAAAGTCAGATAAACGCTGAAAAAATGACTAAGTCCAAAAAAAAAAATTTTTCACCTTTTTTCAATTTTACCCCCGTGTGATATATATTCTACCCACACACATTTGGAACTCTCCTGGGGTACCCTCACACATATTATTCCCTCATTTAGTGGATATTTTCACAAAAAAGTGAAATTTTTAAAAATTCTGAAATTTGGCTGAAAACAACTAAATATTAAGGACTCATCGGGCGAATCGCTCTGGAACTGAAATCAGAATGCTCACTGACATTTCCCCTATCTGAAAGTCTGATAAATGCTGAAAAAATGACTAAGTCCAAAAAAAAATATTTTTCACCTTTTTTCAATTTTACCCCCGTGTGATATATATTCTACCCACACACATTTGGAACTCTCCTGGGGTACCCTCACACATATTATTCCCTCATTTAGTGGATATTTTCACAAAAAAGTGAAATTTTCAAAAATTCAGAAAGTTGGCTGAAAACGACTAAATATGAAGGACTCATCGGGTGAATCGCTCTGGAACTGAAATCGGAATGCTCACTGACATTTCCCCTATCTGAAAGTCTGATAAATGCTGAAAAAATGACTAAGTCCAAAAAAAAAATTTTTTTCACCTTTTTTCAATTTTACCCCCGTGGGATATATATTCTACCCACACACATTTGGAACTCTCCTGGGGTACCCTCACACATATTATTCCCTCATTTAGTGGATATTTTCACAAAAAAGTGAAATTTTCAAAAATTCTGAAATTTGGCTGAAAACAACTAAATATTAAGGACTCATCGGGCGAATCGCTCTGGAACTGAAATCGGAACGCTCACTGACATTTCCCCTATCTGAAAGTCAGATAAACGCTGAAAAAATGACTAAGTCCAAAAAAAAAAATTTTTCACCTTTTTTCAATTTTACCCCCGTGGGATATATATTCTACCCACACACATTTGGAACTCTCCTGGGGTACCCTCACACATATTATTCCCTCATTTGGTGGATATTTTCACAAAAAAGTGAAATTTTCAAAAATTCAGAAAGTTGGCTGAAAACGACTAAATATGAAGGACTCATCGGGTGAATCGCTCTGGAACTGAAATTGGAACGCTCACTGACATTTCCCCTATCTGAAAGTCTGATAAATGCTGAAAAAATGACTAAGTCCAAAAAAAAAATTTTTTTCACCTTTTTTCAATTTTACCCCCGTGGGATATATATTCTACCCACACACATTTGGAACTCTCCTGGGGTACCCTCACACATATTATTCCCTCATTTAGTGGATATTTTCACAAAAAAAGTGAAATTTTCAAAAATTCTGAAATTTGGCTGAAAACAACTAAATATTAAGGACTCATCGGGCAAATCGCTCTGGAACTGAAATCGGAACGCTCACTGACATTTCCCCTATCTGAAAGTCAGATAAACGCTGAAAAAATGACTAAGTCCAAAAAAAAAAATTTTTCACCTTTTTTCAATTTTACCCCCGTGTGATATATATTCTACCCACACACATTTGGAACTCTCCTGGGGTACCCTCACACATATTATTCCCTCATTTAGTGGATATTTTCACAAAAAAGTGAAATTTTCAAAAATTCAGAAAGTTGGCTGAAAACGACTAAATATGAAGGACTCATCGGGTGAATCGCTCTGGAACTGAAATCGGAACGCTCACTGATATTTCCCCTATCTGAAAGTCTGATAAATGCTGAAAAAATGACTAAGTCCAAAAAAAAAATTTTTTTCACCTTTTTTCAATTTTACCCCCGTGGGATATATATTCTACCCACACACATTTGGAACTCTCCTGGGGTACCCTCACACATATTATTCCCTCATTTAGTGGATATTTTCACAAAAAAGTGAAATTTTCAAAAATTCAGAAATTTGGCTGAAAACAACTAAGTATTAAGGACTCATCGGGCGAATCGCTCTGGAACTGAAATCGGAACGCTCACTGACATTTCCCCTATCTGAAAGTCAGATAAACGCTGAAAAAATGACTAAGTCCAAAAAAAAAAATTTTTCACCTTTTTTCAATTTTACCCCCGTGTGATATATATTCTACCCACACACATTTGGAACTCTCCTGGGGTACCCTCACACATATTATTCCCTCATTTAGTGGATATTTTCACAAAAAAGTGAAATTTTTAAAAATTCTGAAATTTGGCTGAAAACAACTAAATATTAAGGACTCATCGGGCGAATCGCTCTGGAACTGAAATCAGAATGCTCACTGACATTTCCCCTATCTGAAAGTCTGATAAATGCTGAAAAAATGACTAAGTCCAAAAAAAAATATTTTTCACCTTTTTTCAATTTTACCCCCGTGTGATATATATTCTACCCACACACATTTGGAACTCTCCTGGGGTACCCTCACACATATTATTCCCTCATTTAGTGGATATTTTCACAAAAAAGTGAAATTTTCAAAAATTCAGAAAGTTGGCTGAAAACGACTAAATATGAAGGACTCATCGGGTGAATCGCTCTGGAACTGAAATCGGAATGCTCACTGACATTTCCCCTATCTGAAAGTCTGATAAATGCTGAAAAAATGACTAAGTCCAAAAAAAAAAATTTTTCAACTTTTTTCAATTTTACCCCCGTGTGATATATATTCTACCCACACACATTTGGAACTCTCCTGGGGTACCCTCACACATATTATTCCCTAATTTAGTGGATATTTTCACAAAAAAGTGAAATTTTCAAAAATTCAGAAAGTTGGCTGAAAACGACTAAATATGAAGGACTCATCGGGTGAATCGCTCTGGTACTGAAATCGGAACGCTCACTGACATTTCCCC
This sequence comes from Phyllobates terribilis, assembly GCF_046119375.1. Classification (NCBI taxonomy): domain Eukaryota; kingdom Metazoa; phylum Chordata; class Amphibia; order Anura; family Dendrobatidae; genus Phyllobates; species Phyllobates terribilis. The sequence continues at coordinate 75,261,154 of NW_027362773.1, read as the reverse complement.
TATCTGAAAGTCTGATAAATGCTGAAAAAATGACTAAGTCCAAAAAAAAATTTTTTTTCACCTTTTTTCAATTTTACCCCCGTGGGATATATATTCTACCCACACACATTTGGAACTCTCCTGGGGTACCCTCACACATATTATTCCCTCATTTAGTGGATATTTTCACAAAAAAGTGAAATTTTCAAAAATTCAGAAAATTGGCTGAAAACGACTAAATATGAAGGACTCATCGGGTGAATCGCTCTGGAACTGAAATCGGAACGCTCACTGACATTTCCCCTATCTGAAAGTCAGATAAACGCTGAAAAAATGACTAAGTCCAAAAAAAACAATTTTTCACCTTTTTTCAATTTTACCCCCGTGTGATATATATTCTACCCACACACATTTGGAACTCTCCTGGGGTACCCTCACACATATTATTCCCTCATTTAGTGGATATTTTCACAAAAAAGTGAAATTTTCAAAAATTCAGAAAGTTGGCTGAAAACGACTAAATATGAAGGACTCATCGGGTGAATCGCTCTGGAACTGAAATCGGAATGCTCACTGACATTTCCCCTATCTGAAAGTCTGATAAATGCTGAAAAAATGACTAAGTCCAAAAAAAAAATTTTTTTCACCTTTTTTCAATTTTACCCCCGTGGGATATATATTCTACCCACACACATTTGGAACTCTCCTGGGGTACCCTCACACATATTATTCCCTCATTTAGTGGATATTTTCACAAAAAAGTGAAATTTTCAAAAATTCTGAAATTTGGCTGAAAACAACTAAATATTAAGGACTCATCGGGCGAATCGCTCTGGAACTGAAATCGGAACGCTCACTGACATTTCCCCTATCTGAAAGTCAGATAAACGCTGAAAAAATGACTAAGTCCAAAAAAAAAAATTTTTCACCTTTTTTCAATTTTACCCCCGTGTGATATATATTCTACCCACACACATTTGGAACTCTCCTGGGGTACCCTCACACATATTATTCCCTCATTTAGTGGATATTTTCACAAAAAAGTGAAATTTTCAAAAATTCAGAAAGTTGGCTGAAAACGACTAAATATGAAGGACTCATCGGGTGAATCGCTCTGGAACTGAAATCGGAACGCTCACTGACATTTCCCCTATCTGAAAGTCTGATAAATGCTGAAAAAATGACTAAGTCCAAAAAAAAAAATTTTTCACCTTTTTTCAATTTTACCCCCGTGTGATATATATTCTACCCACACACATTTGGAACTCTCCTGGGGTACCCTCACACATATTATTCCCTCATTTAGTGGATATTTTCACAAAAAAGTGAAATTTTCAAAAATTCAGAAAATTGGCTGAAAACGACTAAATATGAAGGACTCATCGGGCGAATCGCTCTGGAACTTAAATCGGAACGCTCACTGACATTTCCCCTATCTGAAAGTCTGATAAATGCTGAAAAAATGACTAAGTCCAAAAAAAAAATTTTTTTCACCTTTTTTCAATTTTACCCCCGTGGGATATATATTCTACCCACACACATTTGGAACTCTCCTGGGGTACCCTCACACATATTATTCCCTCATTTAGTGGATATTTTCACAAAAAAGTGAAATTTTCAAAAATTCTGAAATTTGGCTGAAAACAACTAAATATTAAGGACTCATCGGGCGAATCGCTCTGGAACTGAAATCGGAATGCTCACTGACATTTCCCCTATCTGAAAGTCAGATAAACGCTGAAAAAATGACTAAGTCCAAAAAAAAAAATTTTTCACCTTTTTTCAATTTTACCCCCGTGTGATATATATTCTACCCACACACATTTGGAACTCTCCTGGGGTACCCTCACACATATTATTCCCTCATTTAGTGGATATTTTCACAATAGAGTGAAATTTTCAAAAATTCAGAAAATTGGCTGAAAACGACTAAATATGAAGGACTCATCGGGCGAATCGCTCTGGAACTTAAATCGGAACGCTCACTGACATTTCCCCTATCTGAAAGTCTGATAAACGATGAAAAAATGACTAAGTCGAAAAAAAAAATGTTTTCACCTTTTTTCAATTTTACCCCCGTGGGATATATATATTCTACCCACACACATTTGGTAATCTCCTGGGGTACCCTCACACATATTATTCCCTCATTTAGTGGATATTTTCACAAAAAAGTGAAATTTTCAAAAATTCTGAAATTTGGCTGAAAACAACTAAATATTAAGGACTCATCGGGCGAATCGCTCTGGAACTGAAATCGGAACGCTCACTGACATTTCCCCTATCTGAAAGTCTGATAAACGCTGAAAAAATGACTAAGTCTAAAAAAAAAATTTTTTCACCTTTTTTCAATTTTACCCCCGTGGGATATATATTCTACCCACACACATTTGGAACTCTCCTGGGGGACCCTCACACATATTATTTCCTCATTTAGTGGATATTTTCACAAAAAAGTGAAATTTTCAAAAATTCTGAAAATAGGCTGAAAACGACTAAATATGAAGGACTCATCGGGCGAATCGCTCTGGAACTGAAATCGGAACGCTCACTGACATTTCCCCTATCTGAAAGTCTGATAAATGCTGAAAAAATGACTAAGTCCAAAAAAAAAAATTTTTCACCTTTTTTCAATTTTACCCCCGTGGGATATATATATTCTACCCACACACATTTGGAACTCTCCTGGGGTACCCTCACACATATTATTCCCTCATTTAGTGGATATTTTCACAAAAAAGTGAAATTTTCAAAAATTCTGAAATTTGGCTGAAAACGACTAAATATGAAGGACTCATCGGGCGAATCGCTCTGAAACTGAAATCGGAACGCTCACTGACATTTCCCCTATCTGAAAGTCTGATAAAT